>NC_090437.1:132315983-132621967 GCF_031143425.1 Pleurodeles waltl
GTTTTAGCTTTTGCATCCTCTGCCAATTTGATCTGCCAATACCCTGCAGTCAAATCAAAGGTGCTTAGATACTTGGCAGATGCCAGTGTATCTATGAGCTCATCTGCCCTGGGCATAGGGTGAGCATCAGTTTTTGTTACCTGGTTGAGACCTCTGTAATCTACACAAAACCTCATCTCCCTTTTTCCATCTTTTGAGTGAGGCTTTGGTACAAGCACCACAGGAGAGGCCCATGGACTTTCAGAATGTTCAACCACTCATAGATCAAGCATTTTCTGAACTTCTTGCTTTATGCAGTCTCTGACACGGTCAGGCTGCCTATAGATTTTACTTTTGACAGGCAAGCTGTCTCCAGTATCAATTGTGTGTTCACACCAAGATGTGGTGCCTGGCACAGTTGAAAAGAGTTCAGAAAACTGTCCAAGGAGATTTATGCAGTTGTCTTTCTGCTCTGTAGTAAGAGAGTCTGCCAAAACTACACCTTCCACTAAAGCATCATCTTCATTGGAAGAGAAGAGATCAGGGAGAGGGTCACTCTCTTCTTCCTGTCCTTCATCTGTTGCCATGAGCAGGGTGAGATCAGCCCTGTCATAGTAGGGTTTTAGGCGGTTGACATGAATCACCCTAAGGGGACTCCTGGCAGTGCCTAGGTCAACCAAGTAGGTGACCTCGCCCTTCTTTTCAACAATGGGGTGGGGTCCACTCCATTTGTCTTGGAGTGCTCTTGGGGCCACAGGCTCCAATACCCACACCTTCTGTCCTGGTTGGTACTGAATCAGAACAGCCTTCTGGTCATGCCATTGCTTCTGGAGCTCTTGGCTGGACTGAAGGTTTTTACTGGCCTTTTTCATGTACTCCGCCATTCTGGATCTTAGGCCAAGTACATAGTCCACTATATCTTGTTTGGGAGCTTTTAAACGTTGTTCCCAACCCTCCTTCACAAGTGTTAGTGGACCTCTTACAGGGTGCCCAAATAGGAGTTCAAAGGGGCTCAAGCACACTCCTTTCTGGGGTACCTCCCTGTAAGCAAAAAGGAGGCAAGGTAACAGGACACCCCATCTCCTCCTGAGTTTTTCAGTTAGTCCCATTATCATTCCTTTGAGAGTTTTATTAAACCTCTCTACCAGTCCATTTGTCTGTGGATGATAAGGTGTGGTGAATTTGTATGTTACACCACATTCCTTCCACATAGCCTTCAAGTATGCAGACATAAAGTTGCTACCCCTGTCTGATACAACCTCTTTTGGGAAACTCACCCTGGAAAATATTCCCAGGAGGGCTTTTGCCACTGCAGGTGCTGTAGTGGTCCTTAGAGGAATTGCTTCAGGATATCTTGTGGCATGGTCCACTACCACCAAGATAAACCTATTGCCTGAAGCAGTAGGAGGGTCAAGGGGGCCAACTATGTCAACCCCTACCCTTTCAAAGGGGACCCCAACCACAGGTAGTGGAATAAGGGGAGCCTTTGGTGTGCCACCAGTCTTGCCACTGGCTTGGCAGGTCACGCAAGACTTACAACAATCTTTTGTGTCCTCTGACATCCTAGGCCAGTGAAACAGGGGGACAAGCCTTTCCCATGTTTTAATCTGACCCAAATTCCCAGCCAAAGGAATGTCATGTGCCAGAGTTCGGAGGAACTCTCTGTACTGCAGGGGAATGACCAATCTCCTGTCTGCTCCAGGTTTTGGGTCCCTTGCCTCTGTGTACAAGAGGTTGTCCTCCCAGTAAACTCTATGTGAGTCACTGACATCCCCATTTTGCTGCTTGACAGCTTTCTGTCTGAGACCCTCTAATGTGGGACAGGATTGCTGTGCCACACTTAGCTCTTCCCTGGCAGGCCCCCCTCCACCCAAAAGCTCAGCAGTGTCTGCTGCCAGCTCATCTGGTGAAGGTTCTGCCAAGGGAGGAAATTTTTCTTCCTCAGAAGGAGAATCATCTGTAGAGGGAGGGATAGTGGGTAGGGATTTACCCTTCCTACCCCTAGCTTTAGGGAGCACTTGGTCCATTGTTCCAGGATCCAAGTCACCGTTTCCTTTTTGCTTTTTGGCCTGAGCCCTTGTCAAAGCAAAAATATGCCCAGGAATGCCCAGCATTGCTGCGTGAGCCTCCAACTCCACTTCTGCCCAAGCTGATGTCTCTAAATCATTTCCTAGTAGACAGTCTACAGGTAAATCTGAAGCAACCACAACTTTCTTTGGACCAGTAACCCCCCCCAGTTGAGATTCACAACAGCCATGGGGTGGCTAAGAGTGTTGTTATGAGCGTCTGTCACTTGGTACTGGTGACCAAGAAGGTGTTGTTCAGGGTGTACCAGTTTCTCTATTACCATGGTAACACTGGCACCTGTGTCCCTGTAGGCCTGAACCTCAACACCATTTATTAGGGGACGTTGCTTGTACTTATCCATATTAAGGGGACAAGCAACCAAGGTGGCCAAATCAATGGCACCTTCAGAGACTAACACAGCCTCTGTGGTCTCCCTAACAAGACCAACCCCAACTAAATTACCAAAAGTGAGCCCAGCTACTCCCTTGGATTGGCTATTAGTAGGTTTGCTCCCAATACCACTGCTATTACTAGGGGCACTAGAGTTTGCAGTAGGGGTTGTGGTAGTGGGAGGTTTGGTGTTTTTCTTTGGACAACTGGAATCAGTTGTCCAATGGCCTTTTACTTTACATAAACAACACCAAGGATTTTTTACTTGATTTGAAGAGGATTTGGACCCACCACCCCCACCAGAGGATTTTTGTGGGCCTGATGAAGACTCATTTTTAGGTTTGTACCCACCCTTGTCAGAAGACTTCCCATCCTTCTTCTTGCCATCCTTGTCACCCCCTGTATGAACTTTTCTGTTCATTCTTGTTCTGACCCATGTGTCTGCCTTCTTTCCCAATTCTTGGGGAAGAGGTCAGATCTGAGTCCACTAGATATTGGTGTAACAAGTCAGACACTCAGTTATTCAGAATATGCTCTCTCAGAATAAGATTATACAGGCTTTCATAGTCAGAAACTTTACTGCCATGTAACCACCCCTCCAAGGCCTTCACTGAACAGTCAACAAAGTCTATCCAGTCTTGTGAGGACTCTTTTCTGGTGTCTCTGAACGTAATCCTGTATTGTTCAGTGGTTAAGCCAAATCCATCCAAGAGTGCATCCTTCAAAACTGCAATATTGTTAGCATCACTTTCTCTAACAGTAAGGAGCCTATCCCTGCCCTTTCCATTGAAAGATAGCCACAATATAGCAGCCCACTGCCTTTGAGGGACCCCCTGTACCATACAGGCCCTCTCCAGTGCAGCAAACCACTTGTTAATGTCACCCCCCTCCTTGTAAGGGGGAACTATCTTGTGCAGATTCCTGGAATCATGCTCTCTCACAGGATTACTATCAGGAACACTGCTTCTGCCACCATGGGGTCCAAACCCCAATCTCTGTCTCTCCTTCTCCAGGTCTAGGGATTCCCTGTCTAGAGCCAGCTGTTGCTGCTTAAGCTTCAGTCTGGTCTCTTCCACTCTCAACTTTTTGAGTTCCCTTTCTAACATGTTGTCTTCGGGGTGGGTGGGTTGGTAATGCTTGGACACTGAGGACAAATTGGAAATAACAGAGGGAGATCTGTCCCTAACAGTTTGGACTCTAACAACCTGGCCTCCAGGAACAAAAACATCCCTACTATGATGGGAGCTTCTATTACTACCAGCATTGCTATGAGGTCTGCTAAGGGGCAGGTTTGGAAGAGAACCCTCCACACCTCCCTCAAGGGGTTCCCCTGAGTCAGAATGTGAGCTATCTACTAACTTCTCAGTTGAAGTGCCTGCTAAGGACTTATCATTCTCAGTGAGCATGTTATACAGAAATTCTCTTGAAGGGTTCTTTCCTATCACTAAACCTCTATCAATGCAGAGACTCCTTAGGCTCTTGAAGTTTAAATTGTCATAAGTGGTATTGACCAATTTAAGAGCAGTTCCTACATCAGACATGATAAAAGAAGGTTTAGAGACAGTGAGAAGAGAGAAAAAGTGTCAGGACTTTTTAAAGAACAGAGTAAAAAACTTTTGGAAACTTTTAGAAGTTTAGGAGTACTTTTCAGCACTTAGTAGAAAGTGTAAGAGAAGAAAAGCAAAACGTTTTGGTTAGGTGTACATACACTGAACTTGTTTTGTATATTATTCTCTTATGAAAAGTACACAATGACAAAGTGGTAAGTAGTTACAAGTACTTATCCCACCACTGCACAACCAATGTAGGAGGCTGGCCTGGCTTGTAGTGGGTACCAGAGGTACTTACACCTTGTGCCAGGTCAAGTTATCCCTTATTAGTGTAGAAGAGGTGTTTCTAGCAGCTTAGACTGATAGAAGGTAGCTATGGCAAAGCAGCTTAGGCTGAACTAGGAGACATGTAAAGCTCCTACTATACCACTGGTGTCATATGCACAATATCATAAGAAAACACAATGCACAGATATACTAAAAATAAAGGTACTTTATTTTTATGACAAAATGCCAAAAGTATCTCAGTGAGTACCCTCAGTATGAGGATGAGAAATATACACAAGATATATGTACACAATACCAAAATTATGCAGTAATAGCAAAAGGAAGTAATGCAAGCAGTGTAAAGTTACAATAGATTGCAATAGGAGCACATAGGTATAGGGGCAACACAAACCATATACTCCAAAAGTGGAATGGAAACCACAAATGGACCCCAAACCTATGTGAGCCTGTAGAGGGTCGCTGGGACTGTAAGAAAACAGTGAGGGATAGAAAAATAGCCCACCCCAAGACCCTGTATGGTAGGTGTAAAGTGCACCTGCAACCCCCAGAGAGCACAGAAGTCGTGATAGGGGGATTCTGCAAGGTAAACCAACACCAGCAATGCAACAACAGTGGATTTCCAGACCTGAGTACCTGTAAGACAAGGGGACCAAGTCCAACAGTCGCGACAGTGTGGAGAGTGGGCAGGAGCCCAGGAAATGCCAGCTGAGGGTGCAAGGAAGTTGCCACTGGATGGAAGAAGCTTGGTGTTTTGCAAGAACGAAGAGGACTAGGAACTTCCCGTTTGGAGGATGGATGTCCCACGTCGTGAAGAAGTTTGCAGAGGCGTTCCCACGCAGAAAGACCGCAAACAAGCTTTGCTAGCTGCACGGGTCGCGGTTAGGGTTTTTGAATGCTGCTGTGGCCCAGGAGGGACCAGGATGTAGCCACTTGGATGAGGAGACAGAGGGGATGCCCAGCAAGTCAGGGAGCCCTCACAGAAGCAGGCAGCACCCGCAGAAGTACCAGAACAGGCACTTAGAAGAGGAGTGAACCGGAGTCCACGCAAAGTCACAAAAGGGAGTCCCACGACGCCGGAGGACAACTCAGAAGGTTGTGCACTGTAGGTTAGAGTGTCGGGACGCAGGCTTGGCTGTGCACGAAGGAAATCCTGGAAGAGTGCACAGGAGCCGGAGCAGCTGCAAAGCACGCGGTATCCAGCAATGCAGTCTAGTGTAGGGAGGCAAGGACTTACCTCCACCAAACTTGGACTGAAGAGTCACTGGACTGTGGGAGTCACTTGGACAGAGTTGCTGAGTTCCAGGGACCACGCTCGTCGTGGTGAGAGGGGACCCAGAGGACCGGTGATGCAGTCTTTTTTTGCCTGCGGTTGCAGGGGGAAGATTCCGTCGACCCACGGGAGATTTCTTCAGAGTGCCTTGTGCAGAAAGGAGGCAGGCTACCCCCAGAGCATGCACCACCAGTCGATAAACCCGGCAGGATGAGCGATACAAGTTTGCTAGTAGTCGTCTTTGCTACTTTGTTGCGGTTTTGCAGGCGTCCTGAGCAGTCAGCGGTCGATCCTTTGGCAGAAGGTGAAGAGGGAGATGCAGAGGAACTCTGGTGAGCTCTTGCATTCGGTATCTGAAGAAGTCCCCAAAGCAGAGACCCTAAATAGCCAGAAAAGGAGGTTTGGCTACCTAGGAAGGAGGATTGGCTACTAAGAGAGGTAAGAGCCTATCAGAAGGAGTCTCTGATGTCACCTGCTGGCACTGGCCACTCAGAGCAGTCCAGTGTGCCAGCAACACCTCTGTTTCCAAGATGGCAGAGGTCTGGGGCACACTAGAGGAGCTCTGGGCACCTCCCCTGGGAGGTGCAGGTCAGGGGAGTGGTCACTCCCCTTTCCTTTGTCCAGTTTTGCACCAGAGCAGGGCTGGGGGATCCCTGAACCGGTGTAGACTGGCTTATGCAGAGATGGGCACCATCTGTGCCCATCAAAGTATTTCCAGAGGCTGGGGGAGGCTACTCCTCAGTTTGGCAGTACCCGGGTTCTGTGCTAGAGACCCAGGGGATCATGGAATTGTCTCCCCAATGCCATTCTGGCATTGGGGAGACAATTCCATGATCTTAGACATGTTACATGGCCATGTTCGGAGTTACCATTGTGACGCTATACATAGGTAGGGACCTATGTATAGTGCACGCGTGTAATGGTGTCCCCGCACTCACAAAGTCCGGGGAATTTGCCCTGAACGATGTGGGGGCACCTTGGCTAGTGCCAGGGTGCCCACACACTAAGTAACTTAGCACCCAACCTTTACCAGGTAAAGGTTAGACATATAGGGGACTTATAAGTTACTTAAGTGCGGTGGTAAATGGCTGTGAAAAAGCGTGGACGTTATTTCACTCAGGCTGCAGTGGCAGGCCTGTGAAAGAATTGTCAGAGCTCCCTATGGGTGGCAAAAGAAATGCTGCAGCCCATAGGGATCTCCTGGAACCTCAATACCCTGGGTACCTCAGTACCTTATACTAGGGAATTATAAGGGTGTTCCAGTATACCAATGTGAATTGGTGAAATTGGTCACTAGCCTGTTAGTGACAATTTGGAAAGCAGAGAGAGCATAACCACTGAGGTTCTGATTAGCAGAGCCTCAGTGAGACAGTTAGTCATCACACAGGGAACACATACAGGGCACACTTATGAGCACTGGGGCCCTGGCTGGCAGGGTCCCCGCGACACATACACTAAAACAACATATATACAGTGAAATATGGGGGTAACATGCCAGGCAAGATGGTACTTTCCTACAGGATGGGCCAGATCATTAAAATGTTGGGGAAAAACCAAAGGCTGCAGAGGGAATACCACTAGGAGTCCATGCAGCAATGGCAGGCACTCAGTGGCGCCATGGACTCCATAACCGGGGTGTTGAGGGACTTGACCAGCATCTAGCGTCAGATAGCAACCCACCATCAGGGCCTTCCACTACCAACATTACATTTGCCCCTCTACATCGGCGGGACCTAGTAGAAGGGTGGCCCTGCCAGGGGAGCCCCAAACCTTAGACACCCCTGCCTCTGTAGCAGAAGAAGCCCCACAAATGTGGTCGACCATTCAGACATCCAGCTGCAGCAGATGCCAAGACCAAGACCACTGCCAGTAAGTGATTTTCTCCTGATTGTTCTCCCTTGTTTACCACTGAAACACACTGTTGACTGTTCAATTACATAACTCCATCGTGCAATGGGCAAATGGATTGTGGACCTTTGCTACCAACAGCTGTACTACCTACTCTGATGATTTCAACCACCATGACCCAACTCATCACCTGTTAGACTATGTAAGCACCTTATTAATGCACTGAAGATGTAACAAATGCACAATAAACTCAAATGAATCACAGGCACTGTATGTGTGTCTTCATTTCAAATTAAAGAAGCGCAACAGTAACAAAAATGTGTACAAGGTACGGACCAGCACTTCCAACAGGCACTGTAATGGACAACAGAGGGAGGCATCCTTAGCAGGAGGCACTGCACAACAGATAGGTACCAGGACAGATGTCAGATAGGGAAAATCACTGCCCCAAATAGGAGCAAAGTCAATAATCCAACCTGCAAAACAACAATGAGATAGTACCAGCAGGGTGGAAGGCATAGAGTACATACCTTACACATGCAGCTTATCTATGTTTTGCCCAGTGTGGAATACCCCTTAAGTAGTTAAGCCATGAGACAACACATACTTACTCACTCCCTGTTCATACATCACAATTTCATTCAGCTGTCAACTATCACGTTCAAGTCCCTATTAGTAAGTTATGTGGCACAGGCTTATCCCAATGAGTGCATCAAACAAAAGGTTGCTGAGGCACCAGTTCCAATAAGATTGAAAGTGGCAGGAAAAACATGATAGTACATGGTTGTCTTATTGAGGAAGCCATATCAGAGATCTCTGTGAAGTTGTTAATGTGGAAAGGAGCAGTGACCAGACTAGGAAGGTATGAGACATCACACTATGCAGCTTACATACATAGAATCAGCTCCCCCTACTCAGACATAGGGAGAGGACCACATCACACAACCACAGATGAATGAACATGGGTAATAGTTGTCATCTAATCATATGGAATTACAACAATTGCACAGCAAATCACACCATACCTGCATGTCATTGGAAGTACTGATTGATGAGCTCAGTCCTGGAGTCAGCTGCACCTTCCTCCTCCGCCTCCTCATCACTTGTCATGTCACCATTACCAGCCACTTGTCCAGCTTCCACCTCATCATCAGCCAGCTTTGGAACCTGTCTTCTCAGGGCAAGATTGTGGAGCATGCAGCAGGCCACTATGACCTGGCATACCTTTTGGGGTGATTAGAGGAGGGCACTACCTGACAGATCCAGGCACCTGAATCTGGCCTTCAAGAGCCCAAATGTCCTTTCTATGATACACCTTGTCCTCCCATGGGCCTTATTGAAGCAGTGTTCCCCATCTGTGACAGAATACCTCACTGGTATAAACAGGCAGGGTAGGTTAGAATACCCAGAGTCACCTGTATGAAAAGAGTGGTACCAGTAAACATACAGGTACAACCACAGGACAGATTGCAAAGACAGGTGTCATCAGCCGGGCCTTCTCTGTGTGCAGGGCTACCATTGTATGTGGTACGTTTCTGTTCCTCAATATGCACGAATCATGCATAGATCCTGGAAACTTGTCTGTGACCTGAGATATGTATTGATCTGCCAAACACACCACCTGTACATTGATGGAGTGGTACTTTTTTCTGTTTCTATACACTTGTTCATTCACACTGGGAGTGGCCAGGGCAATATGGGTACAATCAATGGCCCATATCACATGAGGTATGTGTGCCATATCACAGATGTCTGCCTTCACATGGGCCAAATCTCCACGCTGAGGGAAACAAATGTAACTGTCCAGGTGTGTCAGCAATGCACACAGTACATCCCTCAACATATGAGTGAACATGGGCTGTGACATTCTGCCAGCCTCCTACACATTTCTGCTGTCATGGCCATAGTTTGCTGAAATGAGCCAGTCGCAAGAAAGTGAAGCACTGACAGGACTTGGACTGTGAGTGGAATACCATATGTATTCCAGATGGCCGTTAACAGATTAGGCTCCAGCTGGGTACACAGATCCAGGATAGTCTGTCGATTTAGACAATAGGTCTTGATAATGTGCCTATCATCCATGCTAGCTAGGTCGACTAGTGGACAGTAGACTGGTGGGTATCTCTATTTCCGCATGGGACGATATCTAGGATGGAAAGAACTGAATGTACAATAAGATATGCACTTCATTCATGTACGCTGAATATGTCGCAATCACACACAACTTACACTGTAGGAAAAGTGTTGCAATGCTGGCACATGGTAATAAGGGCATGCTGGGGTGGAAATAGTAACAACAGTTGTGCACATCTCAGACCAGTAAGTCAATTGGGACACATATCACATGTGTAATGTACCACATGTCTCACAAGTTGCAGACCTTCACTGATCACTTGGATATTCAATGGACACATCATTACAATGGCACGGCCTATGTTCCTCCGTATATGTAGCCATGCCCATCTACAAAAATGCTACCAGATTGCTTCACAGTGTCATGCAAGTCACAGGTAACATCATTACCATCTTGGCACAACATAGCTTCAGGCCGCCATTTGGACGAGCATCTGTGTCGCGCACTTGTTTACACACAGACAACAAGTGAGATGTGTACAAAATGGCAGCCACCTGGCCTGCTGCACTGGACAGTTGGAAGTGACCTAAGTCCGCCGGCGGAAGACAACATGGCGGTAGGTGGTCGTAACCACCGTGCAACCTGTCATTGGTTAACATTGCTGTCTATGGCGGCTTGGGGCCAATGGCCATGACTGCCGGTGGTGACGGTCCTGTCCACAATGGCCGTAACTGCCATTTTCTGCAGCCTTACTCACTTGACTCCTGACACTGTTGCTAGCAAGACCTCCACTACCTGAGCTGCTGTGTGCTGTCTCTTGGAGCCATCATGCCACGTCTTGCAGGTGATAGGACCCCATCCTTCACTGAAGAAGAGTTGGAGAAGCTGGTGGAAGGGGTCCTACCCCTGTATAGACAGCTATATGGGGCACCAGAGGAGCAGGTGAGTCTTAATGCCATATACCTGTGTGAAAGGGGTGCATGTGCGGTAGAATGGGGTATGTGTACCTCAGAGGGTGCAAATGCATGCAGAGGGCGTGTATAGATGGCGGTTGGGATGAGTGAAGGGTTATGTGTGGGCAAATGGCGAGCCAGTTGTGTACAGGGCATTCATGTTGGTATGATGCCAGTGTCAATGACTATCTCCTTTTGTCTTTGTCACACATGCAGGTAAACGCCTGTCAGAAGAAAGGGCTCTGGCAGACCATCGCCAAGCAAGTGCGGACCCTGGGGGTCCACAGGTGGCAGAGCACCTATTGCAGAAAGTGTTGGGAGGACCCGAGACGGTGAGCCTGGAAGATTACTGAGGTCCAGCTGGGGAAGTCCTCCCAAAGAGGGAGGGGTGCCCGCCAGACCCTGACCCACTAATGGCCCGCATCTTGACGGTGGGCTACCCTCAACTGGATGGACGTTCGAGGGCAGCACAGCAGCCACAAGGGGGTGAGTGCAGCCTGTATTATGTGACTTGGATTGAGGGTATTAGTGTGGAGAAGTGTGGCACAATGTTTAGAGCGGCAGACCCTGATGCAGAGATCTGGCCCGGGACCAGGGTTCAATTCCTGCCTCGGTGGGTCTTGGGCTCAATTCCCTTGGACCAGATAATTCTTGCCTCAGTGCCTAATCTAATTAATGGGTCCCACTCTGTAACTCTGGGCAATAGCTTGCTTAATCTCCACAACGACCCTGACAGTGCTTGGATGCCTGGCTTCACCCTGGGGGTTACCCAGGAGTGGGCGCCTCACAGGGAAAAGCTAGGAGGGGTTCCACAGTGGTATGAGTACAGCGCCTTGAGACCCTAACGGGTGAGTAGTGCGCTATACAAGTGCAAAGTTTAGTTTAGAGTTGCTGACTCACTGTTGCTACTGTGACTGGCTAAGTAATGCAACATGGGTGTAGACTTTTAATCATGGTTAATGACCACACAGTCAGAGCATATGTTTCTGAAGTATAAGGTTTGCTTTGTGTCAGTGGATGTACCCCTCCTTTTACATGCAATCTCCATGTATGGATATTGGATGTGGCATTATCACATTGGACTCCAACCTTCCCATGTCATGATATAGAGCCTGTGTATTGCCCTACCCATTATATATGATCTGCTCTATCCCTCTGTATTTGTATCCCTGTGGTGTCAGTCTCTCCCAAATGGGTTAGACACCTTAACATGCATCTGTGTGACAATCTTATTGGCATAGGTACAGTATACATCAAGTCCTGTTAATTGCATGGACCGAATGTGAGCCTGCCATTACATTACCACCACAGACATGTCCTGTGTAGATTTTGAATCCTCTGGTAATAGTTGATGATCTGGTAAGTATAGGATACAAGATGGATACCTAAGTTGCACAGTATCACTTTTACATTTCAATGGGTCTGAATGCTATGTCTATACATTGAGTGGGGCTGGTCTGGTGGATATTATACCTGTCACTTATTGGGATGTTATTGAAATTGGTAAGTGCCTAGCCGTACCTCATCCTTGTCCATCTGTAATGTGGATACAATGTATGCCAATGGCCTATCAATTACTGTGCAACATAACCATCTTGCAGCATACATCATCTCACTACGGTAACTTGGAGCAACATCTGATGGTGTGGGACAATGTCAGTGACCATTGGTGTAGCACAAGTGGCAGCACAAGTGCATGTGAATTGGTATGTCTTAACTTATGTGGGTGTAGGTATAACAATTGTGTGATTTCCTACAATGAGACTGGCCTATGTTGGAGCTATTGTTATGCTTGTTGTAATGTTAGTGTGTGTTAAGAATATGATGACACTCTCTCTCTATCTCTCTCTCTCCATTTGTGTGCATCAGCATCGGCAGATGAAGGAGAAGGGGCACAGGCGAGTGGGGATGCTGCAGGTCATGGGAACCAGGTTGCTGTCACCAGAGAGAGTGAGGGACCCGGTGGCATGGAGGGCAAGGGGAGTGCCAAGGGGGAGACCGGATCTACAACATCTTTTTTGGAATCCTCCTCTGGTAACGCTCCCTGGCGTTGGAGGACCCATCTGGGACCACCCGAGCACCATCTTTGTCTGCCACCCCCTTACTACCAGCACCCGCCCTGTAACTCCTCACCCAGTTGCCCCTGCCCGCTCACACAAGATGGTGGGTGTCTCCTTCGCCACATGCACCTCTGCCCCAGTCAGCCCTGCTGACCTCAGTGAGGAGGCTATTGACCGCCTGAGGTCCATCTCCTCACTGATGGCAGCCAGTCACACTTTGTCGTCCATCCCCCTCCAACTACCTCTTCCCAATCCGAAACCCCTCTTCCCAAACCCAGCCAAAGCACACAGACATCCACACATGCATCCACCTCAACAGCCAAGGAAACTGCAATTAGACACAAGCACCACAAGACCCACCACCGGCATACACACAAACAACACCCACCTGCAGACACACCAACAGACACTACCTGCACTGACTCCCCCAGCACCTCCACCATCACAGACACTACACCACTCACACCTGCTGGCAGCACACCAACATTCCTTGATCCAGCCACAAGTCCTATCTTATCCACAGTCAGCACAATATCAGACCTGCAGACATTCACCCCAGTCACCACATCCGCAGCCACCACAACCACCGACACACCCACATGCAGCACATCTTCCATACCTGCAGAACCACCCCAAAAGACAATCATCCATCCAGCATGGCATCTCCTAGCACCTGCTCCCCCTTACTCCCAAGACACATATACGCCTGCACTCACCCACCAAAAAAACACCCAGCACCCACAAGCATTCCTCAAACGCACATGCACCAGACACCTCCTACAACCACTCCCTTTCCCTCCACTCCTGAAACTTTTTGTCATCATCATCATCAAGCAGACTTTATTCGGCTTTCAACTGGCCATAAAACTATCAAGTAATAACACGTTTAGTAATAAATAAATAAATATATATAAAAAAGTAAATAATAAAAAGAGAGAAAGTAATAAAGCACATTCTAGATTCATTCAGTACAAGTATATAAAACCCTAATAAATTTACACTAATGCCAAGTCAAGTATCCTTGCAGTTTTTTGTTTTTTTTGTTTTTTCCAAGAGATAAAAAGTTTACCAAAAATTCCAAACGTTCCAATGAAATTAGTCCAGAACTCCCATGGACTTCCTTACAGTCAGTACTGAGCATAGGAAGTTTGCTAAAATTCCACACATTTCAATTGAGGATAAAAGCTGTAAGCTAAAATACGCGTCGCGGCACTGACGCAAATTAATCGACCTTAAAAAAGGCAGTAAAAGCCGTTTTCTTTGTAAGTCATAACATTTGCAGAAAAGGACCATGTGCATTGTGGATTGGGGGGCCTTCACATCACAAGGACAAACTCTTAAAATTGTACTCCAATCGTTCATGGTCGGAAAAGTTACTAGCCGATGGAAGATATCTAAACGGAGTCTTGTAAGAACAAATCGATGTCAAGGGTTTGCCACGCTTACTAGGTAAGGCTGAATGGCATCCGTAGACAAAATTAGTTGGTTAGACATTACAGTGTTTTTTTTTTATTCCACTTCCCATCTCTGTTCTTCAAAGTGCTTCAATGTCAAGGCCCTCAGTTCTCTCCTGGTTATTTTTTCCAGTGATTGTGGATTTAAGTAATAATCTTTGCAACCCATTTTAAAAAGAAAAGTCATGATGTAGCTCTGCCAGGGAAATCTAAGCGAGTGTGTTAGCCTTATGCAATCAGATAGAATGGCCTTATTTAGTACAGTATGCTCAGTGGTCCACACTTTGTGCCATAATAATAATGGCTGGATTTTTATCAGATCAATTACATAGTGGACTCCAAGATCTGCATGACTAATATATGATGATGTGCTATTTGGTACCATTAGCAAGTGTCTAAGGAAATCGTTTTCCACTGTCTGAATCGCATTGCAGTTAGTATACCCCCAAATACATGCTCCATAAGTGGCCGCCGGGATGCACTTGGCCTTTTAGATCTTTACCATATTTGTCTGGGTAATCCCCCTATCTTTTTAGAGAAGATCTTCAAGGCAGCCGTTGTTTTAATAAGCTGATCTTTTTTTATTTTCACACAATGTGCCCAAGTGGTCTGGTTGTAAAACATTATGCCCAGATAGGAGAAGGTAGGGGCTGTCTTCACCTTGTCTTCGTGAATAGTAATATTATAGGTCTTGCTCAATTTCCTGCCACAGTTCATTATGAAGGTTTTTGAGCGGTTAACTGTAAGTCCCAAGTCTGTCATGTAATTTATACAAGTGGTTAAAAGTTTCTGGAGGGCTAGCGGTGTCCTGCCCATGAGTACTGCATCATCTGCGTAAAGAAGTGTGGGGACAGGGCGATTACCGATTTGTGGAAGGTCTTTGCATTTACCTGTCAGCTCTCTTTCTAAATTATTTATGTATAATGAGAATAGAAGTGGAGCAAGAACGCAACCTTGACGCACCGCTCTGTATATTCCAAAGGACCTGGTACATTCCCCTCTCGTCCCGTACCTTACTCTTGCTCTACACCCTGTATACAAATCCCTTATAAAATGAACTATTTTTGGTTCGACCCCCATTCTTGTTAGAATGTCCCATAGCTTCTCGTGCAGGACGCAGTCAAATGCTGAGGATAAATCTATAAAGGCCAGGTGCAAGTTACCCTCTCTGATCTTCGTGTACTTCCCCACTAAGATAGTTAAATTCAGAGCCTGTTCAACGGTGCCTAGTCCTGTCCGGAAACCATACTGCACTGGGGATAAAATATAGTTTTCTTCCGCCCATGTTTGGAGTCTATTTAAAATTATTCTCCCCGCTAATTTGGCTGATGTGTCAAGGATGGAAATGGGCCTATAACAGGCTGGATTAAGGCGATCGCCTTTTTTATATATAGGTATGATGATAGAGTCGCGCCAAGTCAGTGGAAGGCCTTGTGAACAGAAAGCCCTCAATACCTGCGTCAATAGAGGGCCCCGTAAGTGAATGTTAGCTTTGTATAAATCAATTGGAACGCCATTGGGCCCGGTGCTTTCCCAGCTTTGCTTATATTTATGGCTTCCACTACCTCCTCTAAAGTAAACTGAGGTGATACTACTAGGTGTGGATCTTCCTGGGAGTCTGAAGCCTTTAAAGGGTCCAGGGGGGTTCTGTCGTTAGATTGGCAGTATATCTTGGAAAAGTACATAATCCAGTCCTCTTCCGAGATTGCAATTTCCATTCTGGGAGTATCACTGTTACCTCGAACAGGTGTATTTATTGTTTTCCAGAAGAGGACATTGTCTTTCATGAGACTAGCTCTGTGTAGGTTATCCCATAACTTTCCTCTCAAAGCAAGTTTCCTCTTTTTTATGGCTGTCTTGTATGCCTGTCTGCAAGTACGTATTTCAGTCAAGCATATTGTAGGGGCACTTAGGGCTTTTTTAAGTCTCGTATGGGCTTTCGTACATTCATGGTCAAACCAGCCAGTTTCCTTTTTTCCCCCCTGCCCCTCCCGTCCTGATCATAAGGGTTTCTTTCACGGCGTGCGTTATCTGTAGGAAAGCACTTATGCATTTTCCTGGGGCCGTATCCTCGCCGAGGCAATCAAGGAACGCTTGGATATGCTCACTTAGTATATGTTTCAGTAATACCTGTGGGTCAGTCCGAGTCCATCTTAATGTATAGCCATTACCCGGAACTAGTTCAATGTCATTTACCATTGTTACCTTTCCAAATTTAGCCTCTAAGGAAGGGGTTAGTGACAGTTCCAGGCTTTGGGGAAAGTGGTCACTTATTACGATATCGTGAATTGTGTAGTTAGTAAAGTAATGTGAAAAATGGGTTGACATTAAAATATAGTCAATCACTGTATTGGCACCCCTTCCATTGAAGGTTGGTTTAAACTGTAGCTCTTTTGAAAGTAAATCGTTTACAAGAGACAGGTTGTGTTTTTGGCCCACTAAGTTCATTGCTTCTTCTTAAATGGTATGTGAAAGATGCGGCCCAATGCCAATATCTTCGGTATCCCAGCCACACACCTTTCCCGTAGGTTCCTTGCAAAGATGTACATTAAAATCGCCCCCCCCATATGATGAGAGTCTCACGTCTGTTACTTGCACATATTCTCTCGAAATCCTCGCTCATCTCTGTTAAAATTTTAGAAACTTCTCTTGGCAGTGCATTATTATAGAAGTTAATAAATACTAACTGCGTATTCTGATCGAGATTAGACTCTATCAGTTGGTAATAGGGTTTCGTAATTTGCATTTTTGGGTTGTGTAACCACGCCTTGTTGGAAATATATGTACATAGGCCTCCTTTTGGCCTGCCATGGTTGGTCTGTACAGCTGGTGTGTGAAACGTCTTATAGCTATTTATATGGGCAGGATTTAATATCCACGTCTCCTGGAGACATATACAAGGAAACTCCTCAATGAAGTTCACCCAGAGCTCATTATTAATCTTATTAGTTAGACCTGCCACATTCCAATAAAGTATAGCTGTTTACATATGTTGGTGGGGTTGAGAACACTCCTTCTCTATACTTGATGAGGATAATCCATCATCTAGAGTGTAGGTTATTGGAAAGGGGAGATTTCCCTGATTCAAGTGGATATCTGTGATGCTCCTATCGGATACCATCTCACGGAATACATCTCCCCTATTCTTGATAGGCTTTTCTATTTTTACGACCAAGGCCACCTCATGTGGGAAATCTTTCTTATTCCTAGTTAGCCAATCCAAATCTTCAAGCGTGTTAAGTGATTGAAATCTATTACTAAGGGGAATAGGGTCCGGGTCATTTAATACTTGTTCATTTACAGATTGTAAGTTCCTTGAATTACACCCCCAGGGTCTTGGGTAAAAAAAAACAGGGGCAGTAGTGAGATTCCTTGACAGGTGGCTTGCCTAACGCCTAATTTATGAATAAGGCTGTGCACCAATTCAGGGGTCTTAAATGAAAGGACCACACAGTCTCCTTCCACTACTTTCTCCCTGTTTCCTATCCACTTGATTCTTCTGGCCATTTTTATATCATCAAAAAGGACCCCCACCCCCCTCAGGACCCAAGCGTGTTACTATCCAATTCAGGGCCTTGTTCCTCAACGCCGGCCACGTATCCCGATATTGATCACCTATGGGAGGAACATTTGCCAGGACCACGACGTATGGAGTTGCCTCCGGAGGAAGATGTAGGAAGTCGCTAGGTGAGTATATAGGCTCCGGAGGTCTTGTTCCAATACAATGGGTCCTCCCTTTGACTGTCTGGGGGTGCTTTGTCCTGGTTAGTGGTGGAATATTAGGTGACGTAGCTAATTCGTGATTAGAAATTGATGCTGATGGGAATGATTGTGTTCTAATCGGAGGCTTATGAGTCGAATGTATGTAACTAGTGCTTGGTGATATAGGTGGTAACTGTGAATTAATCAAGATCTTTGGGATCAAAGGTAAGTCATCAGCCCTATCATGAAGAGTGGGTTGAGAATTACGCTCAGAATTTTGAATCGGCTGTATTTCCCTAAAGTCTTGTTTTGTATCATGTGAGGTCTCTGTGTTTAGGGACTTTATAATTCCCACGCCTGCATCAACCTTGCACTCCACCGCTTTTAAGCGTTCCGACAAGGAGTCCAGTGTTGCCCCAATTGATGATTTCATGCTATTTATCAGGTCATAGAGATTTACGAGGAGGGTTCGGGTCGTGTCTACTGGTTTGATCGGGAGTTTCTTTCGAGATGATTTCTTTGGGGGCTTTCTATCAAGTGTAGGTGCCAAATCGTTCTTAGGAGATTTTTTAGAGATATTAACTGCCTTCTCTGAGGGCGGCTTTCTTCAGCGTTTAGGTGCAGGTGAGAGGTCATCTAATGTGAGTATTGAATCTGAGGTATTTTGGATGCATCCATTTTTATCTATAGCATCTCTATTCAGTGCATCGTTATTGCATTGAATAGAGTCATCAATTGTCACCACATTCGTTGTGGATTTTCCCCTCTACTTTGGCAATTTGTTTGTCTATCATCCCCATAGCCCCAGAGATGTACTTTAATATGGAAGTACTATCTTTTAAATTTGGGGGATGGCTCAATGTTGAATGCTTCCTTTTCCCCATGTTTTATATGGTGTCACTCGAAGTACAATGTAGGGGGATGAGGATATATAAAATGCGCTAGTTGATTATATTACCTGCGCCAGAATGGCGCCACCCCAATTAGAATGATTGAATGGCTTAGCCAAGGTGAAGTACAAAGAGAAAACACTTTACCAACAAGTAGCAATCTACTCGAGTATAAGATCAGAATATGAGACATAAATGATAGAAAAGGAAAAGGAAAAAGAAAATTGTCACTTGTGTATCTAGTGTGTGGTAGATCCTAATATATTCCTGAGATTGAATCCCGCCGGCGGTAGAAGCAGGTTCCAAAGTTTCCCAAGGAGGCCACCGTCAGGCCCAAGATAGACAGTAATTCTTTTAGCTTGTCAGGTCAAAATAATATTTCTCTTTTCCTTTATAGCCGGGGACCCTCAATAGCAGATGAAAGAGGGGGGCCCAGCCCAGCCTCCTCCTAGCGATGACGGGCGATGACGGATGATGACGGGCGATGATGGGCGATGGACGGGCCCGCCCTTGGCCCGGGCTTTGCCCGGGCGCGTCCCGCGAAGCGGGAGTGCTCCCTTCCTTTAAGGGAGCCTCCCACGGTAACAGGCCAGGCAAGCGCGACCCGGGCGCACGCGCAGAAAGCAGAAGGGGGCTCCACCCAGGCAGAAAGCAGAAGGGGCCTCCACCCAGACCCAGCAGCAACAGTGTCCGGTCCGCGAAGCGGGAGTGCTCCCTTCCTTTATGGGAGCCTCCAGCGGTAACAGGCCAGGCAAGCGTGACCCGCGATGCGGGCATGTGCACAGAAAGCAGGAGGGGGCTCCTCCCAGCCCCGGCAGCAGAAACTTTTTGTCAAGACCGGCCCAAGTGTCTAAAAGTTTTTATTCTCAGAGTTGCACTTTTCCCTGCTCCTCTCCCACCCCATGTGACCCCTAAATGAACAGTTTCCCTCCCCAAGTCCAGCCCTTCCATCTAAAAGTCCTCTCCTCCCCTCGCTAGTACCCATGCCTCTTCCCCTGCCAAGAAGTCTAACCCTCCCAAGCCCAAAGACCCCCTCCTAAACCCAGGCCTAAACCAAGAGACTCCCTTCCCAAATCCAAACTCCCCCCCTCCAACTCCTGAGGGGCCTGCCTGCCCTCTTGATTCCCCTACCCAGTGGAGGTCATCTAGCAATCAGGAATCATGTAGGGGCACAGATATCTGGCTATTGTGCCTTGGTCACACGTGTCATTGGAATGGCCTATGGCCTTATTTATGTAAATACTTGTTTTTAATGTTATTATATATATATATACTTGTCCTGCCTTTCTTTCCACATTGCTGTTTTGGTCTTGCCTGCTCTTGTTTGTGTGTGTGACATGTGTGTGTGTGTGCGTGTTTGGTTGTGGTAGTTGTGTCTGAGCAGCATTTGTGGGTGTGGGCTTGCCATATGTCCCGTTGTGATGGCTGTGTGTTGTGTGTGGTATATGTTTGTGTTTGATACCTGCATGTGTGTTATCATTTTCTGCATTGCTTGTGTTGACATGTGTTTTGGTGGTGTTGTGTGGCCTAGTATGGTTGTTGCGTGTGTGTGTGCGTGTGTGGTAATAGTTATGTGAAAAGCATTGTGTGTTGTGTTTGCGTGGTTTGAGATATGCCTTGTTGTATGGGTCTGTGATTCTGTATATTGATTGTAAGGTGTTGTAATGTGATGCATGTATGGAGTGTTATGTGGAGGTGTGTGATGTGTTTGGTTGCCCTGTCTTTTGTGTGGCTGCTGTTGTGGTGTCATAGTGTGACTCAGTGGTGTTGTGTTATGTTGTGTTGGAATGTGCCGGTGGTGTGTGTGTGTGGGGTGGTGTGTCTATTGCTTGTGTGTGCTGGCCGTTGTGAGTGTTGTATGGGTGAGCATGTCTGTATGTGGGTGGGATGTGTGCACATGTCAATATGAGGTTATGTGTGTGTTTCGCCTACGCCACATGTTCCCAAATGTATGTTGTGTCTGCGTAATTTTTTTTATAATATACAACAGTGCCAGGTAAGTATGTGTACTTACGGTTGCTATCTTCATCGTCATTGCTGGTTCCGTAGTCGTTGGGCGAGCTGGAGCAGCGGGAAGACGCGTAGCTCAGGTTCCATGGTGGCTGCAGAAGAGTACGTGTTCCTGGAGGTGGGTGTCTCCTTTCATAGCGTTGGTCTCTGCCCGGGTTTTGGTGGTAGTGCGACCGCCGCCCACGCCTTGGCAGTATGCAGCCTCGTAATCTGCCCGGCAGACACATGTCCGCCAGCCTGAAGGTGGCTACCGCCATCCGTGGCGGTCCGACCGCACTGGTGGTACAGGTGGTGTTTTGGCTGTGTTCTGTTTGTAAGACTGCCATGGTCATAATATGGCAGTCTTCTCCGCCAGCCCATCGGTGGTGCAACAGCCACCGCCAACATAGTGGTTGTCAGACCACCAAACTCGTAATCAGGCCCTCAGTCTTTAACAAATCCCAGGGTGACCAAGTATGAGTGGTCAATTTTAGGTTCACCGAACATCACCCTTAAGCGTTACACTGTGCCTGATCTGACAACCTTGCTTCCAGTAGACAATGCTGAATCTGAAATTGTAAAAGAAGTTGGCCATGACTGCCTAGAGTTTACTGAACTGTGCACTTAACCCAGACCTGATATTCAGGATACTCTGTTAAAGAAAAATGATGAAATATTTTTTTGGATGGTTCCTGTTTAAGAGACAATACAGGAACTTTGAGATCTGGTCATGATGTGTGCACTATTTCTGTCATACACAAAGCTTCAAGAAGTATTTACAAGTGGCCAAATTTGTGGCTCTTAATAGAGCTTGCTGTATTTCTGCGAAGCTTAAAATTAAGATGTTTACAGAGAGCCAGTATGGATGTGGTGTAGTGCATAATTCTGGGCAGTTATGGTTCCAGAGAGGTTTCATAACCTCTTCTGGCTCACCAGTTAGAAATGGTGATTGGATTCATGATTTGTTACAAGCCCTACAGTTACCCGAAAGGATTGCTGTAGTCAGATCTAGTGCACATCAGGGATCAATCGATTCTCTTTCCATGGGAAACTCCTACGTGGATCAGGTTGTTCGATTTACTGTACTGAATTATGTGACATTTAACGAAGAATGGAAAAATGTTGGTCAAATGAATACTGATGAGACAAGTCTAAGTTACATGTTGACAGTAATTGGCACTTGGGAGGAAATAGAATGACTTCAAGATGAGGTTCCAGATGATGAAAAGAAAAGCTGGATAAAATTAGGTTGTACACATAGAGATGTTGAAGAAATCTGGGTTTCGGCAAACTGTCTACTGATGCAAATGGCAAGATACTATCATGGTCAAACTCACATTGGTAGAAATGCAATGAGTCAAACACTTAAGCAATCCTGGTTCAATTCAAAATTTAGACAGGTTGCTGAAGCAATTTGTCACAGATGCATTGCCTGTCAACAAATGAACATGGGAAAAAGAACTGTTGTCAATTTGAGTCACATTAGAAAAGCAGGTGGTCCATTTAACAGAATGCAAATGTATTTCACTGAGATGCCTGTGTGTGGTGGTTTGAGATACATGTTGGTAATTTTCTGTATATTTAGACACTGGATTGAAGCCTATCACACACATAGAAATGATAGCCTCACAGTAGCAAAGTTGTTACTTAGAGAGTTGATCTCATGTTTCGGGTTTCCAGCCTCTTTAGAATCACACGAAGGAAGTCACTTCAACAATGAGGTGATAAAATTACTATGTTCAGCCCTAAACATTGAGCAGAAGCTGCATTGTACCTATCGGCCTGAAGCTTCTGGATTAGTAGAACAAATTAATGGAACTTTAAAAGCTTGATTGGCAAAAATGTGTGCATCCACAAATCTGAAATGGCCTGATGCTTTACCATTACTTAAAATGAGCATGAGAAGTACACCTGACAGAAAGACTGGACTCTCTCCCCACAAGATCTTAATGGACAGAGCAATGAGATTGCTAGCTGTTCCTGCAAAATGCACTTGTGAACATAATTGATGACTTGGTGCTGGATTACTGCAAGGGTCTAGCTGATGTGGTTTGCTCTTTGTCTCACCAGGTTGAAGCAACAGTCGTGCCACCATCCAAAGACCAGTGTCATGGTCACCGAGCTGGTGATTGAGTGGTGATCAAGAGGCACATGCAGAAGACTTGCTTGGAGCACAGGTATAAAAGACCCTACCAGATCATTCTAGTGATGACTGCTGTGTAGTGTGCTAGAATTCCAAATTGGGTCCATGCGAGTAATACTTGAAAAGTGACATATCCTCTGGAAGAAGATCCAATGTTGCTGAGAGCATCAGCAGAAGTAATATAGTCTCAAGAAGAGCAAGTGACAAAGCAAGAGACTGCAGGAGCAAAGACAGTGCAAACTGGTGAAGATCCAGGTACACCTCTGAGAGATTAAATAGGTGGCAATCCTATTATCCTCTATCAGCAGAAATAGAAGTGGATGTAGCAGAAGAGTCAAGTCTAAAGAGGACTCTCCCAGAAGCAGACGATTGGGAAAATGAGAAAAAGTAGATCTTGTTCCCTGAAGAAGCTGAAAGTGGAGTTGAGTTGAATCAAAGTCATGTAGATTTGACTCTTCCTGAAGTGGCTTAGGGTGCAGGTGAAGCAAGTCAAAGTCAAATAAGTGCTTGTCAAAATCCTGCTGAACCAAGAAGAATTGTAAGTCCAGTTTTGCCATCACTGTCTAGAAAAACTGTGAAAGGATACAAGTGGCCCACCCTGCAAGAAACTGAAAAGTTCCTGGTGTACTGTTGAGCATAAATGAGGAAGCAAAAATAACAGAAGGAACAGATCTGAGTGAAGGAGAGGCAAGTGCAAATCAAAGACCAAAGAGAAATAGAGTTGCAACTCGAAGATACATAGGTACTGAATGGGTATATCTCCCAGCTGATGAATGGAAACACAAATTTATGTCTTTTTGTTTTGACCGTGAGAATACAGTTCTACATTTTGGAACTTGAAATTGCATTTGAAGTGAGTCAACAGATTATGATTTAACAAGAGACATTTGAAACTGATTTTGACAAAGCAGCTAAACCGAAAGTCTCAAAGCTGCTGTAAATAATTGCAAAGAAGACTAAAGATTATTTTTGATTTTTGTTGGGCTGCATAGTTAAATACATTTTTCTTTCACTTTCTGATGCTTTGTAGGTCCTGGATACCAATCACAATCGTATTAAAAACAATAGGTGTTGTAAGTGTATGTGTGTTGGATTAGCAATTGTATGTGTGTTGATAAGTCTGTTGATTGCAAGTATGAGTGTTTTTGATAAAGCTGAGACTAATTATACACCTCCTCTAGAGACTACTACACTACTACACTTTCTAAATTAGAGAAGTTTTATAGGAATGAGAAATACTTACACTTAGACAACTCACAGGGAGATTGTTCTTCTAATGTTTTATATCTCTTATTGTATGAATATGTTGAGACAATGGATGTGAGAGAGTGTTAAGTGTGTACCCATCAGTACAAGAAGTAATTACATATCATAGCTTGCCATTAACCTGGGGAATTAGTTGCAGTCTTCTATTAACAAGATTCTATCATCAAGAATACATCCAATATTTGTATTCAAATTTAAATGCTGTTTTTCATTTGTTCCAACTAACCAACATTTAAGTAGTATTGCTAGAACTAATAACATTGACATTGTAGGAGGTTTCTTTGAACCTACATTAACATTTGGTACAGTTTACGCACACAGGAACAACCTCACATGTACACTTTCACAAGTTGAGATAACGTTCCTGGATCAGACTGATGATAGAAGAAAGGAATTGCAGGAGAAGATAGAGATGGGTTTAGTGAAATTCACTCCCAAGAATGACTATGCATATAGTGTAACTAATACACAAGAGATGCTTGCTTTAGTTTATCAACATGTATATACAGGCCACAATCCAGAACTGATACTAAGGGGCATATTTAAAAAAAAGTGAGGCTGCACACAGCGTAGTGCCACTTTTCTTGTACCCCTTAGCACCCACCTAACGCCACCATGTGTGCACTGTATATAAAATTCGGCGCACCATGGCAGTAGTTAGGGGACTAGCGTGAGAATTTTTGATGCTAGTCCAGAACTTTGTAGGATTAGTGTAAAAATGTTGACGCTAATCCTGCAAAGCTCATTGAGGCCCATTATAATCAATGGTGTACCTCCTTTTAAAGCCTGCTCTGAGCATTAAATAATGAATGAAAATATATTTTGTTTAATAATAATTAAATATACTGACAAGATAATTATTAATGTGTGCTAAAAGATTTATGGTTTAAATTTACTATGAAATGTTTTATTCTTCATGCTTAGCTCTAGTTTAAAGGCCTCACAATATAGTAATTTTTCACAAGCACGATGTTTAAAATAAAGTTAACTCTGCAAAATAATGTTGCTTCAAACATCCTGTGTGACTTGCAGAGTGGAAATATCTGTCTTTTTCTCACTGCTTGTTTTGCATATTTTCTTGAGATAAAAACTGCTAGTTAAACAAAGAGCCTTAGTGCTCAATGTCGTGTTTTCATGTTGCATATTTGATTTGCTTGAGCTTCATTTTTGGCAGGAAGTACATGTAATGTTTTCACATAGTTTTAAATGTAATTTTTGTATGGAAGCTGATGTCAGGAGAAGAGAGAGGAGTGACAGTGTGATTCAGTCATGGCTGCAGAAAACATGAAGAGATACATCTGATGTGAAGATGATGATTTTTGGCTATAAACTAAACCACTCCATAGTCATGTCCAAAAGAGGCTTAGTTAACAATTATTTGGACTTTAACCCCTTAGCTGCTGGGCATTCCCCCACCCCATGCTGAGCCCTTCTTTGGCGATTTGGGATAGTTCGCACTCAGGCCTTCATAACTTTTTGTCCACATAAGCTAGCCACACCACATTTATGTCCTTTTTTTTTCAACATCCTAGAGATTCTAAAGGTACCCAGAGTTTGTGGGTTCCCCTGGAGGAGATCAAGAAATTAGCCAAAATACAGTAAGAATTTTGTTTTTTTTCACAAAAATGGGAAAAAAGGGCTGCTGAAGAAGGCGTGTGCTTTTTCCCCCTGAAAATGGCATCAACAAAGGGTTTGCAGTGCTAAAATCACCATCTTTCCAGCTTTCAGGAACAGGCAGATGAATCAGAAAACCACATTTTTCAACACAATTTTGGCATTTTACTGAGACATACCCCCTTTTTACAACTTTTTGTGCTTTCAGCCTCCTTCCAGTTAGTGACAGGAATGGGTATGAAACCAATGCTGGATCGTGGAAAGCCAAACATTTCTGAAAAGTAGACAAAATTCTGAATTCAGCAAAGGGTCATTTGTGTAGATCCTACAAGGTTTTTCTACAGAAAATAACAACTGAAATAAAAAGAATATTGAAATTGAGCTGAAACGAACAGTCATTTTTCTCCATGTTTTACTCTGTAACTTTTTTCTGCGATGTCAGATTTTTTAAAGCAATATACCGTTACGTCTGCTGGAGTCTTCAGGTTGTGGGGATATATAGGGCTTGTAGGTTCATCAAGATCCCTAGGTTTGCAGAGCCAATAAATAAGCTGCACCTTGCAATGGATTTTCATTATATACCGGGTATACAGCAATTCATTTGCTGAAATATAAAGAGTGAAAAATAGGTATCAAGAAAACCTTTGTATTTCCAAAATGGGCACAAGATAAGGTATTGAGAAACAGTGGTTATTTGCACATCTCTGAATTCCGGGGTGCCCATACTAG
Organism: Pleurodeles waltl; assembly: GCF_031143425.1. NCBI lineage: Eukaryota > Metazoa > Chordata > Amphibia > Caudata > Salamandridae > Pleurodeles > Pleurodeles waltl. The sequence goes on from NC_090437.1 coordinate 132,342,250, forward strand.
CATGTGAATAACAGGGCATTTCTCAAATAGATGTCTTTTTTACACACTGCCTTACATTTGGAAGGAAAAAATGTAGAGTAAGACAAGGGGCAATAACACTTGTTTTGCTATTCTGTGTTACCCCAAGTCTCCCGATAAAAATAGTACCTCACGTGTGTGGGTAGGCCTAGCGCCCACGAAAGTAAATGGCTCAAAACACAACGTGGACACATCACATTTTTTCACAGAAAACAGAGGTGTTTTTTGCAAAGCGCCTACCTGTGGATTTTGGCCTTTAGCTCAGCCGGCACCTAGGGAAACCGAGCAAACCAGTGCATTTTTGAAAACTAGACACCTAGGGGAATCCAAGATGGGGTGACTTGTGGGGCTCTGACCAGGTTCTGTTACCCAGAATCCTTTGCAAACCTCAATATTTGGCCAAAAAAACACTTTTTCCTCACATTTCAGTGCCGGAAGTTCTGGAATCTGAGAGGAGCCACAAATATTCTTCCAACCAGTGTTACTCCAAGTCTCCCAATAAAAATGGTACGTCACTTGTGTGGGTAGGCCTAGCACTCACGAAAGGAAATGGCCCAAAACACCAAGTGGACACCTCACATTGTTTCACAGAACACAGAGGTGTTTTTTACAAAGTGCCTACCTGTGGATTTTGGCCTCTAGCTCAGCCGGCACCTGGGGAAACCTAGCAAACCAGCGCATTTTTTAAAACTAGAAACCTAGGGGAATCCAAGATGGGGTGACTTGTGGGGCTCTGACCAGGTTCTGTTACCCAGAATCCTTTGCAAACCTCAAAATTTGGCCAAAAAAACACTTTTTCCTCTCATTTCGGTGACAGAAAGTTCTGTAATCTGAGAGGAGCCACAAATTTCCTTCTACCCAGTGTTCCCCCAAGTCTCCCGATAAAAATGGTACCTCACTTGTGTGGGTAGGCCTAGCGCCCACGAAAGGAAATGGCCCAAAACACAACGTGGACACATCACATTTTTTCTCAGAAAACAGAGGTGTTTTTTGCAAAGTGCCTACCTGTGGATTTTGGCCTCTAGATCAGCCGGCCCCAGGGGGGGCAGAAATGGCCTAAAATAAATTTGCCCCTCCAACTCCCCCCGGGGAGCGACCCTTGCCTACAGGGTCGCTCCCCTTGCGTGACATTGGCAAAAAAAAAAAATCCCCGGTGCCTAGTTGTTTCTAAAATCCGCTGATCTGCCCCCAAGGGGTGCAGAAATGGTCTAAATACAATTTGTCCCCCAGGGGAGCGACCCTTGCATAATGGGTCACTCGCAATCTCTAAAAAAACAAACAAACACAATTTTTTTCTTTGCCCTGGCACCTAGAGGTTTCTGTCCCCCCTAGGGGCAGATCGGCCTAATAACAATAGGCCAATCTTCCCCCGGGGGGCAGAAATGGCCTAAAACAAACAAACACAAAAAAAAATTGCCCTGGCGCCTAGAGGTTTCTGCCCCCCCCCTAGGGGCAGATCGGCCTAATAACAATAGGTCGATCTTCCCCCCGGGGGGCAGAAACGGTCTAAAATCAATTTGCCCCCCCACTCCCACGGGGAGCGACCCTTGCTTACGGGATCGCTCCCCTTGCGTGACAGCGCAAAAAAAAAAGATCCCTGGTGCCTAGTGGTTTCTGCCCCCCTTGGGGGCAGATTGACCTAGAATTGGCCAGTCTGCCCCCAAAGTGGGCAGAAATGGCCTAAATATAATTTGCCCCCTATGGGAGCGTCCCTTGCCTAAGGGGTCGCTCCCCACCTCTTAAATGAAAAACAAAAAAAACAACTAAAAAAAACATTTTTTTTTTATCCCTGGTGCCTAGAGGTTTCTGCCCCCGGGGGGCAGAAAAGGCCATAAAAAAAAATGCCCCCCCTGGGAGCGACCCTTGTCCAAGGGGTCGCTCCCTCATGCCAGTTTCCTTTAGAAAAATAAATCCCTGGTGTTAGTGGGCGTTTCAAAAGCCGGATTTCTTTACAATCCGGCTTTTGAAATGCTGAGAGAGACTTCAAAGGGAAGGAAATTCCTTTCCTTCCCTTTGAAGCCTCTCTTGCCTCCTCCACGTGATCATAAGAGAAATGCTTTGCATTTCTCTTCCGATCGCGCTGGAAGCTGAGCTTTCAGCGCAATGGAGGAGGCACTCTGTGACAATCAGTGCGCGATTGCGTGCTGACGTCACAGGGGGGATGGTGGTGTCGGGGGTGGAAGGGGAAGGTCTTCCCCTTCCATCCCTGCCTTGGGGGGTTGGGGTGAACCCCAAAGAGGGAGCGCGCGTCTGTGCCCAGGACCTAATGGTTACGTCCTGGGCACATGAGCACTGTGCCTCAGGACGTAACCATTACGTCCTGGGCACAGAAGGAGTTAAAAACTTTGCTAGATAAACAGACATTTGAGGTGAGCAAATCTAGAGTGTCGCTGGTGTTGCAGGGTGCTCCTTATTGGAGCTGCTCGCCACCAAAACTTGTGAACTACCCAGAGTTCTCTCTTATATATATATATACATATCTATCTATATAGATAGATATATCTATCTACATAGATAGATATATCTATATACAGAGAGAGATCTATCTATATATATATATTTTTTTTTAGTAGCTGTATGGTTTCCTTGGGTGCCATAGTGGCCTCCAGGGAAACCATACAACTACTGAAAAAAATGATTGCCCCCACAGGGGGTCGTCCTACTCACAGGCGACCCCCTGTCAATTTATTTTTCTTTAATTTGCCCCTGGGGTGCGTGATCGGGCCCCCCAGGAGTAAACCTATCTTTTTTATCAAAAAATAATATGCCCCCGGGGGGGGGAGGGGGAGCCTGTTTGCTGAGGGAGACGACTGCCCCAAGTGAAATACCTAGTGTCTATTGGGGTTTCCTGGCCCTAGATCGCAGCAAGGCCTCGCTTGAAAAGGGTGAGTCTCCCCTTTCAAATGGGGCCTGTTCGGGAAGACCATTCAGGGCTGTTTTCTCCTCCCACCCACCCCTTTGTGTTGGCGCAAGGCCACTTCCTGCTCTGATGGAGAAAATAAAACAGTGACGTCAGCGCTGACACAAAGGGGCGGGTGTCTCCCTGGATATTTTTAAATAAAAAGAAATCCTCGGTTGCGACGCACCCGAGTATTTTTTAACCCCCTCCCTGGTGTCGGCCACTGATCGTGACCCGCACCAGGGAGGTAGTGTGGGCATCGGCCAGTGGCCGATGCCCGCACTAAAGTGGTTAATATAGCAATGTTTTAGGTGATGTAAGTCAGGTTCCATTTAGCTTCAGTTATGTTCATATGTTGCTGTTGAGTTCTTGCCTATGATTCTAACAATTCAGTTATTTTAGGGCCAATTTTGCTGAACTGTTTCCCTTACGTGTCTGGATGCTGACTAATGAAGACCTGATGTTGCTGCGCTCTGCTGATCAAGATTCTACTGATTGCTGATCCATTTAGGGGAGGTATAACCAATGTGCATTTGTGTTTTTTTGCAGGTTTTCTCTTTAGAAAATGTAACAGTTTTGTTTGGTTAGCGCCATTGTTAGATGTTTTCCAAATTATTTTTTGTCTTATTTTTCTTTTTGCCTGAAGCCTACACATGCTTTCTGTAATAGTTAGGGATGCCTGACCTGATGTCTAACTTTGATTGTTTATTAATTGATTTCCATTTATTCAGCAGCACAAACGGAGGAGCATATTTATACTTTGCTTGTGCCTTTTTAACTTCAAAACCTTTGACGCTAATACAGTGCTGAACAAACTCCATATTTATATTTTGACGCTAGACCTGTCTAGCGCCAAAATATTGGAGTTAGCGTAATGTTGTGGATGTGGCAAACTACCTTACTCTAATTAGATGCAATGTATGCGTTACCATCCACAATATGATGCTAACCCCCTACTGTCTTATTTATATTCCGGCGCAGAAGCGACGCACACAGAGTAGGGGGAGTAGGCTGACCCAGGCCATTATTTAACGCCTGGGTCAGATCAGGCGTTATGGTACCTATGGACCCATTTCCATGGCCAAACACCATGGAATGGGCCTACAGATGCCCATCCCAAGCCCCAGCAACACCCCCACCCACACCAGAGGGATGCCATAGGATGGAGCACCCCATCCTGGGTAAGTATAGGTAAGTATTATAATTGTTTTTAATGTGCCATTGGGGGCCCCTCACATGGGCCTGGCACTGGGTCTTATGGCCTTGCCCAGGGGACACAGGTCCCCTGTGCTGGCCATTAGGGTGGTGGGCATGACTCCTGTCTTTTCTAAGATACGAGTAATTTTTGGGTGCTAGTGTGTCAGAAAATGGCACTAGGCTGGTTAGCAGAATATATATTGCCGCTGACCAGCCTAGCGTCATTTCCGACCAACTAGCGCCTTTTGCCCTACCGCCACCCCCCTCCCCGGCTAGCATCTTTGTTCTGGATGCTAGCCTATCCTTAGCGCCGGCATGGGTCATTACATAGATATGGCGCAGTGGTGCCACTATGGAATGACGCTAGCCGGCGCTAAGGATTTTGCCCAAAAATGCATTAGCGCAGTTTTGCCGCAAAAAACACAAATATGCACCCAAATGTATGCTGTTTCTATTTTTCATTTGATTCTGTTACTATTCTCCATTGTTATTTTGGAATGTTTAATGTTAAATGTCCTAATTAGATTGAGAGTCTTCAGGTGTTTTGGGCAGCCTGTGATGTTTCTGTATTTTTAGCATTTGGTCTTGTGCATGATTTACGTGATTTTAGCATTGTTAATCTAAGGGGCATATTTATACTCCGTCTGCGCCGAATGTGGGTCAAAAAGTTTGACGCACATTCGGCGCAAACCTTGCCCCATATTTAAACTTTGACGCCCGTGGACATAAAAATCCCGCTGTGTGCGTCATTTTCTGGATGCGGGAAACCACCTTGCGTTAATGATATGCAAGGTATGCGTTCCCGCAAAAAAAATGACTTTAACGCCTGTGCGTCGTATTTATGCTACTGGGCAAAAATCCTGCACGGCCGGGAGGCGCAGTCGGAAAATGACGCAAAGGCCGATTTGCGTCAAAAATTAACGCCTGGGTCAGGGCAGGCATTAAAATGGGGCAAACACACCTGTATTTAATCAGAACACACAGAAGCAACAGAGAGCAGCAAAAGGAAGACATGGAGGTGCTTCTCATCCAGCGTACATGCAGACGCAGAGCACAGCAACAACAACAGCAGCTTCCACAACACCAGCAGGGACCCCAAAGGCAACGCAGAAGGCAGGAGAGGATATTCCGCACCAGGACAACCCTTCATGGCCTCAAGGAACATGACATCATCCAGAGGTACAAGTTGAACTGGCAAGCCATTCAGCAGCTGCTGCGCAACATTGAGCCACAGTTGACACCCAGCTTGCAGACACCCCGCACCATCCCAACAGAAACCAAGCTGCTAGCTGTACTACACATGTTGGCAAGTGGCTCCTTTCAAACCACTGGCGCCCTGGTTGCTGGGATCTCACAGCCATCATTCTCCGCCTTCCTGCCCAAGGTACTGGATGCCATCATCATACTCACACCCCACCACATCTGCTTCCCAAACACACAGCAGAAGCAGCAGGTTACAAAACAGGGGTTTTACCTCATTAATGGATTTCCACACATCCTTGGTGCCATTGACTGAACACATGTACGCCTTGTGCCACCTGCTTCAACTGAACATCTATACTGCAACAGGAAGCACACACACTCCATCAATGTGCAGGCCATTGTCGATCACCAAGGATTGATCACCAACATAGTGGCAAAGTATCCTGGGAATGTACATGACTCATTCATCTTCCGTCGCTGTACCATCAATCAACACTTCCAGGATGGACGATATGGCAATGGAATACTTGTAGGTAAGTACAGAAACCTACTTATATACACACTGCACAGCAACCCTCTAGGACAAACAACACATACACCACAACAGCAACATGTGAACAGGAACACACTGAGGTCGTGACACCGCTAGGCATGTTTGATAGGTCTGAGGTGAACCTGTCACACATCTGAAATTAGTGTACAGTCAAATGTTAAGACGTCAATGATCACAACATATGGAGAGGTTTGGCTAATTGTCACCTTGCAAAATGTAATCGTCTCACTGATGTTTAAATTAATCCATAGCATATGTCTAAAAGTATGAGATGTCCAGGGTACACAGATACTAACGTGTTACCACCACTGTCAAATTGAATTTGTGTATGGAACTATCATCTCACCCCCAGTGAAGACACAGGAACACCTGTATCACAAGTCACAATGCTAGGGAGTACACACTGTACTGCAAATCCCAAAACATACTGCTGACAACCGGTCAGCAGGCAAACACTCATTCAGCCAAGGAAACAACCCAATGCAGATGGTACATCCTAGAAGCCTAGGAATCAACACAATAACACAAAAGAGTCACAGACAACACAAGACAACTACTGCCATGCAAGGTGATATTAATGGGGCAAGCTACATCAACATGATCTCAATCATTTTCTCTTTTAGCTGATCAGGGGTATGGGATCCAGCCATGGATTATGACACCATTTGGCAACCCAAGCACTGCAGCAGAGCGTGCCTACAATGAGGCACATAGGAGGACACGCACCATAGTCGAGAGGACCTTTGGCATCCTCAAGTCGAGATTTAGGTGCCTCGACATCACTGGTGGCAGCCTCCTATACTCAGCAGAAATGGTCTGCAACATCATTTTAACATGTGCCATCCTGCACAACATTTGTGTATGAAAGAACATTCCCCTATTAGAACCAGAGCCACAAATGCCTGAAGAGGAGGAAGAGGCGGATGCTGGCCTGCAACATGAGGCGGACCAACAAAACACAGCTGCTGGATTGCGTAGGCACCAACATATTGGAACAATTTCTTTTGAAACAACTCACCATCACCACTGTATCAACATATGTAAATAAACACCTATAATAATCACCATATCATGGTATGGGTAATCATTTTTGCTCACCTTTATCTCTAACTAACAGAATAAGAGTGTAGCCTCATGGAGCATTGCTGACATACCGATCAGGACACATAAATTTCCAAAGCAATTGTGATGCATATTATACAACAGTCACATTCACACACACTGTAAATGACTTATATCCTGTACATTTCACCTTTGAAGGGCAATAGCAGAGGACCACACCTATTTCACACATACATGTTGGCAACATGGTTCATCGCAGCATATGGCGCACAAGTAAGACACCATCAGTCAATAAGGGAAAAAAAAGCCTCATACATGAGGCAGTGGATGTGCTATTGCATTGGTAACAGGAATGTATGACCAGACCCTTGTCAGCAGTAAGTCGTACAGCACCTATCTTTGCAAGGACTATCTGTGACTAGAATTCCATCTAAGCAAAACATAGACAGCACAAGTGCACCTATGACAAGCATTGCGCACATGACATTCCATGTACATGTCAGCCCATGTCCTAAGTCCTGACACACCCATGCTCCTGGTCTCACCCCACCTGTCTTAAGAGGTCCCTGGAATGGTAATATGTGTACCCAGATATTCCCTCCTCTACACACATACAGACTAACAATAGTAATCCAGTGTGCTTCACCCTTTAGTATGGTATGCCATAGTCATTGTACATCTGTCTGCATGGATGTCAGGTTAAATTATGCACTGGCTTGTAGCCTCTAAGCCCTGTTCTCACCTGTAGTTTGCTTCCCATGTGAATGGTACTGTTGGCCATTTGAACTAGAATCTCACCTACAGGACTTGTGAGAAACTGATGCAGCACACACCTGTGAGCACCTCCATGCAGACCAGCCATTTGAACATGCACTGCCCTTGCAAATGCTTGGAACAGCATAGAAGCTGCCATTTTGTCGATTACACTGTTATGCATTGCTAGAAAAATAAGCTGTGTAACACAGCCCTTGGGTTTATGAGTCACCTTCCAAAACACAGGACAAACACAGTTTTCCATGTCAACTGTCTTGTTCTTCCTCCGACCAGTCTTAGTCAGACCACTGAGTATGTACCTTTTGAAATTGCTGGATCCTGATTGACCCTGCATCCTGTCAGCCTCACTGCCACCTGTCTGTGCGTTACCCTAAAGGTTCCTTGTTGCTACATATGTATCATACTTTCTTTCCCAACCCTCACATTCCTCCGGGGGTATTTTGTCAGGTGGTTCTTCAATGCATACTCAAATACATTGTATAGCATAATCTGCTTATTTATCGAACCATAATTGGGAACTTGTCTCCAAATACCCAAATTATGGCCTATCCCTTGTCTGGGTCTCATGTATGCATGAGCGACAAAGTGTGACAGTGTACCATGGCCGTATGCAGGAATTGGGTCTGGTGCCTCCAGCAGAACCAGCAATGTCAGATGATGTGCATGTAAAGTCCACACATGTTAGGACCCTGACAGTTCACACACTGAATCACATTGCTCACAACATAATGATGGGTAGTGCGCGCTGAATAGCTGCAAGATTAATCAACACAGAGGCTATGATGTTCCCAGACGCAGTGGGAACTTTACAGGCCAACCTGTGTACAAATGTTGTAATGACACCTGCCGGAACAAGACTCCTGAGATATGATCTCACTCAGCACACCAAGGTTGCCCTGTTGACAGTCTCATAACAGGTCTGCAGTAACAGGGTGGGACCATCCCCATGTAGGTTCTTATATCCTCTTTGGCTTTACTTCCATTGATCTCCGAAGGATACTCAGTAGATACAGGAATAGCCGCCACTGACTCATGATGAGACCTGGACGTAACTGTGACAACATAGACCCCTAACAATATACAAGATCAACATTGGACCACACACATGAACCATACACCTCTGTGCAAATGATCACTGGAAATATGTGGCCACATGCTGCTTCGTCTGCTGGTCCACCACTGCCACAGGAGAGTTGTGGCTCAGTCATATGACTACAACTGTGGCGTGATATTACATTTGTGGTTCACCTTTGGCTTTCCGTGTCAATAACATGGTACCCACTTAGTCTGTACATGTACCTGACTCATGGTGGGTTCACCAACAAGTGCCTAGGAAGCAGTATCCAAATTTCCAGGACATGTGATGGGCAAGTTTTGGACCATTGACATGAACAAGCGTCTGCTATCTATCCGGTGCATGCTTTGTCATTTGTGGTGTTTATGTTACCCAAAAACTAGGAAGTGCACACAACAGATGTTGCTACATGTATGACTAACACATGTCCTCTCTCATTTCCACACTGACTTGCATCTGAGGGTTGGACACATTGACTTCACATTCATACAAGCATATTTGCAATTATGCATCTTGTGATACTCACACAGTGGGTCAACAACTACATTAGTAGCCAATGCACACACATTGAGCCATAGGCATTGAGGTATAGTACTTATGTGCGTCACCTTGCTATCCTCTCCTGACGCCAAACCTGCCCAATTTGTGCAATACAGATATGTAGGCCACACGTTTGGCCATCTAGTGCGTCAGTCAAGAGTGAAAATCCTGTACATGAAGTAGCGGATCATGGTCCGCAGTACTATGATGTCTCACGTGCCCATACACCATCATGACCAAAGTGGGTGCAATCAGCCTATCTCAGTTTTGTCACAAATGTAATAAAACATTAAAATGGTAAAATGACCCAAACCCTGTTAATGCCTGAATATTTGACACATACGTGTCCAAAAATGACGCTTATGCCAGAAAAACGACGCATAATGCCCTGAAATAACCATTGCCCCTGAGCTGTATCTTCCACACTGTACCTCAGAAAATTGGTTAAGTGTAAAACTATTTCCAAACATATGGATGCGGGCTCAATTCTACTCCTGTGCGTCGAAAAAAATGTTGCGCAGACTGTATGCGTTAAAATATTTTGATGCATAATGATAAAAACGCCCGCCATTTTAGGCAGAAAGTGATTTAATAGGATATCCTGTTTACAGATTATGTACAGTGGGTGTACTTTCACTTTCACTTTGCAGTCTGTGATACTTCCTGACTGTGTGGCTGTGTTGAGAGTTTTGTCTGGTCAAATTGTGCTTTTGACTCCTGTGTGGTCTATTTATTGTCTTTTTGTGAATAGAAACTTGTTGTTGTATCCTGTCTGAGTGTTGTTTTGTGTACATTTGTGTAGTAAAGTATTGTCATTGTTTTGTTGGGAGTCTGTTGTGGGTAGTGTTAGTTTGGGTATAGTTGGGCTGTGTTAGTTGTTTAGTTTAAATATTTCCCGTTATACTTTCCCCCTATTCTCCTTTGTTCCCCTTTATCCCCTATTTCTCTGTTGCCGCAAAGATGTTGAGTAGACCTCGTCTTGGCAAGATGGGTGAGGAGGAGCTGGGTGGATTTATATGACCGGTGTGCCATTTCCTACCCCTAATGATTGAGGCAGGTGGGCGGGTGATACAGGGGTATCACACTGAGGCACGGAGGCTCAGATGGGCAAAGGTGTTGCATCATCTGCAACGGATTTATCGGACACCAAGGAACGACCACCAGCTGAAGCACCGCTGGGCTGACCTTATCTCCAGGGAGCAAGATCTGCTGGACCACCTGGGGATTGTGATTGGTGGCCCTTTTGGTGAGTATAAATCATGTAAATGTGCACGTTTAAATGCTCTGTAGTGACATCAGATGATTTTTACAATATCTGCCAACAATGGTGTTGAGTGTGTGGAATGCTACTTTTATCATACAGGGTCATATATCTGCTTTGTTAAGGACCACAATTGCTAGCTGTTAGGAAGCAAGAGCTCCGCAAACTTACTGAATACTTGTGCATTATGTAAGTTAGTGCCGCCTTTGTGTCAAACAGCAACACAAATAAAGAGCCAATTATGTATAGATATAGGCCACAGTTGCCTGTGTGGTATAGAAATTTCCAAATAATTACCAACATTTGTTGACGCAACAGCTAGACTGACTTTTGAAACACTACATGAGGCTGAAAATGAGTGCAGGCTTCACGTCAATTGATGATACCAATGTGTCCCGAACATACGTCTCATGTGTGTCTGGTGAGTGTGTAAGGAAACCGATCACGGAAAATCCTAAAAATCTTAGCGATTATTGTGCCCCTCCTTCATTTCGCATACATGTCTAATCTGGATTTGGACACATAGGGAACAAGTTCTAGCTGCGCTCAGCTAACATCTTAGACTGGTATTTGTAGTTTGAAGTGCCACATTTCGTTTAGGGATTGCTGGCCAAAGGTATGCACATGGGTTCATATCTCTATGGTTGGTGCAACTCATCATAGCTGGGCCACATCAAATGAAGACACTGTTACCACATGAGGGCTAACAACTGTCCCTGGCCCTCTGTACATTGTACCTGTGTGTCATAAATTTGTCATGGTCACAATGGCTGATTGACTGGTAATGCAGTCCTCACAGAAAGTGGCTTTGGATGTCTCTCTTGGATACACATGATGAGACGAATACACTCCATTATTCTGTCTGCTCACTAATGAAGGTGCATGTTTGCCACCACATGATAGTTAGGGCCACTGCATTTGTGCAGATATGTGTGTAACACTCACTGGAGACCCATGGTATGTACATGTTAGCCGTGCTATATCGGATGCAGTATCATCATGTCTGAGAGGCTTTACTTTCTTATGTAATCTTCCACATAGTATTTGTCTTTGGAATTGTTGTACAGTGCACAGACATTGAGCACATTTCTCTCTTCCATGCCTTACAGGTGGACCGGCACCCTACACTGTTGGCGAGGTGGCTCGATTCGAGGACTCAGACAACTCCAGTAAGTGTTGATATGTCTGTTATGTGTTGTGTTTGCTGGTGATGTGTGATGGACTCCTGTGTGTTGGACACATAGCAAGGTGTGATGCGCTGGCCAATCTTTTGTTTTGTTCCATGAGTGGAATATCATTTTATCACCATCTTTGAGTTGGCCAATCCTTATCCTATTGTCTTATTTAGGGATTCTAGGTCAGTCCTGTAGGCCCCGCAATGTGAATAGGGGTGAGTCATGCGGATAACACTTGAATCAGAAAGAGTCACACTGGACCTAATTTGTGATTTAGTCAGCCAGTCAGACCCAAATTCTCCCAGAATGGGGCTGCCAAATGCTTACCCACAGACTTCTGCTTCCCAATTCACTAATGTACTTATTAAACTGTAGGTTGAACTTCCTAGCAGCATGTAGCTCCACATGTAGTGCTACGAGTATGTGGCACTTGAGTGCAATGGCCTAGGTGTGCATGCAACTCATGGCCAGGAGTGTTCTTGCATCTCTGTGTTTGTTGTAAGTCATGGCTTACTGGTAGTAAATGATGTGGACAAAGGTCTGCATTTCCAAACATGAGTGGCGCTGGGATTGGTCAAGGGTTTGCTGTCTCCTATTTGGAGATCCTCCTTACCTGTGGTGTGTGTGTTGAGCTAAACACATGCCCAGCTTTCCTAAGCTTCCTGGGTGTCCTTGTTTGAAATTGTTAGTTGTTAGCCAACCCCCCCACCCTCAAACACAGGCATAGGTTTGTGAATAGTGTACCTAGGACTGATGATACAAGTTTGGTACACAGACATGTAAGTCAGTGAAACTTTTGTCTGAACCTAGTATACACACTCATGTTTCGCACATGACTACTATACTAGCAAGTCCATTTACAACTTGCAGATCATGTGGCCCTAGATTTCCATCCCGTACAATGACATTTGTAGCCCTGGCAGTGGTGGAGGATGTGCAGCATGATTGATAGCTGTCAACTGGCAGAACATAGATGCCAAAATCATTCCAGTTTTTACCCATCTTGTAGGGTTTGGATGTGCTATGTGTGATAGGACCTTTGTAGGCTGGCTTGCCATGTACTTCCTCAGGGACAATCAATGATCTGTATGATGATATGAGCTGTTACAAGTACAATAGATGTATTGTATGATTTACTTCTTGTGCCATTTCACACAATGCAGTACCTGATGTTAGATTTTCTATTTGTCTTCACAGCTGCAAATATGACACCCATCCAGGTCAGGGAGTTTCAACGGCGGGCAATGAGGTATCAACACATACTTCAAGTCGAGTCTGGGTACCGAAAAATTGCCCGCAGATATCAGCATGAACGGGCCACCGGAGTCTGGAAGGCATTTCCACATGGCGGCCCTTCTTGCTCACCACAACCACCACCAGCACCACTACCACCCAGGTGGCACCACCAGCAGCTGGGACTGTTGCAGGTACATCCTCAGCAAGTGCTCCAGGCCCAAGCACAGCACCACCTGCAGGGCAGCCCACAGCCATGGACACTACACGGCCCCACACTTCCTCGGCTGGCACCCAGACCACCCCAGCTGCAGCCATTGACCCTGCTGCTTTTGGACATATGCAGCGTAAATTGGACCGTGTCCTGCGGAAGATGAGTCAACCGGTGGGTGCGGTCAATCAAGAGGACCCTCCGGAGGGCCAACCTGTAGCACATTAGACGGACATGATTCCCTCCCCTCCCTCCTCTTTCCTGGTTCTTTTACTTTGTGGGTTTAGGGGGCTTAGTGTTAGGTTAGTATAGGATGTTAGTTTAGTTAGAGCTAGTGGGTGGGGGTTCTGAATATTTCTACTGTTTATTTTTAAGTGTTTGGGTGGGTGGGGGGCAAAGTTGGGGTACTTGTGTGTTTAATTTTTTTTTTTTAAATTAAAACAAAAAAAAAACCAAAAATATATATTTGTTTAGTATAGGATAGTATGTGTTTAGGTTAGTATCTGTTGTCCTCCATGTGTCCCGTCTCATAGGGGGGTGGTGGGTTGATGTTTAGAACGTTTCCTTAAATGTGATAAGTAAGTTTAGCTTAGGTTAGTTAGGGACAGTTGTGGGTAATGAGTAGTTAGAGTAGATTAGGGTAGGTAAGGCTTTTCCCCGAGTTTACACTTCTGTTTTTACTGTTAAATAAATATGTAGGTAACCCTTTACAGTATGTGTGACATACTTGTAGATCAGGGCCTTGACATGAGTGTACAGTGTTTCTTTTGTATTACATTTTGTGTCCTATGCTGCTAACAAATCCCAACTGAGCTGTAACATTGGCAGCTACCCCAAAGCTTCCTTGCAAAGATTAGGCCATTCATTGCAACCACCAGTCACAGTTACTATGGATCCCAAAGTGTTTTTTTTTCATAATGTATGTTTTCAATGTCACATACAGTGCTTCCAGATTTATGATTGGGGACACTGTGTTATGTCTGACTGCAGTCTCATGTCCAAGGAAACCCTTATAAGGTGAGTGGTAGTAAGCTCTCTTGTAGTATAGTGTACATAACTCACATAGATCATTTGTTACACTGTTCAGCATGATTACTTATTTGGATGTAAACTCATACACCTCCATTCATGTAGTTTGGTGACTGTTCGCTTTTATTTGTGGGCAATGTTACATGTGTTAGTTTTGCATTGAAGCAACATTTTGTAGCCACCATTTTATGGTTCAGATATCCCTTGCGGAAGGGTTGATCTGTTCAACACAGCATTATGGTGTATAGTTAATCTTTTACTCAGATATTACCCTCAAGAAGGGCAGAGTATGGTAGAATCCAGGCCACTGTGCATAGTTATCAGCCTACATTATTCTAGGACAGTTGTATTGACAAGCTATGATATTTGACAGGAGGCAAAATTCAGTGATCAACCACACGGTTGATGTGTCACATTACACAGAGACAAAGTGGCTGTGTATGTGCTTTTTATTGAAAAGTGCTGTAGTGCTATATTTACATTGTCCATGATTGTGAGTCCATTATAGTGACATCTTCCATTGTGATCCTACACAAGTGCAAAAGGACATTTCATTGGACATGCTGGGGTGAAGTGTCAGACAGTGCAGAGGGACAGGATTTGCCAATGAGTTAGTGAGAGACAATCACAGGGCAGGCTGACAAGATAGACAGTGGTTTGCAGAACAGTGCTTGAGTACAGGTGTTGCAAGACTGGCATGTGTCGAAGCGCAGGACCTTGTAATAGGTGGCCATGTGGCAGGGACAAGTGCTTCCGGGTACTTTTACGTGTGAAGGTGATCTGTTCCTGGTCTTCATCTTCTGATGTGTGTGTTGCCTCCTCTGCCCTTGTTGGTGGTAGTTGTGAAGGGACAACACACACCTCAGTGTGTGTAGACGTGGAGTCAGACATCCCGCTAGCTGCTACCTGTGGGGGTCTTAAGGGCAGTACTGCTGCAAGGAGGATCTGCTGGTTCTTAAGAATATCAGCCACATCACAATGGTAGGCAGCCAGGTCGGCCCTGAGGGGGTCATGATGCATTTGTGCATGCAGTGGAAGGTTTGGGGTGCGAGGTGTTGTGGCAACTCCCTTGCTGTAGTGGTGAATTCCTTTACAGTTTGTTGTAGTCCTTGCAGGATGGATGTTAGCGCTTGCATGGCTGCTGCCTGATCTGCAGATGACATCATACACAAACGCATCCCCTCAAGGCTGGCTGCCATATTTTGCATCTCCACCCGCACCTCCTTGGCCAGCTCCCGCTGTACTCCCACTACAGTTCTCTCAAAGCTGGTGCCTGTGTCGTCAGAGTCCTCAGCTGTATTGGAGCTGGCAGGTTGTACAATTGGGGTGGTGGGTGGATCAGGTTGCCCTGATTGTCCTATTTCCTCCTCTGACTGTGCAGGTGTATTTCAGTGACCAGTTACATGTGTCCTCCCCCTCAATGCTGTTGTCTGAGCAGTTTCACATTTGGGATGTTGCATTGTGACCCAGGCACAGGGAGGACCCTGACATATGCAGCATGGGTATGACATTAGTGCTGTGTACCTCCTAATGTTGATGACATTGGCTGATGTTTGCAGCAACTATGGGCATTCACATTTGACAGGACTGGAATATTTGTCTTGTTTCAGGGGATTGTTAAAGTTGTCATCCTAAACCCTCTAATTTAGGTGTGTATGATCCATGGGGACGTTACTGCCATTGGCTGCTTGACAGCACACACAGCAGAGGTGGGTAGTGGCAACTGTTGTCAATGTTACATTCCAGTTGTCGGTATGGCTAGAGGTTGTTAATTGGGCCCTAGTTAATGTAGGGGGTATAGTGGCTGACGTGTGACGGGATGTCAGTTTGACGTTGTGCCCTTCCCTCCTGGCGTGGCTTTACCTTTGCAACATCGTTGGCATGGCAGCATACCCCCATGGAAAGGTTGTTGGTGTTGTGTTATGGTGTGCCCCAGCTTTTCTCTGAACGGGCCATGCCCCAGTGCTTTACCCCTTTACCCATGCCACTCCATGTATATGATGACTTACATGCATTGTGTAGTAGGTATTCCCCCCCCCCCAGGTTGCAGTTAACATTAGTGCATTTTAGTTTCCCATGCGACTTACCCTGCATGTGCGTTGTCTCCTGGTAGTCTGCGCTGTCCTGTCCTTGAATCCCTGTGACGATCTCCTCAGGGATGACGGCTGCAACCATCTCCTCCATGTTGTCCAGGGGCTCCTGGTGTGCTGGACTCCCACCTCCAGTCTGCAGTGCTGCCTTCCTGTTCCTGGCCATCTTTTCCTTGGTCCTGCGCTTGCAGTCATGCCAGCGTTTCTTACACTCGATGACTGTTCTGCGTACTTCTGCCACACTGTTAATCTTGTCAACAATTTGTTGCCATATTGCCTTCCTCCTACTGATTGGCAACTTTGAGGTGACAAACAGTTGGTGCTGGTGTTCCATCACCTCTTTCACCAGAATTTCCTGCTCCTCTGCACTGAAGCAACACTTTATTTTCTTCTTCTCCCTGTCCTGGGTCTTGTGTGGGTCCTCCTGGCTGGTTCCTGGTCTGTTGTCATCTTCCTGGTGTCTGTACAGGCATCTGGGATCCATTTTGGCTCTCCTCAACTGAAATGGCTGTGTTTGCGGCGATTTTTGATGCTATTGCGTCAAAAAACGCTGCATATCCAGTTTGCGGTGTCGTAAATCGGCTCACAGTCATTTCCGTCGCGTTAACGTCGTTTTCCTTTACAACGTGACGCTGCGGTGTGCATAAAAAAAATGACTCACACCTGTGGTTTGCGCCGCCGTGCGTCAAAGTATAAATTTGACGGCTGCACGGCGCACAGAAATGGCGTTAGCCGGCAGTAATATTTTTGACGCAAAACTGCATCTGCGCAGTTTTGTGTCAAAAAGTCTAAATATGGCCCTAAATGTTTAAACTTTAATAAACTGGTGTAGTGATTCATGGCCACATAGGTCATGGTGTGTTTAGGTTACTGACTCCAATTGATTATGTTGATGTCATATTTGATGATTATTGGTTCATATCCTCTGGTTGGATGATTTCACACTCCTGTCCGAGTCAAAAGGTCTGACACGACCTCTGAGGGTAATAGATGACTTACTCTATATGTGTCACCTTATCATAATAATATAAAAGCAAATAAGGTCTGACACTCCCACACATGGTTCTCCAGCGTGCATTCCACTCCCCACTGGTGCCCGGCACTGGGATGAGAGCTAAGCTTGTGGAATTGATCTGTGGGACCCACTACCAGCAGGGAAAGTATCCCTTTGGGAGAGCCCGAAGTGTGAGCACACTCAGCACTGGCAGATTGAGTACTGTTTTCAGCATCACTGAGGTGAGAGTCAGTGAGGGGCCACAGTAAAGGAGTATTCCGGGCTGGTTGTAGAAGTTGTGCGGTGGGACTTGCTGAACTGACACACTCTGCCCCGTGCTCCCTGTCTGTTTGGCTGCGGTTGCCCATATGAGATGACATTCCAGACATTTGAGTGCTTACAGGATATATTTGGGCTATGCTGTATTAATTACTGACAACTATCAGTGGACCTTTTGTGAACTTTTATTGTATGTGACATACAGTTGTTTGACCTCACGCTTGCCTAATGGCAGAGGGAACCTGTCTAATTAGGAAAGGGTGTTGGCAGGTACAACAGGGAATTTTGACCAATGTCCTGGCCTTTACTCCAACTTGTGGTTAGGAACATGAAAGAGGAGGGAGATCAACAGAGTTATTTGCCAGCGTACACCCCTTTGGGGTGTTTCCTTGAAAATGAACAACAAAGGAGAAGACTTAAGAGACAAACTGAAAAAATTGGTAAAACTGAGTAAATCAGAAATCTCCAAATTGGGGGAGGCCACATCATTGCAGAACTATGTAGATAACAGGATGGTCCTTCAGGGCCTGCACATACAAATTGTTCACTCCTTGAAGTCACCCAATCCACAGATGCTGGAAAAGTGGGCAGAAAATTCTGCTGTCAGCTGTAAAAGAATGCATGATATTGTAATAAGATATGGCAGGCTGGACAGAGAAATTATTTTGAAGGAGAACACAGCCATTAAAACTGAATTAAAATTGGGACCTGAGAAAGACACAATTGACAAATTCATTACTGACATGACAACACGTGTAAATAAGCATGAAGAGGATATAAAATTGTGCAAGCAGCAAAAACTGCAGGGAGATTATGATGGCTACGCCAGTGGCAGAACTCTGATTTACAATCGCAAGTTTCTTGAGGAATGTAGGAAAGTACCATCTTTCTTGGCATGTTACCCCCATTTTTACCTGTATGTCAGTGTGTTTTTGCCCGTCTCACTGGGATCCTGCTGGTCAGGACCCCAGTGCTCATAGTTTATGGTCTAAAGTGTGTGTCTGTACAGTGCTTGACTGTGTCACTGAGGCTCTGCTAATCAGAACCTCAGTGTTTATGCTCTCTTTGCTTTTAAATTTGTCACTATAGGCTAGCGACTTAATTTACCAATTTCAATTGGCACACTGGACCCTCCCTATTAAGTCCCTAGTATTGGGTACCTAGGTATTGGGGTTCCAGGAGATCCTTATGGGCTTCAGAATTTATTTTGTCACCCATAAGGAGCTCAGACAAACCCTTTCACGGGACTGCCACTGCAATCTGTGTGAAATAGTGCACACATTATTTCACAGCCATTTTCACTGCACTTAAGTTACTTATAAGTCACCTATATGTCTAACCTTCATTTAATGAAGGTTAAGTGCAAAGTTACTAAGTGTGAGGGCACCCTTGCACTAGCAAAGGTGTCCCCACATAGTTCAGGGCCAATTCCCGGAACTTTGTGAGTGCGGGGACGCCATTACACTCGTGCACTACATATGGGTCAATACCTATATGTAGCTTCACAATGGTAACCCTAAATATGGCCATGTAAGGTGGCTAAGATCATGGAATTGTCCCCCCATTCCAATTCTGGTATTGGGGAGCCAATTCCATGCATCCTGGGGGCTCCACCATGGACCGGCAGTACTTCCAAACTAGCTCTCTGAAGCTTGCAAGGCAGCTATAGCTGCTGCCACCTCACAGAAAGGGTTCTACCCTCCTGGGGTCTGGCCAGCTCAGTCCCAGAAAGGCAGAACAAAGCATTTCCTTTGGGAGCAGGGTGTTACACCCTCTCCCTTTGAAAATAGGTGTTACAGGCTGGGGAGGGGTAGCCTCCCCCAGCCTCTGGAAATGCTTTGAAGGGCACAGATGGTGCTCTCCTTGCATAAGCCAGTCTACACTGGTTCAGGGACCCCTTGTCCCTGCTCTGGCATGAAACTGGACAAAGGAAAGGGGAGTGGCCACTTCCCTGTCCATCACCACTCTAGGGGTGGTGCCCAGAGCTCCTCCAGTGTGTCCCAGACTTCAGCCATCTTGCTTTGCAAGGTGTGGGGACACTCTGGAGGACTCTGAGTGGCCAGAGCCAGCAGGGGACGTCAGAGACCCCTCCTGATAGGTCCATACCTGATAAGGCAGCCAATCCCCCTCTCAGGGCTATTTAGTGTCTCTCCTGTGGGTTCTCTTCAGATTCTACTTCCAAGTTTCCAGCAGGAATCCTCTGCAACTACTACTTTATCCTCTGACCTGTGATCAATTGCAGACTGCTCCAGGAACCGCTGTAACAGCAACAAAGTATCCAGAAGGGCTACTTTTCCTCTGCAACTTCAGCTCCAGCCAGCAACTGCAACAGTTTCCACTGTGTGCACGCTCTGAGGACTCCCTGTCTTCACCCTGCGCCAGAAGAACCGAAGAAATCTCCCATGGAGTGACAGAGTCACTCCCCTGCTCAAGCAGGTACCTTCTAAGTCAATGACTGGGTCTCTTGGACTCCTCTTCTGGTGACGAGCATGCTCCTTGGAACACAGAGGGTGGACCCCATCGACACAGACGGTCCTGAGGTCCGGCTGACCTAATTTGGAGGAGGTCAGACCTTGTCTTCCCTGAGAACAACAGTACCCCTGTGCACTGCAACTTCTTCACCTCCTGAGGCCTCTGTCAACTATTTGCAAAAGTCCTTCATGCACAGCCTGGCCCAGGTCCCCAGCACTCTATCCTGCGATGCTCAACTCTCTGAGTTGTTCTCCGGCGGCGTGGGACCTTCCTTTGTAGTGCTGCACCAACCGCATTTTGCACCTCCTTTGTCCCCATATCCTGGGACTCCTGTGGGTGGTATCTGGTGCTCTGAGGGCTCTCTGAAGTGCTGAGAGCCCCCTCTTCCTCCTCACACAGAGTTAAGGCCCCCGGGTCCCTCCTGGGTCCAGATAGCGCCTGTAGGAGGCTGGCCTGGCTTGTAGTGGGTACCAGAGGTACTTACACCTTGTGCCAGGTCCAGTTATCCCTTATTAGTGTAGAAGAGGTGTTTCTAGCAGCTTAGGCTGATAGAAGGTAGCTATGGCAAAGCAGCTTAGGCTGAACTAGGAGACACATAAAGCTCCTACTATACCACTGGTGTCATATGCACAATATCATAAGAAAACACAATACACAGATATACTAAAAATAAAGGTACTTTATTTTTATGACAATATGCCAAAAGTATCTCAGGGAGTACCCTCAGTATGAGGATAAGATATATATATACAAGATATATGTACACAAACCAAAATTATGCAGATAATAGCCAAAGGAAGTAATGCAAGCAATGTAAAGTTACAGTAGATTGCAATAGGAGCATATAGGTATAGGGGCAACACAAACCATATACTCCAAAAGTGGAATGCGAACCACAAATGGACCCCAAACCTATGTGAGCTTGTAGAGGGTCGCTGGGACTGTAAGAAAACAGTGAGGGTTAGAAAAATAGCCCACCCCAAGACCCTGAAAGGTAGGTGTAAAGTGCACCTACTACCCCCAGAGAGCACAGAAGTTGTGATAGGGGGTTTCTGCAGGAGGAACAAACACCAGCAATGCAACAACAGTAGATTTCCGGACCTGAGTACCTGTAAGACAAAGGGACCAAGTCCAATAGTCGTGACAGTGTCGAGAGTGGGCAGGAGCCCAGGAAATGCCAGCTGAGGGTGCAAGGAAGCTGCCACCTGTTGGAAGAAGCTTGGAGTTCTGCAACAACGAAGAGGACTAGTAACTTCCCCTTTGGAGGATGGATGTCCCACGTCGTGAAGAAGCTTGCAGAGGTGTTCACATGCAGAAAGACCCAACCAAGCCTTGCTAGCTGCAAGGGTCGCAGTTAGGGTTTTTGGGTGCTGCTGTGGCCCAGGAGGGACCAGGATGTAGCCACTTGGAGGAGAAGACGGAGGGGACACCCAGTGACGTAGGGAGCCCTCACAGAAGCAGGCAGCACCAGCAGAGGTACCTGAACAGGCACTTGGAAGAAGAGTGAACCGGAGTCCACGCAAAGTCACAAAAGTGAGTCCCATGACGCCTGGGGACAACTCAGAAGGTTGTGCACTGCAGGTTAGAGTGTTCGGGACCCAGGCTTGGCTGTGCATGAAGGAAATCCTGGAAGAGTGCACAGGAGCCGGAGCAGCTGCAAATCACGCGGTACCCAACAATGCAGTCTAGCGTGGTGAGGCAAGGACTTACCTCCACCAAACTTAGACTGAAGAGTCACTGGACTGTGGGAGTCACTTGGACAGAGTTGCTGAGTTCCAGGGACCACGCTCCTCGTGCTGAGAGGGGACCCAGAGGACCGGTGATGCAGTCTTTTGTTGCCTGAAGTTGCAGGGGGAAGATTCCGTCGACCCACGGGAGATTTCTTCAGAGCTCCTGGTGCAGAGAGGAGGCAGGCTACCCCCAGAACATGCACCACCTGGAAACAGTCGAGAAAGCCGGCAGGATGAAGCGATACAAGGTTGCTAGTAGTCGTCTTGCTACTTTGTTGCGGTTTTGCAGGCGTCCTGAGCAGTCAGCGGTCTATCCATTGGCAGAAGATGAAGAGGGAGATGCAGAGGAACTCTGATGAGCTCTTGCATTCGTTATCTGGTGAGATCCCCAAAGCAGAGACCCTAAATAGCCAGAAAAGGAGGTTTGGCTGCCTAGGAAGGAGGATTGGCTAATAAGAGAGGTAAGAGCCTATCAGAAGGAGCCTTTGACATCACCTGCTGGCACTGGCCACTCTGAGCAGTCCAGTGTGCCACAAACGCCTCTGTTTCCAAGATGGCAGAGGTCTGGGACACACTGGAGGAGCTCTGGGCACCTCCCCTGGGAGGTGCAGGTCAGGGGAGTGGTCACTCCTCTTTCCTTTGTCCAGTTTCGCGCCAGAGCAGGGCTGGGGGATCCCTAAACTGGTGTAGACTGGCTTATGGAGAGATGGGCACCATCTGTGCCCATCAAAGCATTTACAGAGGTTGCGGGAGGGTACTCCTCCCCAGCCTTCACACCTATTTCCAAAGGGAGAGGGTGTTACACCCTCTCTCAGAGGAAGTCCTTTGTTCTGCCTTCCTGGGCCAGGGCTGCCTGGACCCCAGGAGGGCAGAAACCTGTCTGAGGGGTTGGCAGCAGCAGCAGCTGCAGTGGAGACCCCGGAAAGCCAGTTTGGCAGTGCCCGGGTTCTGTGCTAGAGACCAGGGGGATCATGGAATTGTCCCCCCATTGGGGCTACAATTCCATGATCTTAGACATGTTACATGGCCATGTTCGGAGTTACCATTATGACGCTGTACATAGGTAGTGACCTATGTACAGTGCACGCGTGTAATGGTGTCCCCGCACTCACAAAGTCCAGGGAATTTGCCCTGAACGATGTGGGGGCACCTTGGCTAGTGCCAGGGTGCCCACACACTAAGTAACTTTGCACCCAACCTTCACCAGGTGAAGGTTAGACATATAGGTGACTTATATGTTACTTAAGTGCAGTGGTAAATTGCTGTGAAATAACGTGGACGTTATTTCACTCAGGCTGCACTGGCAGGCCTGTGTAAGAATTGTCAGATCTCCCTATATGTGGCAAAAGAAATGCTGCAGCCCATACGGTTCTCCTGGAACCCCAATACCCTGGGTACCTCAGTACCATATACTAGGGAATTTTATGGCTGTACCAGTATGCCAATGTGAATTGGTAAATTTAGTCACTAGCCTGTTAGTGACAAATTTGGAAAGCAGAGAGAGCATAACCACTGAGGTTCTGGTTAGCAGAGCTTCAGTGAGACAGTTAGTGATCACACAGGAACACAAACAGGGCACATACTTATGAGCACTGGGGCCCTGCCTGGCAGGGTCCCAGTGACACATTGACTAAAACAACATTTATACAGTGAAATATGGGGGTAACATGCCAGGCAAGATGGTACTTTCCTACAGCACCTACTTGACGTGAAACACAACTTTGCCGGAACCAAGGCTTGCTGGAGGAATCCAGCGCCAAAACTCACCTGCATCCAACTTCTCTCTGTGGGACATCCAGTACATCACACAGGAACCCTCTGACATTTTCCTAGGGTGCATTTTTGCAGTCTTCGTCCTACCTGGGACTCTTCTTTTGCACCCTCTTCTGGGTTGGCAGGGGCTCCTGTCGTTCCTGGAACTTCTTTCGACTTCTGAACTTGGTCTCCTTCCTTTGCAGGTTTTCAGGTCCAGGAATCCACCATTTGTTGTTTGCAGTCTTGCTTGGTTCTTGCAATAACTCTAATCACGACTTGTAGTGTGTCCTAAGGAAACTTGCAGTACTTTACTCCTGCTTTTCTGGGCTCTGGGGTGGGGTAATTTACTTACCTTTACTGTATTCTTACACATTACACTTGTCTGGGGGGAATTCATGGTTCGCATTCCACTTTCTTAGTATATGGTTTGCGTTGCCCCCTAGACCTATTTTCTCCCATCGCATTTTATAGCATTTCCTATTGTTTGCACTATCCTATGTCTAATTTCTTACTTTATTTTGGTGTCTAGCATATAAATTGTGTATAATACTTACCTCCAGAAGGAGTATTGCCTTTAAGATATTTTTGATACTGTGTCACCCAAATAAAATACCTTTATTTTTGGTAACACTGAGTATTGTCTTTACTTGTGTATAAGTACTGTGTAACTATAAGTGGTATCACAGGAGCTTTGCATGCCTCCTAGTTCAGCCTAAACTGCTCTGCTTTAGCTACCTCTATCAGCCTAAGCTGCTAGAACACTACTACATTTCACTGATAAGGGATAACTGGACCTGGTATAAGGTGTAAGTACCCAAGGTACCCACTACAAACCAGGCCAGCTTCCTACAGGAAATAAACAAATTGGCAGAGAAAAGAGTCTTGTCTTCTCCACCAGATATCTCTGTCTCTGACAAGGACAATAAAAAAGACAATGACACTGACGCCTCGGCGAGCACAGGGAGTACTGTATCTGGAAGTGAATGAAGCTATAGATTGACTACTTTTTTTAACCAATGCAGACTTTTGAGAAGAAGCCGACAGATAGCTCAATAAATAACGTAAAGAAACTGGTGATCTACAACCAGAAACAGAGGAAGAGAACAGGGAGGAGCAGACAGAGAAGACAGACGGTCCGGCAGAGGAAACAGGGGAACTGGAAAAAACTGACAGGGGCACATGGGAACTGTTGGAACAAGCCCCTCGAATGAAGCATAATGGATGATGAACTGGTAAATAGAATCATTGTCAATCTCTCTGATAGATCACTTACTGAGATTGAGAATCACTTGATGTGTCTAAGGGCCATATGTATGAACACATTTTCCCATAGACATAGAATGGGTAAAACCCTTTGCTACATCTGGCCTTAAGTCTATCCTTTTGCCCGCTTCAAGGTTTTGACTATGTTGATGCCAGGATAGATATGTTTAAGTTTATCAGAAAATTAAACTGACTAAGTGGCGTATGTCTAGGGCCAAAAAGAAAATACCTTGAGTTCCTCTAACGCTGACCCAGTTTCCAGTGTTCTTTGCATTGGGAATGCTGACCCATTTGTTACTGTGAGTGATTTAGAGGTTGGTGGGTGTGGATTGAATTTGTGATTGACATACACATGGCTCTAGATGATTTAGGAGTTACCTATGATGATTCTTTTCCTAGCGGCTTCTAAACATCTTCCTCATTTTGTCCCAACATGCCACACAACAACATAAATACATTCCATGCTATGGTTACCAGTGGTCTCATGAGGTTAAGGAGAAAAAGTCAGTACAGTAGAAACACCAATGTTTTCCCGGAACAGTTTGAGATGATAATTTCTTTGGCCATGGATGAAAGTTTCATAATTCGCCCTGCCGACAAAGGCTGCAATTTTGCGTTAACCAACAGGGAATCTTACATTAAAGACACCATGAGACAACATGACAGTAAGATGCTCTATGAAGGTGTTGACAAGCATACTTATGTCAGGTGTATCAGTGAGCTGTGGAACAAACTGGTGGGTTGGCAGAGATAGAGGCCTCTTGGATTGGGATGAATATTGCCTTTTTTAGGAATGAGTCCCCCAAACTTCCCACCTTTCATCTTCTTTCAAAGGTCCATAAAGACCCCATTAATCCCAATGGTAGGCCCGAGAGGGGGGTGATTGCACACTGAGAATGAGGCAGAGGGAGTCCCAACTCATCATAGATTTGGAGACCTTAGGCTCCTGAGGTTTAAATCTTGATGAGGAATTAAACATATATTTGCATTACAATTACAGTTTTTGCATTCATTGTTGTACTGTGCCTTCTTCGCGTTTTGGAGTTTTGGGATTTTATGTTGTTCACATATTATAGTGATTGAGTCTTGATATTGGAGTACTGTTCTGCTGATCGTTCTGACTCTGGTATGTTTCGTGTTTTTATTACCGGCGGAAAGGAAGGGTTAGTCTGACGTCCGTCTAGATAGAGGGTCTCCTACCATTTTCTTCATTTTTACTTTGGGTAATTTCACCTGCAGATAAGATTCTTTCCTATTTGGTTTACTGGGAATGTAATTTCACGTCGGCGCCACCTTTCACATTTTTTTATTTACATCTACGTCTACTAGACGCATGTTTTCTTCCTTGGGCTGGTTTATTTTACTTGGCCTTCAGTGGCCCTTAGTGCCTTTTACCCTACCTCTGCAGTTTTTTGCGAAATGGAGTCTTATCTGAACATGACACAGAGTGATTGCACATGACTGATTTTCATATAGTCCCGCATAAATCCTTCCTTTATTGCAAATACAGATTTGTTTATGTGTTTCTTAGAATTCGATTTCACACCTAGATTGTATGTAGCATAAGAGGGACCACTTTGGTTTGCTCACTCGGACTGTAGTTTTGATTGGAATGGTTGATTGTCAACTTGCATTTATTAATGTTTATGCTACTCCATTTTCTGTTTTTTTCCATACTTTTTTACCTCTATGGCCTGTTTGTCTATCATTTCTTTTTATTGGACCATGACCCAGGTAGGGTCTCGCAGCATGTCCTGTTTGCCCCCTTATCACAATGCCCACAGCATTGTTACACCTTCGTTGTTAGATTATTACATTTGCTTGTACTTAACATGTTATCTACAATTGTTAGGACTTCCTGTAAAAATGTATCAGGTGTTTCATATTTTATCACTATTTATTATCAGTGGGACACTGATGTAATTCTTGTCACATTTCTTTTGTGAACACACTTCATTATGCATCTATTTACGATCAATATATTTTAATATGGCGCCTGTTATCTCGTATTGAATGTGTACTTTTTTACTTGTTTTCAATCTTCACTGTTGGTGTCACTCTTTACATATATTATATGTTGTCAATCCATATTCATGTGAACAAGGCAGCCTTGACAGACAAAACCCATTGTTTGTATTAAAACACTCCTTTTGCCTGCCTTCTTGAGTGAGCGTTTCCTTTCCCTATAGTGTACTGGCTGCGGGCTCCAAAATTAAATGCTGGCGATGCCGAAGGTAGCGATACGACATGTGCTGCTACAATATAACATCCAGCCTCCTACCTGGTCAAATCTCATGGCAATGTGCATTTCCATTTCAATTTAATGACCTCCATGTCGATGCTCATGAATTGGATATCTTTTGGTTATTTTTTGTATAATTGGTTCTGTCTCCTGAACATTGTATTTAGTTTCATCGTTTTTATACTGATTGTCATAGATGAAAAATAAGCAATACTGTTCCAAGATGGCAGTACCCTTTTTGCAGCCATTTCTGTCCGTCTTCGCTGTTGATGTTTCACCTAGTGATGTGTTGTGGTATATATTGCACTTAATGTCAACCAACGTCGTGACAAAGGCACAGTCAGTGCCGAAAAGTGTTTTACGAGTCCTCCATTTACTATCTGTTTATGGAACACATTCCTGCAATTCATACCCTTGGACTGCCGCATATTCCTTTACAAATGTTTAAGGAGCTGGATTTTATGTATATATATTTTTATTGAAAAAAACAAAGGTTACAGGGACGTTATGGTTAGGAGACAGAATTTAAAAAACCCCCATAGAAATTCACTTAAAAAAACTAAGATTGCAGGGATGTTATAGTTAGGCTCACATTTTAAACATACAAAACCATAGAAATTCACCTGTTATAGTTAGAGTTATCTCAAGTAACTTTAAAATCCGTACCCTGAAGTAACTATAACTCACGCCTCTGCCATGCCCAGTTCTTTCATCAAATATGTTACTGCAAATATTTCATTGAAATTATCAATGATGTTATCAAAGATGTCTTGAGTTGCGTAATTTGTGGGGGTAATTAGCAGTGCATGGTTAGGGCACGAGTTATAGGTACTTGAGATAACACTAACTATCACAGGTGAATTTCTATTTTATGTCAATACCGGAAGCTCCTATAATGCATTCTTTTCATACTATAAATTACAGCTGCACACGTTACAAATTGGTAAGCATCAATAGTTCATATTATGTAAATTGCTATTGAGAGTCCTCATTTAAGACAATCTTCATGAGTTCAATCACAATATTCTTTATTCTTCTTGAGAGATCTTGTATCCAAAGATTGCTCACATTCCCGTCCTAGTCAACACGTGTTTCGTTTGGGGAATACCCCTTGACTTCATCAGGACTTCCTTCTCATAGGATTGGCAATCCCCAAAAAACGAAGTTTGTGATAATCCTTGAAATGTATTTAATATGCTGCCATGTATAGTCTGTAATACTGACTATGTCTGTTTACCCAGTAAAAAATCTGTATCTGGATGCCCCGAGCGGTGAAGAAGCGCATCCTTCTAATCCTTTTTCTTACATGCAATCAACGAGTACGTCGGATAAACACCATAAGATAACTCTGACTATCACAGGTGAATTTCTATTTTATGTCAAGACCGGAGGCTCCTATTATGCATTCTTTTCATGATTTATTAAAATAGCAGCAGTCATGAACTACACTTCCCAGGAGGCTAAGCAACATGCTGGCCAATGGGAACAAAAACGTAGGCATATGTAGCACCAATGGTATAACGCCACAGACCACTTCCTGCTCGCAGTCAAGATAAGTACTCTTTTTACAGTCTCTTCATTATTGCATATCTGGTGGTACTTTAATTGTATGTTGCTATTTATGCTTATGTTAACACAAACGTTTTGTTTTCCCAGCCTTGCGCTATCACTCGTCTACTTGACTTTCATTCCACCCCCCCTTTTTCCCTTTCTTTCAACTGTCATCCTGCTGCTCGTGCGTGCGCTCCAACGGACGCTTCCAACTGTCCTCCTTTCATTGTGTTTTTTCTCACCTCTCACCTCTCGGCGAGCGCTTCGCTATTCATTTTGGAAGCGCTTAGCTTCGTTCCTGCTGGCCTCTCTGTTTACTTGACCCATGTTCTTCAAGCCTCTTCCCGTCTGTGGTCTCCTGCTTCCGTTTCGTTTGAAAGGGGCACAGCTTCAGGCTCCGCCCTCCTCTCTCGTTGCTGGCTTTGTCTCCTCACATGCCTCAGGGGAGTGTCCTTTCTTAGCTATTCCACAGTTAACCATTTCATTGCCATTTTCTTAGTACAAGCATATCTCAGAACTGCATTTTTATATCCTTATTTTAAACACAGAGTCTAACAGTTCTCCATTAATGCCTGATATCAATCATGATGGGGAATCCTTTAAACAGGATTTAAATGTATTTATACAATCATCTGTTGAACAAGCCTTGCAGGCTTCTATGATCAAAATTTTAAAAAATATTGAAAGTTCTGTCAAATCCATGATGTCCAATACTTTACTGGCCCATTCTGCGGGGGAAAGCAGAAAACGAAAATTGACTCCTTTAATTAAAAATAAATCTTATTCTTCTGGCGCACAGATGACATGTGAGTTTACCTCACACCAGACTGAGGACTTGGTTCCTCCCAGGCCTCCTTGTAAGGAAGGGAATTCTTCAAAAAATACCAAAAATTCCTTACCTTCCAAATGTAAGACAAAAACAAAAAATATTGATGTAGCGCCTAAGAACATTAGTATTTCAAATGTATTGGACACTGACAATGATGATGATAATAATGATGATATGGATGATTTATTTCAATTGGACTTGGTGACAATTTTTCCTCCACTTTCCCCTCCTCCCAAGAAAAATAAACTCTCCAGTTCTGATGCGGCCTTGTCCATTGTCGATTCTGACGGAGTTGCTATGTTTGATCCTACCCTTATTCACCATCCCAACTCCACTGAGTGGTTACCCACTTCACACGTTGGGGACTATATCACTTCTCGCCTATGTTTTCCACTAGATAAACAAACTCGTATGAAACTCAAATCGGAGTGTCCTAGACCTTTATTACCATCTAATATAACTATTACTCCTTCAATTGATCAATCCCTTATAACCGTTTTTACAAAGTTTGGCAAGGACCCTCGTAAAGGGGTTGACAAAGCCTGGTCAACTTGCCAGGACAAACTACTTGATGTGGTTGGCCCTTTGGCCCGCATTTTTGACATGGCGGAATCGCCAGAATAGAAGACTCTTCGATTAACCCTACAGATCTTTCTCTTTGGATTCAAAGAGCCTTTTGCTTCCTGGGCAAAGCCTATTCAGCTATTATCCATGAAAGAAGGAAATGTTTGCTACTGAAATTGGATCCCAAACTGGCGAATCTCGCTACTATTGATCCTGGCATCCAAGCGGATGGCAAACTCTTTGGAGACTCTTTCATCAAAGATCTCAGCAGATATGTTACTACGTTCTCCTCTATAGACAAAGCCCAACAATCCCTGAAAAAGGTCTTTAACCAACGTGTTTTTGCACGGGCCGGTAGAGGCAGGAGCCGCTTTACCGGCCGCACCTACCACAACCAAGATGCTCGAGGATCCTTCAGCAACGCTTAAGACTTCAAGCCTCAGTTCTACCCCCATAGAGCCAGAGGTTTCTGCGGCCGCGGACAAAGATACTTCTGGTCAAACAATTCTCAAGGTAAGCCAGTTTTCTGGCCCTCCCATGGGAGGCCAGCTTCAACATTTTCTTCCAAAATGGCGTTCAATCACATCAGACCCATAGGTGTTACACACAGTCCAAGGTTATCACATAGAGCTATATTCTCCTCCATTCCAAACCGTTTTTCCGCCTTCTCCAAAATTTTCTTCAGAAATGTGCTCTCTCATTTCAACAGAGGTAAACTCACTTCTTCTAAAAAATGCTATCCAACCTTCTCTTCCCGATCCCGTGGGATTTATGAGCTCTTTGTTCCTGGTCCAAAAGAAAAACAAAAAGTTAAGACCAGTAATCAATCTCAAGTTGTTCAATCAATTTGTAACTTATCGTCATTTCAAAATGGAAACGATTATTCATCTCAGGGACATTTTACTCCAAAACGATTGGCTGGTAAGACTGGACCTACAAGACGCCTATCTCACTATACCTATCCATCCTTCTCACAGAAATGTTTTACAATTTCAATGGCTCTCAAAAACTTATCACTTTTCTTCCCTTCCTTTCGGGCTTTCTTCGGCCCCCTGGTGCTTTACGAAAGTAATGAAACCAATTGTTGCCCACCTCAAATCACTAGGTATCAGACTAATATTCTATCTTGATGATATCCTACTTATGCACCAGAATGTACAATATTTCTACTCCCATCTCCAATTAACGAACTCTCTTCTTTCGGATCTGGGTTTTCTCATAAACGTGGACAAGTCTATTGTGATCCCCACTCAACAAATTGAATTTTTGGGGTTTATCATAGATTCCTCTACAGCCTCTCTCCACCTTCCCCCTTCAAAAGTGGTTTCGATCAAAAAAGAACTCATCCTCACTCTTCGCAAAGATCAAATTTCTCTCAGATCTCTGGCAAGGGTGGTAGGTCTTCTATCTTCCTCCATCCAGGCAATCTTTCCAGGTCCCCTTCACTACTGAGCCCAGCAACGCTTAAAAATCCTTCATCGTCGCAGAGGTCTTGCCTATTCTGATCTTATAACACTAGATTCAGACTTTCGTCTAGAGATTCAATGGTGGATACACCATTTAGACGCTTGGAACGGCAGGACCATCTTCCCCTCTGCAACCAATCTTGTATTAAAATCAAATGCAAGCCTCACGGGCTGGGGCACCCGTTGTGAACCAATATCGATTGGAAGTACATGGTCCGCAGAGGAGTCCACATTGCACATTAACTGTTTAGAGATGCTTGCAGGCTCCTTTGCGATCAAAGGTTTCGCAAAACACAAGGTTCAATGTTCAATCCTCCTCCGTATGGACAATGTCTCGGCGGTCTGTTACAAAAATCATCCTGGAGGAACCAAATCAAAACCTTTAGCTCTCCTAGCAAAAAGCCTTTGGGAATTCTACCTATCCCACAAGTTTTCCCTGTTTGCAGAATATCTTCCAGGCTCTCAAAATTCCATCGCAGATTGGCACTCCTGCCATCTAAAAGATTACAGCGATTGGAAATTCCACCCCTCGGTATTTCAGATTCTTCTGGACAAATGGGGTCCTTTCCATATACATCTTTTTGTTTCACATCTCAATTCTCATTTACCTCTCTTTTTCAGCTGGCAGCCCGATCCTCTGGCAATGGATGCGTTCCTACAGGATTGGTCCCCGTCAACCAACTATGCTTTCCCTCCTTTCATTCTAATCAACAGAGTTTTAACTCAAGTCAGAAAGCCTCTTTAGTCATTGTGACCCCCTTCTGGCAGTCTCAAGTCTGGTTTCCCCTCCTTCTGGAACTATCCACAGATTTTCCTCTTCTTCTTCCTTTGTTTCCTTCTCCCCTTCTAAATCCTTTGGGATCTCCTCACAGTCTAATTCTCAACAAGTCACTAACCCTTTCAGCTTGGAGGGAAGCCAGTGAAGACAAATCTTACAGAACCATGAATCTATATAGATCAGCTATTTCCATGCCATCAACATATCAATGGCAAACCCGTTGGAGAACATCCCCTAGTCTGCCGTCTACTAAAGGGGGTTAAACTTTCCAAACCACCTACATCTAAATACACTTATCTGTGGGACATATTGTTAGTTCTAAAATTGTTCCTCTATTGGCCTCA
This sequence comes from Pleurodeles waltl, assembly GCF_031143425.1. NCBI lineage: Eukaryota > Metazoa > Chordata > Amphibia > Caudata > Salamandridae > Pleurodeles > Pleurodeles waltl. The sequence goes on from NC_090437.1 coordinate 132,374,837, forward strand.
GAACCCAGACCTTACCTTAAAAATTCTCTCAGTTGACCATGTTATTGTGCCTTATTTCCATTAAACGTGTGTCTGACATTAAGTCATTAGAGGTTTCTTCTTGTCAATTTACGCCTTCAGGTGTTTTATTCCACATCTCTAAACGCACAAAAGACAACCTACACACAGTATTTTATCGTTTCTTTCCCAACAAACCAAAACTCTGTGTGGGACTTTGTTTAAAAGAATATGAGAAACGAACTCTCAACCTCAGAATGTCCTCCCACCATCAGCTCCTGATTTCATTCCGTAAACCCCATAAACCAGTTTCCTCTGCGACTTTGGCTCGTTGGGTTAAATGGGTCATATCCTTAGCAGGAATTGATATTTCCATTTTTGGGGCCCATTCTTCTAGGGGTGCCATGGCTTCCAAAGCCTTTTCATTAGGCTCTGGTTTAGAGGACATTCCGAGGTCAGCCGATTGGTCCAATGACAATGTTTTCAAAACGTACTATTGTAAACCTGTTAAAACTGCAGCATCTTTGGTGGTTGATATGCTTTAAACTTGCATAATAGAAGCCTCCGGTCTTGACATAAAATGTAGATTTTCCTAGTAATTTTATGAAGGAAAGTCTTAATTTTATTAAAGACACAGAGGCGAGTATTATCCCACCTGTCAACACCAGAGCAGTACGCGCTCTATTGGCGACAAAAATGCAAAAACCCAGCTCTCTCAAAACAACGTAATTTATGCATTGTGCTAATATGTTGTGGTTTAACCTTTTGCATTGCAGAGTTCAATCCTGAAAACTTATTTTTAATATGCTTACAAATACTGTTTCTTTGCAATGTATTGCTGCAGGTTTTCAGAGTGTGTTAGGGTGTGGCCCCTTTCCAGGGCCTTCCAGAAACTTTCCCTGCAACATGCCTGGGCGTAGATCTGGGCTGGGCCAAGACTCTTTAAAAGAGAGCCAGCCCAACTCCCAGTGCTCACTATTCAGAGGTCCCGGTGCAGAGCAGCAGCTTCTTCCTGAGCTCCTGTCCCGGCGGCCTATTTGGATCTTCCAGTCTTCTGCCCTTCATCCTTCATTGGTGATCATTGTTCCAGGGGTAATAACGGTGGTTGGACTGTTCCGACACCGTTATTGAGAATTTTTATATTCTTGGTTTAATTCTTAAATGAGTAACAGATTACTTGCGCGCTACCATTTCTTGACATTTATATGGTAGTTTACAAATAGGCAAGACGTGCGATTTGTTTCATAAAGGTTTGACTTTGTTATTCATTGCGTGCTACCATTTCTTGACATTTGCATGGTGGCTTAAGAATCGTCAAGACGCGCAATTCGTTTTATGGTGTTTAAACATTGTTGTCCATTGCGCGCTACTATTTCTTGACATTTACATGATGTTTTACGAATTGGCAAGACGCGCAACTTGTTTCATGAGGATTTAACTTTGTTGTTCATTGCGCGCTACCATTTCTTATGGTGGCTTAAGAATCGGCAAAAGAAGCGCGATTCGTTTCATTGTACTTTGATCTTGTTATTTATTGTGAGCTGTTATTTTTTGACATTTACATTGTGTTTTACGAATCCGCAAGACGCGCGATTTGATTAATGATGATTTGACTTTGATATTCATTGCGTGCTACCATTTCTTGGTATTTTACATGGTGACACTCGAATCGGCAAGACGCACGATTCTCTCCTCAAGTTTATTTCATGTTGTTTATTATATGCCACTATTCTAAGATATTTATTATGTAATATTCGAGTTGACAAGTTATGTGATTTGTTTCCTGAATCCATATTGTGTTATTCATGGTGCACAATCCTTTTATGGTGTTTACTATATATATATATATATATATATATATCTGCAACATGCCCAATTTGTGTTGAAACATTTTAAGAGTACACAGAAGGCCAGAGTTTCTAGATGCAATATTGTAGGGTCCTAGTATACATTCTCAAAACAGGATTTATATGACTGGTTTAAAATTTAGTCAGAATGTTTTTTCTGATTCTCATGTAAAGGAAGGTACTTGAACAAGAAAGTTTTCATTTAATTCATCTTGATTCCCTTACAGGTATCCGGCCAGCTTGAAACTTAGTCATTTTAAACTTAACTCTTAGATTGTTCATGTTTTCAGAGTGACTAGGCTTAGAATCATAGTCTAGTATTGATTTCAGGAGATATAATTTTCATATTGTGTGTTCTAACCTTTTTATTACTACAGGTCTCCTTCCCAGCTGTTCCCTTCCTAATCCCCTCTTGAACTCTCTCAGTCTCTGTGATTTATCTATCAGAGTCTTGGAGCTGTTCAGTGGTGGACATGTTGGGAACGTGCACAGACTCCGAGGATCTGGTGACTCTGACACCACCACTGTCTCTACTAATGTGTTTTTTCTTTCTCCCTCCCAGTGTCTCCAGCCTTACCTCCTGCCTCCGGATGATGCCAGTCACTCTTCATTACCTACTTCTTTTTCTGGACCACAGGTCTCCCGCATCCTCTTCCTTCACAACCCTCGGATTTCTCCAAGTTACCTCTGGATTGTTTTCTGTTACCAAGAATTGTTATCCTTTATTTTGGCTATTGCAATTATTGCCTCAATTTTCCCTTTGTTCCATGACTCTATTTGAACTGCTCACTTAAGGAAAGAGGGCTGCTTGCAGTCAAGTGGGTACTCTATGTTATGTGGGGTTACACCATTGGCGCTGCATATGCCTACGTTTTTGTTCCCATTGGCCAGCATGTTGCTAAGCCTCTTGGGAATTGTAGTTCTTGACCGCTGCTATTTTAATAAAGCATGAAAAGAATGCATAATACTCGCCTCTGTGTCTTTAATAAAATTAAGACTTTCCTCATAAAATTACTAGGAAAATCTACATTTCTTTGTATGCTTAAAATGTGAGCCTAACTATAACGTGCCTGTAACATTTGTTTTATTAAGTGAATTTCTATGGGGTTTTTTTAGATTGTATTTCCTAACTATAATGTCCCTTTAACCCTTGTTTTTTCAGTGAATTTCTATGTTTTTTTAACGTACAGTAATTTTAATTACTCTACGTTCATCCAATCATGGCCAACACTCCCTAACCACTCAACTCCATGCTGCACACAGCTTTTGGCCATGTGCAGCAGGAGTTGGCAGCAGGTCCATGCAGCCCCCCTCCCCTGGCCGATTTGGCATGGGGGTCCCATCCCCTGCGGCCCAGCATCAATATATTTATTTTTGTCAGGGGAAGGAGGCCCTGGGGACCCCCTCCCTGGACCAACCTCGCGCCCCGGAAACCCCATCCCCTGGGGCGCAGCCGACTTTTTTTGGGGGGGGGTGGAGTAGGGCCACGTGGCCTCCCTTCCCAGGCCAATCTTGGCCCTCGGAACCCCAAACCAAGGGCCCAACTTAAATATTTACCTTTTTTGTGGGCAGGGCCACGTGGCCCCCCTCCCCAGGCCGAGAGCCCACACTTTTTCTTTTTTTTTTTATTTGGCTGATCCACCACAATTTCTGGCAATTTTTGTATTTTATTTTTATTTTTTAAATGCTCTTTTGCTCATGGTGGAGGGAGGGGTCCCTTTGGTACCCCAGCACCATAGCTACGGGGTCAGGGTGTCCCTACCCTGGCCCCTTTTGCTTATTTTTCATCTTTTTTTCTGGGACTCAGCTGAAGCCAAGTCCCAGCACAGCTGCCAACACTTCCTTGTTGAAGTGTTGGCAGCCAATCAGATCTTAGCACAAGATTGGGAGGGTTTGCGGAGCCTTCACGTCACTATATATACAAATATGGATGTTCTTTAATTTCTCAAAAATTACTGAACCGATTTACACCAAATAATAAAAAGGGCACTTTCTGGACCAAGAGCTACCTTTCCCTCAAATTTGTTCTAATGCCACTCAGTGGTTCAGGCTGTAGACCTGTTCAAAATCCCTATGGGAATTTCCATTGGAAACGCTCCTTTATGAACATCAACCTCTTTTTCTTGGCCCTTGCTTGACAGATCACCCTGAAACTTTCCAGACAGTAGCTGACGTGACTGTCTAATTTTTATTGAAAATTTTGTGAAGATTTGTCAAGTGGCACCAAAGATATAAGAAAGACAAAAACACTTTTTCTATAGAAACTAGGTCCTAACTAACTACCTAGTGGCGACCACCAGTAGGTAATTGTTAGACCTTGCATCTTTTGACGTGTTTCCCCTGTCTTTTTGCCCTCTGACCTCCTGTTTTTATGGTATGCTGAACTCTGTTTTTGCTGGTTTATTGTCTCTGCGCACTTTACCACTGCTGATCAGTGCTAAAGTGCAAGTGCTCCAATATATAAACTGTTCTGGTGATTAGTTTATCCATGATTGGCATATTTGATTTACTGGTAAGTTCCAAATCAAATGCTACTAGTGGGCCTGAAGCACTGATTGCACCACCAACATGAGTAGCACTGTAACCCTGTCTCAGGCCTGCCATTGCAGTTTCTGTGTGTGCAGTCTTGCACTGCCAGTTCAACCTGGCAAGTGTACCCAATTGCCAGGTCTAACCCTTCCCTTTTGGTTCATGTAAGGTACCCCTAAGGTAGGCCCTAGGAAGCCCTATGGGCAGGGTGCAGTGTATTTAAAAGGTAGGACATGTACTGGTGTGCTTTACATGTCCTGATAGTGAAATACTGCCAAATTCAGTTTTCACTATTGCAAGGCCTATCTCTCCCATAGGTTAGCATGGGGATTGCCTTTAAATTCCTCTTGAGTGTAATTCCCCATTGGGAGCAGATAGAGATATGGAGTTAGGGGTCTCTGAACTAATAATTTAAAAATACATCTTTTGGGTAGAGATGTTTTTTAGATTGTCTGTTTTAAAATGCCACTTTTAGAGAGTGGGCATTTTCTTGCTTGACCATTCTCTGCCTACCTGTGGAATCCACGTCTGGGTCAGACTGACAGTTGGGCTGCTTGTGAATGTCCTCTAGACAGTGACACAAATGAAGCTCGGGTGTAGCCTGCATATCCTGATGGGTCCCCTGGGCTACAGTGCGATTGACACCTGCACCTGAAAGGGCTGTGCCTGTCCTCACACAATGCAGTCTCTGGCCCCCTGGAGTGTGTCTGGAGCCAGGCCTGGGCAAGGCAGGCTCTTGTGAACAATAGAGACTTTCCTTTGAAGTTTGCCTACTACAAAGGCAGAAATGAGTATAAATAGTGGACCCAAAACCCCAAACTTTTAGAACACATCTGGATCAAGAGGAACCTCTGCCAAGGAGAAGAGCTTAAGAGCTGAAGGAGGACTTCTGCCCCTCTGCTGTGTGTGCTTTGTGGTGTTTGCCTGCAGTTGCTGCTTCTGCCTTAAAGAGGACAAAGAATGGACTTGGCTGTGTATCCTGCTTGTGAAGTTTCTTCAAGGGCTTGAAGTAGAACTTGCCTCCTGTTGGAAGTTTCAGGTACAGCAAAGACTTCAGATTCATCTGCCTACAGCACGGGGAACTGTGTGTTTTGTGCTGCAACAGAAATAAAACCACCACCACGCCATCAACGATGCTACTGTCTGCAACATGAGCCGTGCCCCACGTCGCACCGCATCCTTGGTCTCGCTGACGCCGCCACCTGGCGCAGTCACTGAGCCGTTGTTGCACCGTGACCTGTGGGCAGCACACTCCACATCGCCTTGCTCACATTGCAGATTTGGTATACCCGACTACGCCACTCTATGCTGACACTGACGCCTACATCTTGGCCTGACGACACCACTCGTGAGGTACACAGAGCACCGTACTGTCCCCTGGTCTACAGGCACCAGGGCTATCGACATCAGCCTCGTCAACAGATGCCCCTGTCTGCACTGCGACCCGTGGGTGTGATTCAGCAATGACAACGACACTGCCTGCGCCGCAAGCTGGAGACACCGGATATCGCACTTCCCAGCTTCACACCTCAGCCCTGGTCTCACTGACGCCACAGGATGCCGTTACCAAGCTGCTGCCCGCACCATGATCTGTGGGCACTGCACATCGAACCGTCCTGCTTCGCACCGCAGCCGACGCAATCAATGCCAGTGCTCCTGACTTCGTCATCAGCCCAGAGTTCGATCTGCAATGTGCGTGACTTCAAGGGCCTTACAACCCCTGCACCCACCTCCTGAATCCACACCAGCGACACCGCACTCCAGATGTCATTGCGAGGATCACAATGCCCTGCATTTCCAAGGTACTGTTTGTGGGTCTTCCTGACACTGTAGCTGCCCCCCAACACCGCGGCTGGCCTTAAATGTTGGATTTGTTATTCATGACGCCGTGATAGCCTGAGACGGAGCTATCAACTCCAAGGAACTGTGTTTTAGAGTTAATTTTTGCAAAATTCATATCTTTAGTATAGTATGTTGGTTTAATCTCATTTTGGTCTTGTTTTACACAGATAAATATTGGCTATTTTTCTAAAACTGGTGTGGTGTCCTTTTGTAGTGTCTTCACTATATTACTGTGTGTTATGTGTAAATGCTCTACACATTGCTTGCTTCTGAGATAAGCCAGACTGCTTGTGCCAAGCTACCAAGGGAGTGAGCAGGGGTTATCTGAGCTGGATATCTCCCTTATCCTGACTAGTTTGAGGGTTCCTACTTGGATAGGGTGTAAACCGACTTCTAGCTAAAGACCCCTTTTCCCCATATATATATATATGTGTGTATATATATATATATATATATATATATATATATATATATACATACATTCATACATATCCAACTAGCTAGCAGTCGCCACTAGGTGATTATAGTTAGGGCCATGTTTCCATAGAAGAACCATTTTTTGTCTTACCTATATCTTTGGCGCCATTTGAAGAATCTTAACAAAATTTTCCAAACAAGTGTTACTGAGAATCTTGTTGTGCATGGGAAGTTTTGGGGTGGTCAGTCAAGCGGGGGCTGAGAAAAAGGGGGGTCAAAAACATGTGTCTCCCATTATAACTCCTATAGGGATTTTGAACACGACTACAGCCAAAACTGCTGGACAGAATTATACCAAATTTGGTTGAAAGGTAGCTTTTGGTCCAGAAGAAGCTTTTCTGATGTTTGGTGTAAGGTTGTTCAATAGTTTCTGAGACATGAAAAGAAAAAGAAATATAGATATCTGGAGGCGCGAAGGGTTCACGAATACTGGGAATCTTGTGCTGAGATCTGATTGGCTACCAACGCTGCAACTAGGAAGTGTTGGCAGCCATCTTGGGACTTGGCTCCAGCCAAGTCCCAGAAAAAACATAGAAAAAGGAAAGGGGACAGGGTAGGGACATCTAATTCTCCAAAAAACACAGCGGATATGTGAATTTGGTGAATTTCTTTTTTTAAAAGTGCAGGCTCCTGCGCTAGTTTTGAATAAAGCACTGGGGTGAGCCAGGTCCCCGGTGCATTTTTAAAAAAAAAGGCGGGGGTGTACCGGGACCCCTCCTAAGGCTCATTGAACCCCGGGGACCACTACTTGCCCGGGGCAGAAGAGTAATTTATAATGAGAGAGGCCCATAAGGCCTCCCCCACAGCCCCACCTTCTGCCACCTCCCCAGACCCTGGGGACCGCCAACTCCCTGGGGTAAAACTGCAGCTTGAAATGGGAGAGGCCTGTAAGACCTCCCCCACAGTCCCGGGGACCACCATCTCTCTGGGGTTAAATCTGAAATTTATGCTGTGGGGCCCACACAGCACCCCACAGCCCCGGGGACCGCCACCTCCCCGGGGCTGATATAACATGATGAAGGGGATCCGTTGGGGACCACCGGCCTCGGGGACCACTACCTCAAAGTCAAAGGGTGGAAAGGGGCCATGTGGACCCCTCTATGTTGCCATTAATGGCCCCTTAGGACTACTACCCCCCACGGCTGGCTCCTGCTATGTCCCTGGGTCCCCATGCTCCGTACATATCTGTTTGCTCTGACTTGGCAGGAGCTTTGACAGCTGCGCCAAGTCAGGCAAACACTCAGTTTCCAGCAAGTGAGAGCTGTCAAAGTGCTCTCGCCCACTGGAAGCAGGGGTATCATCTCTTTTCCTGCCCACAGAGATGCAGGCAGGGAAAGAGATGAAACGATTGCTTTTGCAGAAAAGGAGCCACATGTTTAGCAGGTCCCTTTGTGCAAAAGCAGTGCCAGCTCATGCAGGCGGCAGGGGGCCGGCTGGGACCCGGGGGCCTTGAGGCTCCCCCTGCAGTCCCATTGCACGCTCCAAGCACTGAGGGGCACCCAGGAGAGATGGCCGTGCCCTGGGGATGGGCTCCTTGGGGCCTATATCGGCCCAGAAAGGGCCATTTAATGAAGGCCAGGTCCTGGGGTACTGGATCACCGGGGCTGAGATTAGCCCGGGGAAGGAGGCCACCCCACCCCCCTCCTTCATTTACTTGTGGTCAGGCCTTGGAGGATGGCGTCCTCAGGGCCAAAATCGGCCTTCCTCCTCCCTTTATTTATGGCCAGGACCTGGGGTATGGGGTCCCTGAGGCCAAAATCAGTCCGGGGAGGGGGCCTCCCTCCCCTAGAGTCCATCGGTCTCCCTTTAAATTGCTACAAGTCTGCAAATGTACAAATCACCCAAAGCTTTGCCTAGTTGTCCTCGCACTGTCCACCTTAGTAGTATCCAAAGGTCTTTCTGCCTTTTGCCAGGATGGCTGACAGCTTGCCAAAGAGCCCCACCAGTGCTTTCTCACTGATCTTCGTGGCACATTCTTGATGCTGCAGAATATGAGGACTTGTCCTCAAAACAAAGAAGGACTTACGTGGATAGATAAGAGGAAGGACCTTGGTTTTCTGTAGATTTACATCTTTGTAGTCTTGTTGGCCTCTTTATCGCAGGATTCATGTTATCACAGAATTCTTGAAAAGAGACATGAGGAACAATCACATTGCTAAACGCACACAAAGTTACCTGGAGACATTTCTTCATGGTTCATTATGCATCTGTAGTGTGGAAACACAGTGGACATTTACCCAACCAGGTAGCACTTACTAACTAACCACTAGAAAGTACTCCAGTTGGGTAGACATTTTGTGTAAGCCTGTGGACTCTTGTTGGATAAAGGGGCAGGTGCAGTTCCTTTGTGGCTGAGTCACTCATGGAGCTACTGACACACCCACACAGACACTCACAGACCCACTCAGGCTCACGCACCCACTCACAGACCCAGAGACACATGCACTCACTCACAGACACACTTATGCACTCAATCATAGACCCACTCAGAAACTCATGCACTCACAGACTCAGGTACCCAGTCACAGACCTACTCAGACACTCATGTACCCACTCACAGACACACTCAGAGACTCACGCACTCACTCACAGGCCAACTCAGAGAATCACCCACCCACTCAGAGACCCATTTAGAGACTCACACACTCATAGACCCATTCAGACATTCACACACCCACTCACAGACCGACTCAAGACTCTCATACACCCACTCACAGACCCACACAGACACTCACAGAGACACTTTCACACTCACTCTCGCACCCTGAGACTCCCTGTCACACCTACTCTCACACCCACTATCACACCAACTCTTACACCCAGAGACACCCTCTCACACCTATTCTCACACCCAGAGAGACAGACCATGAGGAAAACCCCAGCCATGCATGGCCTCCACCCATGCTTGGGCTGGGTTGGGTGGTTAAAGGGGGTTGTGTGCAGGGCCTAGCCACAGACCAGGCTCTCTGGCCCAACCCTGCTGTGCACGGCCAAAGGATGTGCACGGTAGTGGTTGGATTAACGTATAGTAATTAAAATTACTTTACATTAAAACCAAACATAGAAATTCACTGAAAAAAACAAAGGTTACAGGGATGAAGTAGCTATACCTCGTGCCTTGAGGTAACTATATCTCTCTCCCTCACTATTCACTGCTAATCACCTGAGATATTACAACATTCATGACAACTTTATAACTTCAAAAAAAATATCAATGGAACATTAACAGCCAAATTATGGAAGAAATAACTGTGCATGGTGTGCGTGCGAGTTATAGTTACCTTTGGGCGCTTGATTTCCTATAAGTTATCAAAGGAATGGGCTACCTTTTTGTCACCAATGATTGGATTCAACATGACCGTGTGCCAATGTTTAGCTAACATTTTTCTCACTGCTACTGATTCACTGTTGAAAGTGGTAACTAACCCGACATGGCCCTCAACAAGACTTTCATGGGGTAATCTCTGTGTCTAAACTTGGTAATCATACGTTTCTTCTTCTCCTCATATGCAAGTGTAGTGTTACATTTGCGTTTAGCTCTCATTAATTCCCCAAAAAGGATACTCCATTTGAGTTTAGTGGGATGGTTACTATGTGCGTGTAGAACACTACTACCTGCTGTATCCTTTCAAAACAGACTAGTATCGATCACACCATCAATTATCCTAATGTGGACATCAAGAAAATCCAACTCAGTGGCATTGATCTTATGAGTGAACTTCAAATTAAGGTTATTTCTGGAGATGTGTTGTAAGAATTGCTCCAACTTAGGCAAAGGTCCATCCCAGATGACAAAAATGTAATTAATGTATTGAGTCTGAAACAGGATATGTATGGTCCAGATCTCATTCTCCTCTGTGAACACAAATTGTTATTCCAATTATCCGATAAATATTCCTGCTTAACTGGGTGCAAAGCAACTGCCCATCGCTGTTCCAATCAACTGTCTATACCAAACCGTCTCTGAAGAGAAACAATTATTCTCTAAACAGAAACGTACCATCTCAAACAGCTTATGAAAATAGTCATACATAAAAATGTGTTCATCCCTGAAAAAATATTTACAGGCTTAAACCCCCAAATCATGATCAGTGCATGTGTACAATGAAATAACGTCAACGGTCACCAATATAAAGCTGGGCTGAACGTCAGTGCTATCCCTACAATAACTTGGTAAATTCAGTACAGAGGGCAACAGAAAAAAAATCCAAATACATTGATGTATGTTCAAGAAAGCTATTCTTAGCTGAAATAATGGATCTCCTTGGGGGATATGCTCTATCCTTGTTAACTTTGGGCAATATATAGCAGCACAGTGCTGTGGATCCAGCAATATGCAAACATTGATATTCCTCACTGCTTAAAATGCCTTTGTCCCTCCAATCTTGCAGTAACATGTGAAATATGTTAATAACTCACATGTATTTATCCACTGTGGTTTGTTCATAACTTTCTGTACCTTGCAGCTGTCTATGGGCTCCCTGAATGTATTTGTTAATATCCAACAGGACAATGTTACCACCCTTGTCAGAAGGTTTAATAGTGAGTGTTGGATCATTTCCCAAAGTGTCCAATGCTAGTTTCTGGTCCTCTGTCAAATTGGAAGCGCACCTATTGTTAGACTTACGCCACATATTCATCAAGTCTCGAATGACGATATCATGAAAAGTGTTGATGTCATCATGTGGTGTAGTGGGACTGCAGAGGGATTTAGGTTTAAAATGTGACATACTGGGTCTATCACTTTCCAAGCTGTTAACTTAAAGAAATCCATTTATGATGCCCAATCTACTACACCCCCATCCAACTCTCTCAGGGCAACCAATACCTTAATGTCTCAAAGGCATAAATCATCGTACGATTGATCAATATTGGACCCAAGAACCACAGATACATTAAACACATTACATTTTCTTTGTTTTTGGAGTAAATGCACATTCATTAGTTCCAATTTACAGATAAATGAAACAAGTCTATACATGTTTGACTATAGTCCAAGTTTATTGCAGGACAGAAAGACAGTCCCAACATTAAGAGTGATTCTCCCTCTTCACTCAGTTCAAGTTTGGACAAATTTACAACAGTTAAGTTCTCACCCATTATCTCCTTTTGGTCTGCCAAGCTGACTTCCCATGCGGCACATTTCTATTGGTTTTTGATCCCACCTTGTTGAGTCTTTGATCTTTTCCACTGTTTCCTTTTCCTCCTTCTGGTGTTTTTTTGCACAGCCCATGATTGGTTTGTAAAAATTTTTACTCTTCAAGAGATGTGAAGGGCAAAGTATCTTTGATACCAAGTGTTGGCTGATCTTCCAAATCAGAACACATATCTGAGTCCGATTCTGAGGTCACTATTTCCTGTTGCGTCAGGGCCCCAATTTGCCTGAATTGTCTAATTTTAAGTTAAAATGAGGCCATTTGTGTAATCCTGCTTTTCTCGCAAAAACTATGGGGGTTATTACAACTTTGGAGGAGGTGTTAATCTGTCCCAAAAGTGATGGTAAAGTGACAGATATACCACCAGACGTATTACGAGTCCATTATATCCTATGGAACTCGTAATACGGCTGGTGGTATATCCGTCACTTTTGGGACGGATTAACACCTCCTCCAAAGTTGTAATAACCCCCTATGTCTTTTGGTAAGTTTGATTTCTTCCTCATAAGCTTCCTCATAAGCCATTCTTTGTTAACTTATAAGAATTCATAGACCCTAAGTGAAGTACCATTGCCATGTGGTTTGCACTAAGATGCAAAATAAAGAAAGTTTGGTTCACATTTGAAGTTCTAAATTGCCATTTGCCCAATTTTATAATAAATATATATATGTTTATTTATATACATATATAGCCAGAGAGGACTTGTTATCACACTGTTTTTTCAATTTGTAATTTGGTATGGTCCATTTTGTTTGTTTTATGATTGCCTTTTATGCCTGGAACACAATACGCGTCTCCATCTGCATAATTACATTTGGGTCAATAATTCTGAGTGATTAGTATCTGGGAGATTTAAATTTTATTATCTTTGAATGTAATTTTGTGTATTCTGTATAACCTCAAAAACCAACTCATGTGAAGTACTTCTTTCATGTTCTTGGATTACTCTGACTAAATGGGCAGTTGTGCACTTATGTTCCAAGGGCCATGACGATTACTGTGAGGTCAAAACGTGTTGCCTGTGGAATCCTTACTTGGATTTTCGTTACTTCTTTCATTGCAGCGGGGTCAACACCTGCAGCTTGCACCAACTCTGAAGTGGTGGACGTGACTGGGTATTGTGGAAAGTGAGCACTTTTTTTGCATTCTTTTCAAATCCTGGTTCCCACGCCCCTTCTGTTTTGCTGGAAGCTGTGTCGTACTTTGGGGGTGGTAAACAGTTCACAAGAATTACAGGTTTGGTAAAAGCGGCAAGAGTTCCATGCTGGTATATTGAGCACAGCATACGGCAAAGGCTAATTTCCATTCTAAAGGACTGTCAGTATTGGGGTAATGAGTACTTTGTTTCTTTAAATGTCTGGCGAAGTCCCTGTCCTGCTTGACTGCCGGCTATGAATGTTACAAGTGGCAGAACATTTCTGCATTGTTACACTGTTACACTGAGAGCCACAAGTGGAATAGACTGTTTTCTTCTCCTTAAGGATTCAATGATACTTTTTGGTATTAACGTGTGACTCTCTGTTCCTGCATCCATGTTCTGGGGTTGCCGTTTTTGGGTGGTTTGAATGCCATTTTCTCTGTGTACTGTTAAGTGCACAGCGGGTGGCTGTCTCCCACTCATTCACTGTGCAAGACATGAAGCATGCCAATTTGAAAAAGCCAGAAGCTGTGTGTGGGGAAGACAGGATAAGAGACAACGCATTGCATTTTTAGCCTTGCCAGTATGGGGGCCAGTTGGGCTCCAAAAGCCTTTTGGTGGAGAAGTGTGGCACAATGGTTAGAGCGGCAGACCCTGAAGCAGAGATCTGGCTCAAGACCAGAGTTCAAGTCCCGCTTTGGCAGGTCTTGGGCTCAATTCCCTTGGACCAGATAATTCTCGCCTCGGTGCCTAATCTAATTAATGAGTCCCACTCTGCAACTCTGGGCAATAGCTTGCTTAATCTCCACAACGGCCCCAACAGCGCTTGGATGCCTGGCTTCACCCTGGGGGTGCCCAGGAGTGGGCACCTCACAGGGAAAAGCCAGGAGGGGTTCCATAGCGGTATGAGTACAGCGCCTTGAGACCCTAACGGGTGAGTAGTGCGCTATACAAGTGCAAAGTTTACAGTTTTTACAGTTTATCAAATTCTGCCCTGAAGCCATCAGCACCCGGTGCCTTCCCTGCCTGGAGGCGCTGGATGGCTAGGAGCTCCTCAGCAGGGTTAATGTCCCTATCAAATGCATCTTTAGCCACCTGTGGTATCTGGGGCAGAGGGACCGAGTCAAAATAACCTCCACCAGGATGCCCCTCTCTGCCGATAGTAGTGTAAACAAGTGAGTATGTCTTGAGCTTGTCCAGGGGAGCGGGCAGGCTGGCCAGCTGGATGGGTTTGATCTAGTGCAATGTCCCGGTCTTTCAGAATGGGGGACACATGCCGAAAAAGGCAAGTTACGAAATCCTCATGGCTCCCGGAGACCGCCCACAGCACAATTCCCTTGCTGTGGATATTTGAGTGCTTTGCTCCAGCATGTCCACTTGTTGCCACAGGTCCCCGAAATCCCTCTTCAGATCTTTCACCTCTGTTGCTATTTCATGCTTTAATGTAGGAAAGCCCCCTCTGAGGACACTGAATAGTTGCTCAAGGAATGCCTTCATTATGGTTGCAGCATCACCCTCTGTTGGGTCCGGTCCTGTGGCAGTGTCCCCCTCCACGACCGGTCTCACAGTGGTCTGGCTTTTAGCAGGGGTCTTTGCAAAGAAGTCCTTGAGAGGGTCTTCCTTCTTGGAGTCTTTCTGAGAAGCCATTGTGGGCGGGTGAAGGTGTTCTAAACTCCAGGACCACACTAGTTCTGGATATCAGAGGCCAATTGGTTTAGTCTGTGCTATCCCTGACAGACATTCATGTGGCCCTTCGTGTTTCTTCTTCCCTATCGCCACACCACCAGGCCTCAGCGCAAGTCCACCAGCAGGGTTTGGCCACTGGGCCAGATTGGGCCAAGGACACAGCTACACACCCATGTTGAGGCCCCAGTCCAGGCTCCTTGTCCAGCTGTAGGGCCTGTTACTAGTTATTGCCCCCTCCCGGGCCTCCATCCGCCTGCGTCTGTGCTTGCTGATCAGGCTGCCCCACCTGGGGTCTGTTCATATGATGCAATTCATCCCCACTGGTGACCCCGGTGCTCCTCCGTTCTGAAGCGGTGTTCCTCTTCGCTCCCCGCTGTCTGTGACCTTCAACCCTCCAGCCCAGCGAGGGAGAGGTTGACTCCATCACGCCGCAGGACTGTCCCACTGTAGTGCTAGACCTCGGGGAACCTGCAGGGAGGGGGAAGGCGAGGACACCCTAAACACCATGAACGCGGCCAGCAGTGCAGATGGGAGGGGGGCCCAGGAATCGGTGTCACTGCCCCCTCTTGGCTCAGTCTGCCAACTGGCGTGTCTGCAGCCTTCCAGTTCTGGAGGCCTGGGTCTGCAACAGCGCTAGAGCACACCCCGTCATCGCTCGTTGTCACCCCTCGGGGAAGAGCCCACAGGTCTCAGGGGTCCCTAGGTGCAGGAATGGAGCCTCAGAGAGCCGCCCTATAGGCCTGGCCCGCACCCTGTCAAACACCGATGGTGGAGCTTCAGGAAGACGCTCTGTAGGAGGCTGGACTGGCTTGTAGTGAGTACCAAGGGGTACTTGCACCTTGTACCAGGCCCAGTTATCCCTTATTAGTGTATAGGGTGTCTAGCAGCTTAGGCTGATAGATAATGGTAGCTTAGCAGAGCAGCTTAGGCTGAACTAGGAGACGTGTGAAGCTACTACAGTACCACTTAGTGTCATATGCACAATATCATAAGAAAACACAATACACAGTTATACTAAAAATAAAGGTACTTTATTTTTATGACAATATGCCAAAGTATCTTAGAGTGTACCCTCAGTGAGAGGATAGGAAATATACACAAGATATATATACACAATAGCAAAAATATGCAGTATAGTCTTAGAAAACAGTGCAAACAATGTATAGTTACAATAGGATGCAATGGGGAAACATAGGGATAGGGGCAACACAAACCATATACTCCAGAAGTGGAATGCGAACCACGAATGGACCCCAAACCTATGTGACCTTGTAGAGGGTCGCTGGGACTATTAGAAAATAGTGAGAGTTAGAAAAATAACCCTCCCCAAGACCCTGAAAAGTGAGTGCAAAGTGCACTAAAGTTCCCCTAAGGACAAAATAGTCGTGTTAGAGGAATAATGCAGGAAAGACACAAACCAGCAATGCAACAACTGTGGATTTCCAATCTAGGGTACCTGTGGAACAAGGGGACCAAGTCCAAAAGTCACAAGCAAGTCGGAGATGGGCAGATGCCCAGGAAATGCCAGCTGCGGGTGCAAAGAAGCTTCGACTGGACAGAAGAAGCTGAGGTTTCTGCAGGAACGAAAAGGGCTAGAGACTTCCCCTTTGGTGGACGGATCCCTCTCGCCTTGGAGAGTCGTGCAGAAGTGTTTTCCCGCCGAAGGACTCCAACAAGCCTTGCTACACGCAAATCGTGCGTTTGGCGTTTTTGGACGCTGCTGGGGCCCAGGAGGGACCAGGAGGTCGCAAATTGGACCTGAAGAGAGAGGGGACGTCGAGCAAGACAAAGAGCCCTCACTGAAGCAGGTAGCACCCGGAGAAGTGCCAGAAACAGGCACTACGAGGATGCGTGAAACGGTGCTCGCCGAAGTTGCACAAAGGAGTCCCACGTCGCCGGAGACCAACTTAGAAAGTCGTGCAATGCAGGTTAGAGTGCCGTGGACCCAGGCTTGGCTGTGCACAAAGGATTTCCGCCGGAAGTGCACAGGGGCCGGAGTAGCTGCAAAGTCGCGGTTCCCAGCAATGCAGCCCAGCGAGGTGAGGCAAGGACTTACCTCCACCAAACTTGGGCTGAAGAGTCACTGGACTGTGGGGGTCACTTGGACAGCGTCGCTGGATTCGAGGGACCTCGCTCGTCGTGCTGAGAGGAGACCCAAGGGACCGGTAATGCAGCTTTTTGGTGCCTGCGGTTGCAGGGGGAAGATTCCGTCGACCCACGGGAGATTTCTTCGGAGCTTCTGGTGCAGAGAGGAGGCAGACTACCCCCACAGCATGCACAAGCAGGAAAACAGTCGAGAAGGCGGCAGGATCAGCGTTACAGAGTTGCAGTAGTCGTCTTTGCTACTATGTTGCAGGTTTGCAGGCTTCCAGCGCGGTCAGCGGTCGATTCCTTATCAGAAGGTGAAGAGAGAGATGCAGAGGAACTCGGCTGAGCTCATGCATTCGTTATCTAAAGTTTCCCCAGAGACAGAGACCCTAAATAGCCAGAAAAGAGGGTTTGGCTACCTAGGAGAGAGGAAAGGCTACTAACACCTGAAGGAGCCTATCAGCAGGAGTCTCTGACGTCACCTGGTGGCACTGGCCACTCAGAGCAGTCCAGTGTGCCAGCAGCACCTCTGTTTCCAAGATGGCAGAGGTCTGGAGCACACTGGAGGAGCTCTGGACACCTCCCAGGGGAGGTGCAGGTCAGGGGAGTGGTCACTCCCCTTTCCTTTGTCCAGTTTCGCGCCAGAGCAGGGGCTAAGGGGTCCCTGAACCGGTGTAGACTGGCTTATGCAGAATTGGGCACATCTGTGCCCAACAAAGCATTTCCAGAGGCTGGGGGAGGCTACTCCTCTCCTGCCTTCACACCATTTTCCAAAGGGAGAGGGTGTCACACCCTCTCTCAGAGGAAGTTCTTTGTTCTGCCATCCTGGGCCAGGCCTGGCTGGACCCCAGGAGGGCAGCTGCCTGTCTGAGGGGTTGGCAGCAGCAGCAGCTGCAGTGAAACCCCAGGAAGGGCAGTCTGGCAGTACCAGGGTCTGTGCTACAGACCACTGGGATCATGGAATTGTACCAACAATGCCAGGATGGCATAGAGGGGGCAATTCCATGATCATAGACATGTTACATGGCCATATTCGGAGTTACCATGGTGAAGCTACATATAGGTAGTGACCTATATGTAGTGCACGCGTGTAATGGTGTCCCCGCACTCACAAAGTTCAGTGAATTGGCTCTGAACAATGTGGGGGCACCTTGGCTAGTGCCAGGGTGCCCTCACACTAAGTAACTTTGCACCTAACCTTTACCAGGTAAAGGTTAGACATATAGGTGACTTATAAGTTACTTAAGTGCAGTGTAAAATGGCTGTGAAATAACGTGGACGTTATTTCACTCAGGCTGCAGTGGCAGGCCTGTGTAAGAATTGTCAGAGCTCCCTATGGGTGGCAAAAGAAATGCTGCAGCCCATAGGGATCTCCTGGAACCCCAATACCCTGGGTACCTCAGTACCATATACTAGGGAATTATAAGGATGTTCCAGTAAGCCAATGTAAATTGGTAAAAATGGTCACTAGCCTGTCAGTGACAATTTGGAAAGAAATGAGAGAGCATAACCACTGAGGTTCTGATTAGCAGAGCCTCAGTGAGACAGTTAGGCACCACACAGGGAACATATACATGCACACCTATGAGCACTGGGGCCCTGTGTGACAGGGTCCCAGTGACACATACATATAGGCCACAAACCTATGAGCACTGGGGTCCTGACCAGCAGGATCCCAGTGACACATAACAACCATACTGAAAACATAGTGTTTTCACTATGAGCACCGAGGCCTGGCTATCAGGATCCCAGTGAGACAGTGAAAACAGTGACAAACACCCTGACATACACTCACAAACAGGCAAAAAGTGGGGGTAACAAGGCTAGAAAGAGGCTACCTTCTCACACAACCCCCCCCCCCCCAAACGAAGGACAATAAGGCTAACCTTGGCCAGTTGAGACTTTATTGTCTAAGTGGTGATAAGTAGAGAGTAGCTCTGCAATAGACTGGTTACTCCCTTTATCATCCACTATATGGTTACTTCCCTGTGGGGATGTAAACCACCCTGTTTGAAGTTTTTTAGCTAAGCAACAATGTGAAGATGTATTTTCAGAGTTTCTATCAGTAAGTTTTAGTTTAGAGCAGTGGGAATTGTCCACTGAACCTATTTGTAGTGATGGAAATGCCAGACAGGGATGCTGTCTCAGAAAAGCCATAGCTGGGCAAAAACTTTGTCCATCTGGCTGGAAGAGAGAACAGGGATGCTGTTTCTCTTGAGTTGGAGCAGGGCAGGGATGCTGTCCTATGAGCTCCACACTAGGGCAGGGATGCTGTCCTAAGTGTTGTGAGGTAGCGCAGGGTTTCTGCACTAAAGTTTCTCTGGGAGGGTTGGAGGGATGCTCCATGTTAACTAAAATGGTGCTGTTTTTCTCACCAATGTTAGTTATCCCACAGAGAGGTACTTCCACCTCAGGGAGTCCAGCTTTGCCAGCTGATGATTCCCTTGGAACAGGTGCCACCCCAGGAGAGGTTTCTCCCACCACAGGAATGGTATCCTGAATGGTAGGGTGGTTAGGGGATACTGTGATACCCTTTTTACCTGTTGATGGAGAGGGATCCTGAGTTTTCAGGCCTTCTCTCCTTTGCTTTTTCATTTCACTTGAAATGAGAGGGAACAATTCCTCAGGGATGCCCAGCATGGCTGCATGGGCATAAAACTCTACATCAGCCCAACCTGAGGCCTCTAGGTCATTACCTAAGAGACAGTCTACAGGTAAGCTAGGTGATACCACCACCTGCTTAGGGCCAGTAACTCCACCCCAACTAAACTGAATTATAGCTAAGGGAAGAAACTTAGTGGAGTTATGGACATCAATAATCTTATACTGTTGTCCAATGATGTGTTGTTCAGGAGGCACTAGGTTTTCAGTCACCAAAGTGAAACTGGCACCTGTGTCCCTGTAGGCCAAGGCCTCAACACCATTTATTGAAACTGTCTGCCTGTACTTATCCATTGTAAGGGGACAAGCAGCCAGTGTGGCAAGGCCAATGCCACTAGGTGTGACAGAAACTGTCTTGGGACTGATTACATCAGTTTCCACTATGGACCCATAAGTGAACCCAACTACACCCTTTGCTTGACTGTTGCCAGCAGTCCCACCACTAGTACCACTACTGCTAGGGGCACTAGAGCTTGATGTATTAGTGGTGGTAGGCTCAGGGGGTTTACCTGGACAGGACTTATCCCCTGGCCTATGGCCTCTGTTTTTACACACAAAGCACCAAGGCTTTTTAATGTGTGCAGGTTGGGAAGAAGAGGAAGAATTTGTTTTATCCCCACCCTCTGAAGAGTGTTTAAGATTTGAAGTGGGATCTTTGGTTTTACCCTTATCCCCATGCTTATCTTGAGATTTTTCACCATCTTTCTTCTTATTGCCATCTTTGTCACCCCCTGTATGAACTTTTCTGTTCACCCTTGTTCTGACCCATTTGTCTGCCTTCTTTCCCAATTCTTGGGGAGAGGTCAGATCAGAGTCTACCAGGTACTGGTGCAACAAATCAGACACACAATTATTAAGTATATGCTCTCTCAGGATTGTGTTATACAGGCTTTCATAATCAGTAACTTTACTGCCATGTAACCACCCCTCCAAGGCCTTCACTGAATGGTCAATGAAATCAACCCAGTCTTGTGAAGACTCCTTTTTGGTCTCTCTGAACTTTATCCTGTACTGTTCAGTGGTTAAGCCATAACCATCCAGGAGTGCATTCTTAAGAACTGTAAAATTATTGGCATCATTTTCTTTCACAGTAAGGAGCCTATCCCTACCTTTTCCACTAAATGATAGCCATAGGATAGCAGCCCACTGCCTTTGAGGGACATCCTGTACAACACAGGCCCTCTCAAGTGCAGCAAACCACTTGTTAATGTCATCCCCCTCCTTATAAGGGGGAACTATCTTGTGCAGATTCCTGGAATCATGCTCTTTTGCAGGATGACTATGGGGAATACTGCTGCTGCCACCATGGGTATCTAAACCCAACTTCTGTCTTTCCTTCTCTAATTCTAAAGATTGTCTATCCAAATCCAGCTGTTGCTTCTTGAGCTTCAGTCTGGTTTGTTCCACTCTCAATCTATTGAGCTCCCTTTCTAACAATCTGTCATCAGGGTGGGTGGGAGGGACATTTCTAGATACAGAGGTATGATGGGAATGAACAGAAGGAGACCTGTCCCTTACAGAGGGCACCCTAACAGCTTGGCTACCAGTATAATGTGAGAGCACACCATCAGTATGGTGTGATTCAACCTCTGTACCAACTATGCTAGACTGTCTAGTAATGGGCAGGCTGAGAAGTTTCTTTCCTGAACCTTTTCCTGGGGGAGTCCCTGGATCAGATTGAGAACCATTAGCTACTTTTTCACCAGATTGGGCACTTATGGCCTTATCCTGTACTCTAAGCATATTAATTAACAGTTCTAAGGAAGGATTCTTCCCTACACTCAAACCTCTCTCTATGCAGAGACTCCTTGCTCCTTTCCAGCTAAGGTGATCATATGCAAGTTTGGACAGTTCAACATTTTTTCCTGTGCCAGACATTTTTTAGAGAGAGTTAAAGTGATAGAAAAAGAGAAAAAAGTTTTCAGAACTTTTTGGAAAGACAGAAAAAACTTTTTAAACTTTTAAGAACTTTTTGAAAGTTTAGGAGTACTTCTCAGCACTTAGAAAAGAGTGAAAAGAGGAAATGCAAAACTTTTTGGCTATGTGTATATACACTGACCTTGTTTTGTATATTTTTCTCTTATGAAAAGTACAATGACAAGAGTGGTAAGTAGTCTCAAGCACTTATCCCACCACTGCACAACCAATGTAGGAGGCTGGACTGGCTTGTAGTGAGTACCAAGGGGTACTTGCACCTTGTACCAGGCCCAGTTATCCCTTATTAGTGTATAGGGTGTCTAGCAGCTTAGGCTGATAGATAATGGTAGCTTAGCAGAGCAGCTTAGGCTGAACTAGGAGACGTGTGAAGCTACTACAGTACCACTTAGTGTCATATGCACAATATCATAAGAAAACACAATACACAGTTATACTAAAAATAAAGGTACTTTATTTTTATGACAATATGCCAAAGTATCTTAGAGTGTACCCTCAGTGAGAGGATAGGAAATATACACAAGATATATATACACAATAGCAAAAATATGCAGTATAGTCTTAGAAAACAGTGCAAACAATGTATAGTTACAATAGGATGCAATGGGGAAACATAGGGATAGGGGCAACACAAACCATATACTCCAGAAGTGGAATGCGAACCACGAATGGACCCCAAACCTATGTGACCTTGTAGAGGGTCGCTGGGACTATTAGAAAATAGTGAGAGTTAGAAAAATAACCCTCCCCAAGACCCTGAAAAGTGAGTGCAAAGTGCACTAAAGTTCCCCTAAGGACAAAATAGTCGTGTTAGAGGAATAATGCAGGAAAGACACAAACCAGCAATGCAACAACTGTGGATTTCCAATCTAGGGTACCTGTGGAACAAGGGGACCAAGTCCAAAAGTCACAAGCAAGTCGGAGATGGGCAGATGCCCAGGAAATGCCAGCTGCGGGTGCAAAGAAGCTTCGACTGGACAGAAGAAGCTGAGGTTTCTGCAGGAACGAAAAGGGCTAGAGACTTCCCCTTTGGTGGACGGATCCCTCTCGCCTTGGAGAGTCGTGCAGAAGTGTTTTCCCGCCGGAAGGACGCCAACAAGCCTTGCTACACGCAAATCGTGCGTTTGGCGTTTTTGGACGCTGCTGGGGCCCAGGAGGGACCAGGAGGTCGCAAATTGGACCTGAAGAGAGAGGGGACGTCGAGCAAGACAAAGAGCCCTCACTGGAGCAGGTAGCACCCGGAGAAGTGCCAGAAACAGGCACTACGAGGATGCGTGAAACGGTGCTCGCCGAAGTTGCACAAAGGAGTCCCACGTCGCCGGAGACCAACTTAGAAAGTCGTGCAATGCAGGTTAGAGTGCCGTGGACCCAGGCTTGGCTGTGCACAAAGGATTTCCGCCGGAAGTGCACAGGGGCCGGAGTAGCTGCAAAGTCGCGGTTCCCAGCAATGCAGCCCAGCGAGGTGAGGCAAGGACTTACCTCCACCAAACTTGGGCTGAAGAGTCACTGGACTGTGGGGGTCACTTAGACAGCGTCGCTGGATTCGAGGGACCTCGCTCGTCGTGCTGAGAGGAGACCCAAGGGACCGGTAATGCAGCTTTTTGGTGCCTGCGGTTGCAGGGGGAAGATTCCGTCGACCCACGGGAGATTTCTTCGGAGCTTCTGGTGCAGAGAGGAGGCAGACTACCCCCACAGCATGCACAAGCAGGAAAACAGTCGAGAAGGCGGCAGGATCAGCGTTACAGAGTTGCAGTAGTCGTCTTTGCTACTATGTTGCAGGTTTGCAGGCTTCCAGCGCGGTCAGCGGTCGATTCCTTATCAGAAGGTGAAGAGAGAGATGCAGAGGAACTCGGCTGAGCTCATGCATTCGTTATCTAAAGTTTCCCCAGAGACAGAGACCCTAAATAGCCAGAAAAGAGGGTTTGGCTACCTAGGAGAGAGGAAAGGCTACTAACACCTGAAGGAGCCTATCAGAAGGAGTCTCTGACGTCACCTGGTGGCACTGGCCACTCAGAGCAGTCCAGTGTGCCAGCAGCACCTCTGTTTCCAAGATGGCAGAGGTCTGGAGCACACTGGAGGAGCTCTGGACACCTCCCAGGGGAGGTGCAGGTCAGGGGAGTGGTCACTCCCCTTTCCTTTGTCCAGTTTCGCGCCAGAGCAGGGGCTAAGGGGTCCCTGAACCGGTGTAGACTGGCTTATGCAGAATTGGGCACATCTGTGCCCAACAAAGCATTTCCAGAGGCTGGGGGAGGCTACTCCTCCCCTGCCTTCACACCATTTTCCAAAGGGAGAGGGTGTCACACCCTCTCTCAGAGGAAGTTCTTTGTTCTGCCATCCTGGGCCAGGCCTGGCTGGACCCCAGGAGGGCAGCTGCCTGTCTGAGGGGTTGACAGCAGCAGCAGCTGCAGTGAAACCCCAGGAAGGGCAGTCTGGCAGTACCAGGGTCTGTGCTACAGACCACTGGGATCATGGAATTGTACCAACAATGCCAGGATGGCATAGAGGGGGCAATTCCATGATCATAGACATGTTACATGGCCATATTCGGAGTTACCATGGTGAAGCTACATATAGGTAGTGACCTATATGTAGTGCACGCGTGTAATGGTGTCCCCGCACTCACAAAGTTCAGTGAATTGGCTCTGAACAATGTGGGGGCACCTTGGCTAGTGCCAGGGTGCCCTCACACTAAGTAACTTTGCACCTAACCTTTACCAGGTAAAGGTTAGACATATAGGTGACTTATAAGTTACTTAAGTGCAGTGTAAAATGGCTGTGAAATAACGTGGACGTTATTTCACTCAGGCTGCAGTGGCAGGCCTGTGTAAGAATTGTCAGAGCTCCCTATGGGTGGCAAAAGAAATGCTGCAGCCCATAGGGATCTCCTGGAACCCCAATACCCTGGGTACCTCAGTACCATATACTAGGGAATTATAAGGGTGTTCCAGTAAGCCAATGTAAATTGGTAAAAATGGTCACTAGCCTGTCAGTGACAATTTGGAAAGAAATGAGAGAGCATAACCACTGAGGTTCTGATTAGCAGAGCCTCAGTGAGACAGTTAGGCACCACACAGGGAACATATACATGCACACCTATGAGCACTGGGGCCCTGTGTGACAGGGTCCCAGTGACACATACATATAGGCCACAAACCTATGAGCACTGGGGTCCTGACCAGCAGGATCCCAGTGACACATAACAACCATACTGAAAACATAGTGTTTTCACTATGAGCACCGAGGCCTGGCTATCAGGATCCCAGTGAGACAGTGAAAACAGTGACAAACACCCTGACATACACTCACAAACAGGCAAAAAGTGGGGGTAACAAGGCTAGAAAGAGGCTACCTTCTCACACGCTCCTACGCCATCTTGGCCACAACATATATGTCACATTTTAAACATAAATCCCTCTGCAATCCCACAACACCACATTATAACATCAACACCTTTCATGTTATAAGGGGGCAGGGAGCACACTGCCTCTCATCCCAGCACAGTTCACCCCATTGCATCCTGGTAAATGCAGTACGCTTACTTCAAAGTTGCTGTTGTTTTTGACCAAAGTGCGTGCAGATAGTGCTGTTATCCGTAGACACGTTTCTGGGTTTAGCCCTTCATCAGTAGAGAGCAGAAGTAACAGCGAAACGTAATCTGTGGTTGCTGGTATGCTGCCTAGGTCTTCAAAGGTCACACAACCACTCCACAGGCACACAGGTGCATCCTAGGTGAGCTTGTCAGCTCATTGGCCCAAGGGAGCCTTTTAAACACGAGGGAGGAAGGGAGCACACTGCCCCCCATCCCAGCACAGATCACCCCATTGCATCCTGTTAAATGCAGTATGATTGTTTCAACGTTGCTGTAGTTATTCACCAAAGTTGGTGCAGGTAGTGCTATTATCTCTAGACACGTGTTTCTGGGTTAGCCCTTCATCATTAGGGAGCAGAAGTAGCAGAAAGTCATCTGGGGTTGCTGGTATGCTGCCTACATCTTCACAGGTCACAGCAACACTCCATAGGCACACAGGTGCATCCCAGCTGAGCTTGGCCTTTCATAATATCATCATTTGAGACCTGATGGATATATGGCTTAAGTCTAGGAATGGGTACGTGTCCAGTCTGACAGAGGACCAAAGACTAGCATTGGACACTTTGGGAAATGATCCAACTTTCACTATTAAACCTTCAGACAATGGTGGCAACTTTGTCCTGCGGGATATTAACAAATACATTCAGGAAGCCTATAGACAACTGCAAGGTACAGATAGTTATGAACAAACTACAGTGGATAAATACAAGCAAGTTATTCATACATATTATACGTTACTGCAAGATTGGAGTGACAAAGGCATTTTAAGCAGTAAGGAATATCATTTTTTGGCACATTGCTAGACCCACAGCACTTTGCTTCTATATGCCGCCTAAAATTCACAAGGATAGAACAAATCCACCAGGGAGACCAATTATTTCAGCTAAGAATAGCTTTCTTGAACATACATCAATGTATTTAAATTTGTACTGAATTTCACAAATTATTGTAGGGATGGCACTGACTTTCCTACCAAGATCATGGAGATTTCCTGGCAGCCCAACTTTATATTGGTGACCAATGACATTTTCTCATTGTATACATGCATCGATCACGATTTTTGGGTTCAAGCCTGTAAATATTTTTTCAGGGATAAACCCATTTTTATTTATGACCATTCTCGTATGCTATTTAAGATATTATGGCCCTCATTATGACATAGGCGGTAAATGCTGCTTACTGCCGCAGTGACGACTGCCAACATACCACCGCGGTGGCGGATATCTGTTCGCCATATTATGACACACCAAACTGACAGAATACTGCCACATAAACAAATCTGCCAGCCCAAAGGTCAGTGTTAAAGTGTCGGTACAAACACCCATACCATTACATCAACAAAACAACGCCCACCACAAATTACCACGGCGAACATTCAATTGTGGTAAACCACTGACGGTACACACCAGCACTCTCAGAATGGCCACCCAAATACAAAACAACACAACATTGGCCTAAACAAAAATCACACACCTGACACTGATACACACACCACACACACCCACAGCACTATAAGACACACACCCACATTAAACACAACCCTTTACGAATACCAATAATCTCCACGAGACTAACACGAAGACCACTGAGACAACTACACACACACCCCACAAACACCCATCCATCCGTCCGTCCGTCACACACGTCACATCACACATCCCACCACATCACTTAACACCCTCTGCACAACACACACCACACACACCCATGTCCCCCCTAAGGCACCCCCGTTTCAATGATGAGGAGTTGCGGGTCATGGTGGAGGAAATAGCCAGGGTAGAGCCACAGCTGTTTGGAGTACAGGTACAGCAAATATCCATTGCCAGGAAGATGGAACTATGGCGGAGAATCATGGACAGGGTGAACGCCGTGGGACAGCATCCAAGAAGAAAGGATGACATCAGGAAGAGGTAGAACGACCTACAGGGGAAGGTACATTCTGTGGCAGCAAGGCACCAGCTCGCCATCCAGAAGACTGGCGGTGAACCCCCACCTCCTCCCCCACACCTCACAGCATGGGGGAGCAAGTCTTGGTAATACTGCATCCTGAGGGACTCACTGGAATAGCCGGAGGACTGGACACTGGTAATTCAATATTTACTACTCATCACCCTCCATACCTGCATGCCATCACACCCCCTCACTGCCATCACACCACTCCATCCCACACACTGCACCTACACACCTGTCTAACCCCAATGCCAAGCTCTGCATGCTACACCAATGCATGGACAGCCCTCCTAGCCCTGCATGTATACCCATCACCAAAGCATGGAGAACTAACAAACCATCAATACATCACCATAAACAAATAAAGGTGACAGGGCAACAGCAACAATAGAGGGGAAGATAGAGATGTACAATATGTCACAGACATGAAGTATAATACACCACTTACATCCCCACAGGTGCCCCAGCCAATATCAGCGGCGAGGAGGTGTCACTGTTGTCAAGTCCCCCAACAGAAGATGCCCCCAGTGATGACAGTAACTCTGAACTTCAGGGATCACTTGTCAACCGGCCACCCCAGCCCACTCACAGTCCACCACAGAGCCTTTCCACATCAGTATCCAACACCACAACACCCACCCAACGTCCCCACATCTCTGTCCCCAGGACATGTCAATCAGCAGTGTGCCCACCTGTCCAGGGACCCCAGTCCACATCTCACACCCAAGACAATCAGGGACCTGGGGTCAGTGGCAGTGGCCACACCGTTCAGGGGACAGAGGCACAGGGGAACAGGGACACTGGGAGTACCGCTTTGCACCAGGGGGAGGACAGGCCCAGGGAACCAACTCTCCAGGAGGCACTCACTAAGGTCCTGGGGGCTTACCAACAATCCCAGGACAAGATGGTCCAGATCCTTAGCAACATGCAGGAGAATAAGCGGCTGCAGGAAGTACACCATCAGGAGATCAGGGAGGATTTGGAGGCCCTCAACACCACCATGGTCTCCATAGCAGGGGTGCTGGCAGATATGGCCAACATCATGAGGGAATGGACAGCACACCAGCGGGCCCCTACCACTAGCCAGTCTACTGACCAGCCCACCACTTCTGCTGCAGTTAGTGGGCAGGAGGCCCTGCCACAGGACCCACAGGCCACCAGCACCCCTCCTCCTGCAGAAGGTGAACCACCCCACAAATGATCCCTGCGACCCAGACAGAAGCCAGATACACTTGACAAGACCAAGACCACTGCCAGGAAATGAGACACTCCTAAATATCCCCCTTGTGTCCCACCCTGTCACCTTGTCCACTTTGAAATGCCTTTGCTCCCCTTCCTACGGCCCCTTGGACACTGGACCTGTGCTACAAATGGACTGGAACAATACCCTGGACTTTCCTCAACCATCACCCCATTCCATTGCACATTTTCATCAATTATTTGCACTACAATAAACACCCTTGAACACAACTTGAGTGAAAGTGTTTTATGTGATCGAAATGTGCATATATGGAAACAGTCACATCATGTGCAAATGATCTGAACACTGTGATAGCATACATTTCATCACCTGTATCTGTCTGTAGTCATCACCTCAGTACACAGTTGTTACATCACAAATATCTGCAAAATGAGAAGCCATAGGTGACAGTAAGTAGAGTTGCAAAGAAAGTGAATGCCACCCCACTACAGCCACACCGAAAATATCAATAATTAGAGGAATGGTCAGTTCCACTGTCTCACCGGTGTGTCATTGGAAGTATTGACATATAACTGATGTTGTGTTGTCCACATCCTCATCCTCTGCCTCCTCATCCTCACTGTCCTCAGGGTCCACTGCTGCCACAGGGTCATTTCCAGTCTCCTCCCCCTGCAGATAAGGCACGTCGTCTGAGGGCCAGGTTGTGCAACATGCCACTAATATCTGGCAGACCTTCTCGGGTGAGTAGCACAGGGATCTAACTGTTAGATGGAGGCATCTGAACCTGCCCTTCAGCAGGCCGAAGGTCCTTTCAATAATTCTCCTGGTTCGCCCATGTGCATAATTATAATGATTCTAAGCCCCTGTTATGGCATTCCTGACAGGGGTCAGGAGCCATGATAGGTTTTGGTAGCCAGAGTCACCTGCAAGTATTGAGGGACAAACATTAGCCTTACACGATGGTATGGGCTTAACACCAGAAAGCATACACTGACAAACATTGGGTTGGGAGTCAGGGTGGAGATTACCAATTAGCAAAATACCCTGTGCCTCTGTAGTTGTGCCATCACATTTGGGATGCTGGTATTCCTCAGGACGAAGGTGTCATGCACTGAGCCAGGATACTTGGCAGTGATGTGGGAGATGTACTGGTCAGCCAGGAATACCATTTGCACATTGAGTGAGTGGAAACTTTTCCAATTCCTGAACACCTATTCATTCTGGCAGGAGGGGGGACAAACGCAACATGTGTACCATCAATCACCCCAATAATATTGGGTATATGTCCCATTGCATAGAATCCTGCCTTCAAAGTGGCCAAATCTTCCACCTGGGAAAAGCAATGTAGCTGCACATGTTTAAACAGGGCAGACAAAACCCTTGCCAGCACGATTCAAAACATTGGGTGTGACATTCCTGCTGCTAAGCCCACTGTCAATTGGAAAGAACCAGTTGCCAGGAAATGGAGCACTGATAGAACCTGCACAAGAGGGGGGGATCCCAGTGGAATGACGGATAGCTGATAACAGATGAGGCTCCAATTGAGCACACAGCTCTGTGATAGTGGCCCTGTTCAGTGTATAGGTGAGTATTATGTGCCTGTCCTCCAGTGTAGCCAAGTCCACAAGGGGGCTGTACACGGGGTCGTCTCCTTTTCAAATTGCTCCGCAGTGGTAGGTATCTAAGGGACAGAAGAGTGAGTAAGGTGTCACAATTTGAACAATGGAACCACTACCTCAGTGTACATAGAGCAGTAATTTGATGGGACAATGGGAATGGCAATGTATGTGCAAATTATATAAATGACACAGTTCTCGGTTACCTGAATGTTTCCATCACCATAAAATGGCAACCGCCTGTCCTGTATGTAGGGACAGATAGAAGTGAGGCAACTCAGCTGGCGTTGGGCGTCATGGTGGAAGGTGGTCTTGCACTGCCGTGCTATTCCTCATTGGCTAATATGGGGCTCTATGGAGTACAGTGGCCAATGGAGATCACCTGCGGCTGTGACAGAGTACACCGCCATGGACGTGACCGCCATTTTCTGTCTATAACCTCACTTGATTCCTGACTTTCCACAGGACAACACCTACACTGCGTGTGCTGCTGCCTTCACTTGAGAGGAGTTGGAGCACTTGGTGGATGGGGTACTACCCCAGTATGAACTGCTGTATGGGCCTGCAGACCAATAGGTGAGTACACCTTGGGCACAATGCATGTGACAAGGTTGCATGGAGAAGTGTGTGTAAGCATCGTGCCATTTGGAGGGGTGGTATGGCTGGTGGTAGTGTACATGGTGGGTGCTGGGTGATGTGTGTGCCAATGGAGATGGAAATGGGATTTGTGGGCCATATGTGTGACAGGCTGGATTTTATGTGTAATGGTGTCCTCCTGTCTGTGTTTCGTTTGCAGGTCATTGCCCATCAGAAGAATGGATTGTGGCATGCCATCGCCAAGGACGTGCGGTCCCTGGCGGTCTACAGCAGGCAGAGCACCCACTGTAGGAAAGGGTGGGAGGACCTTAGACGCTGGGCCCGGAAGACCGCAGAGGTCCAGCTGGGGATGGCCCCCCAACGAGGGCAGGGTGCCCAGCAGAACCTGACCCCGCTGATGGCCTGCATACTAGCAGTAGCCTACCCAGAGCTGGATGGGCACTTGAGGGCATCACAGCAGCCACAAGGTGGTGAGTACAGTGAGTTTTCCAACTATAATTGGTAGGTGACATGGGATCCTGGTGGTGGGTGTCAGTTAGTGTGTGCCCCTTAATGTCAAGTCAGAGATCACAGCGTGATGCAGCTCAAGGGTTATGGTTGTATTGTTAAATCTGGTAACCTAGCTAGGTTGCATTCCATGTCAGACAGGGCTTAGTGACTCCCAGGAGGGGTGCAGTTGGCGGTGGTTGGCTCACATCTTGCTGTGGTACCTAGCCAATGGAATGCTAGTGCGATGCATGGTGGTCAATCCTGATCCCTGTGTGTGACGGTAATGTGTATGCCATCTGTGGTGTTGGTGCTGTAATTAACCCAGTGCTCCCTGTCTCTCTCTCCCCCTTTTTTCTTCTGTCATCCTGTCCATGTGTGCATTAGCATCATCTGGCAGAGGAGCAGGGGCACCGGCGACAGAGGGAGCTGCATCCCACAGGACCCAGGACCCCACAGACGCCGAAGGGACTAGTGGGACGGAGGGCAAGGGGAGCACCACGGCGGAGATAGGAGGTGACAACACTGACTCAGATTCCTCCTCCGATGAAAGCTCCCTGGTGGTGGTGGACACCTCTGGGACCACCCCAGCTACAGGTTCAGCTGCCATCCCCTGTACCAGCACCGCCCTCCCAGTAGCCACTCACCGAGTTCCCCTTCCCTGCTCACCTAGGAGGGTGGGCATCTCCTTCGCCCCAGGCACCTCAGACCCTGCCCCAATGAGCCCTGCTGCCCAAAGAGAGGAGGCTATTGACCTCCTGAAATCCATCTCTGTAGGGCAGATGCAGATCCCAGATGCAGCAATGCAATCAAATCAATGCATTCCTGGAGTGCATTCACAGTGGATTGGCAGCCCAACAGATATTGTTCCAGGCTCTGGCCTCCTCTCTGATGGCAGCCATTGTCCCTGTGCCTACCGTCCCCCATCCAACTTCCACTTCCCAGTCCCAATCTCCTCAACACCAACCCATCCAATGCACACATACAGACAAGCATGCACACAAAACATCACACAAAAGTGGCACAGACAAACACAGGCAGCACACTTCAGGCCACAAGCACTCACACAAAACAATATCCACTGCCTTGCCTTTCTCCCCCGCCTCCTCCTCCCTCACTGTCACATCCGTACTCACACCTGCACGCACTGCATCAGCAGCCACCACCACATCAACACACCAAGCAGTACACACACCTCACTTGCAGACACCTCCACAACATCCATGAGTCCGCTGTGTCCTCTCCCACCCTGTCTGCCCCCACCTCCTAAGAGACACAAACACATGCAGTCAGACACCCAACAGCCATCCACCTCACATCAGCACACTGCCCATGCACCTGTGCCAAAAGTCCAGCAGACGTACACCTCGAACAACCACTCCCTCAACCTCCACTCCAATCCCTCCTCCCTCATCCCGCCACACCATCCCTAAGAAGCTTTTCCTTAACCAACTTGACCTCTTCCCTCCCCCTCAACCCACCGTCCTGCCCATAAGAGCAGGTTCACACAACCCAGCCCAGCACCTCAGCCAAACAGTCCACGGGGACAGTGGATGCACCTCCTAATCGTGGAGGCAAGAAAGGAAAGGATCCCACTCCATCACCCAAGAGAGGGAAGGATCCCACTCCACCAACCAAGAGAGGGAAGGATCCCACGCCACCACCCAAGAGAGGGAAGGATCCCACTCCACCACCCAAGAGAGGGAAGGATCCACTCCACCACTCAAGAGAGGGAAGGACCCCACTCCACCACCCAAGAGAGGGAAGGATCCCACTCCACCACCCAAGAAAAGGAAGGTTCCCACTCCATCAACTAAGAGAGGCAAGAGGCCCCCTCCAACAGCAGTGAGCTAGGAGCCTTAACCTCCAGCTGGCACACAGCAGCCCTGACCTCCAATTGGGACACAGCAGCCCTCACCTCCAAATGGGACACAACAGCCCTCACCTCCAACTGGGACACAGCAGCCCCCACCTCCAACTGGGACACAGCAGCCCCCAGCGCCAACTGGGACACAGCAGTCATCACCTCCAGCTGGGACACAGCTGCCCTCACCTCCAGCAGAGGGCATGTTGGCCACCCTCCATGGACTGCTGTACAGGGAGCCCCCTCCAGAACCAGTGGGCAAGTTCCCCACCTCAGAGACTGTGACCTTGTACTCCCCAGCAATGTGAAATGTGCATGGAGCCCCCTCCAGAACCAGTGAGCAAGTTTCCCACCTCAGAGACTCGACCTTGCACTCCCCAGCAAGGAGAAGTGGGCATGGAGCCCCCTCCAGAACCAGTGGGCAAGTTTCCCACCTCAGAGACTGTGACCTTGCACTCCCTAGCAAAGAGAAATGGTCATGGAGCCCCCTCCAGAACCAGTGGCCAAGTTCCCCGCCACAGAGACTGTGACTTTTCACTATCCAACAATGTGAAATGGGCATGGAGCCCCCTCCAGAACCAGTGGGCAAGTTCCCCACTTCAGCTTAGGTGCCCCACACCCCTTTTCCCCCTGAGGTGCCCGGCCATTCCCAACATTATGCCCCTGCATAGTGTAGTGCGGATTTCGTCAGGGAACAAGTTGGGCCTTGGACTGTGAACCGTGGCCATGTGGGCCTTTTGTACTTTGGACTGGCCATTGGCCCTTTCTGAACAGTGACTCATATTTCTCTTGTCACATGGACAATGTGGTGGCTGTTGGCATCAAATTACACTATCAGTTCTGGCTAATTGTTGTCCTTGCATTATTATGACGGGTGTCCTGTGAGACTGGTTTTCCTCTGCAGCTGGTTGTGTGTATGGTGTGTGCTGTGCATGTGTGTGTCACTCTCCTTTTCCTCCATCCCACCCCGGTATGCTAGGTGGCTGTACACACCGTCTTCATCAGCATTGGTGTTCCAGGTGGAGCATGGCATAGATGAGCATCGGGAAGACTTGAAGTTCAGGTTCCATGGCTGCGTTGGCCTTCTCTGTGTCTCTGATGGTGAGTCTTTCGTCTTCTGTGTTCTGTTTCCGCCAGGGTTTTGATGGCGTTGGTACCGCCATGGAAATCCTGGCGGTTTGCTATGTCATAGTATGGTGGGCAATACCTTGTCTTCTGCCTAGCTGTTGATGGCTAACGCTGTGGTCAGTGGTGTTAAAAACCCTGGCGGTTGGTGTGGTACATTGGCTGTATATGGGGGTTATCACCGCCATGGTCATAATTTGCCGGTGTTACCCCCACTTTAACAGTCACCGCCATTGTCATAATGACCATCTATGTTTCTGCTTAGAGAATAATTTTTTTCTCTTCAGAGACGTTTGGAATAGACAATTGATCAGAACAGAGATGCGTAGCTCTTTTGCACCCAGTTATACAGGAATTTTTATGGGATGGTGGGAACAGCAATTTGAGTTTAGAGAGAAGAGGTTTGGACTACACATATCCCATTTTTCACTTGATACATTGATGACATATTTTTCATCTGAGATGGACCTTTGCATAAGTTGGAGGCATTCTTACAACACATCTCCAGGAATAACCTCAATTTGAAATCCACCCATAAAATCAACACCACTGAGATGGATTTTCTTGATGTCCAGATTAGGATAATTGAGGGGTGGTCCATACTAGTCTGTTTCGAAAGGACACAGCAGATAATAGTTTTCTACATGCACATAATAACCATCCCACCAAACTCAAATGGAGTATCCCTTTTGGGGAATTAATGATAGCTAAACACAATTGTAACACTACACTTGCATATGAGGAGGAGAAGAAAAGGATCATTACCAGCTTTAGACACAGAAGTTACCCAATGAACGTCTTGCAAAATGCTAGTGAGAAAGTCATCAAACTTTCCAGGGAAAGCCTTCTGGTCAAGAAGCAGACGTTTGACAATGATTAGAAACTAGTAATGTTAATTACCACTTTCAACAGTGAATCAGTAGCAGTGAGAAAAAAATGTTAGCTAGGAATTGGCACATGGTCAGGTCGGATTCTGTCATTGGTGACAAAATGGCAGCCCATCCTTTGATAACTTATAAAAGAATCAAGATCCATCAGGGGTATGCCTGTACACAGTTACATGGGCAAGCAGAATAACAGAGGCTGGCTGCATGAGCAAGAGGGCTTTTTCAAATGTGGCAAATGTAAGGCATGCAGGGGCAGAACAATTGCAAGACATACAAGTTACCAACTGGTGAAACTAGGAAGATCAATAAGTTCATCACATGTAGAAGTGATCATTGTGTCTATGTCTTGGTTTGCCCTTGTGGCAAGCAATATGTGGGCAGTAGGATTTTTCTCAGTTAAAAAAAAATCTGAGAACACATTAGGGCAATTAAGAACACTGACCATAACTACCTTGTAGCCAGACATTGGATTCAAAAACATGATTCTGATACTGTTTCTTTATCTTTCTTTGGGATTTAAAGGGTGATCCAGACTCCAGAAGGCAGAGACCAGGAAATGAAACTGAGGTCACTAGAGTCTAACTATATATTACTACTTAACAGCAAATCCCCTGGGGGCCTGAACTTGGACAAGGAAGTTCATGTGCACATTGCATGATTGATTTTCTGTTGACCTAAAATGTCCTTTCAACTAATCAGAGGGTGTTATGTGATTTACATCCTTCACCATTTTTAATTTGTGTTTTGTTTCTGGAAACTTGTTAGCTAGTGACCTAATACTGATTTTGTTTTTGTTGGTACACACGTTAGCTTCACAAAGTGTTCACGTGGGTTTTCTTCTTCCCTTTAATTATCCTTTCTTTGAAACCATGTTAGTATATTAAGTTGGGTACATTTTGCCACTAGGCCCTCATGATGAGAGAATTTGCAATATTTCTGTTTAAAATTTGTTGACATATGATTTGACATATATCGGAGGTGATTTATTTGCATAAATAGCTTTTAATTTACGTACTATTGCCTTGTGGTTTGCACTAAGATGCAAAATCAATTAATTTTTGTTTACATTTGAGATAAATATATATATATATATATATATATCTCCAGAGAGGACTTGTTTTTTTCAATTTGTAATTTGGTATGGTTCCTTTTGTTTGTTTTATGATTTGCTTTAATGTGTGGGACACAATGATTGCTTCGATCTGCATAGTTACATTTGAGTCAATAATTCTGAGTGATTAGTGTGCTAGACACTCAAATTTGATTTTGTTTGAATTTAATTTTGTGTAATCTGTATAACCCGAAAAACCAACTCATGTGAAGTATTTTGTCTATGTTCTTGGATTACTCTTGTTTTAAATGGGCAGTTGTGCACATATGTTCCGGGGCAGTGGCGATGACCATGAGGTCGAAACATGTTGCCTGTGTATAAACTTTGTTTGGATTTGAAAAAAAAAATTCAAGCCTTGGAATGTGAGATTTCTGTGGAGTCCTTACTTGGATTTTTGCTTTTTCTTTCCTTGCTGAGGGGTCCACACCCACAGCTTGCACCAACTCTGAAGTGGTGGACGTCACTGGGTATTGTCGAAATCGAGCGCTGCGACTCAGTCTCCCACACTTGTTGGTGCTGCTGCCCTAAACATGCAGTCCTATTACCAAAATAAGAACCGCATGACACTATTTCTGTGTGTGTGTGTTATTTTTGGCAACCTAAACCAGACACTCTGACTCCTCAGGGAAGAAGTGGAAGCAGGTCATATCCCTTTTATTTGGTTACTCAGTTACTCAGCATGCCAGGGCAGGACACCAGATGGATTTCCATGCATTTACTAAAGCAATTGGATCCTAGTATGGAAATCAAGTGCTGTGATAATAAGGCAGAGGAAACATAACATAGTAATCATCATTACAACTAACACGAAGAAGATGAACAACCCCACTATGTTGTATGATTCTAGAAGGCCTTGGGATTCTAGAGATTTCTACCCAGCCCTATGTTTTGATCCGAGAGCATAGTAGTTAAAACCTTTCTGCCTGGCCCGATACAAAGGACCAGCTTCATCCCCGTACTTGAATAGAATAGCCGGGGTCTGCCTTTTGTCTGGTTGGCAAACCTCTCAGGAAGCTGAAGAGTCAGCACCAGCAAAGTTGTTTGTAGTGTGGTACGCTTTCTAGGACGGTCATGACCAGAATGTCCTCTACCCTCCTTAGGCCTATGTGTTGTTTATATAATAACCCATACATAGTTCTGAGGAAGGGCCTGATGTAATGATGTGTCTCAAGGATAGAACTGGCTCCTAAGCTAACAACAGAAGTTGGCCTATCATGTACCGTACATGGCAGTAATGGACAACACCCTCCCCTTGCCAAATTAAGAGTGCAGATTCTAGACTCCGTATAAACACAAGATACACAAAACATAATATAAAACCTATAAACTATAAAAATATAAAAGGTATAAAAATTATAAAAATATCCAAGTCGACAAGCATAACAATCTAACGGACATGGCCAAATTTAAACAGTTCCCTTTTTTTTCCATAGAAAACAGCTCTACCTAAAAGTCATCAGAATCCTGCATAAGGTCATCAAACACATTTAGATGGATAGAATCCAAGAAAGACCCCACTTCGGCAGACAATATAACCACTGGAGCCTCATTCAAAAGGTCAAAGGTGCACATGTGATCCGTAGCCTCAGCCACAACCGAGGCCGTAGTATTAAGTGCTGTGCTAGATGATGGGGCACAGGGAGCAGAAGTGACCTGGTCCATGAAGGATGGCTCATAGAAGGCATCACGGAGCAACCACAGTCTCATAGGACAACTCCGGTAATGAATCTTCATCTGGAACATCATCAGGTTCATGTCTATAGAACATATATGTTGCTGAACAAGACACACTTCCATTGCATTCTTGAAAGGCCACCATAAGCAATGGAAGACAAGCTGCACACAAAAGAGCACCGGTTGAAATGACAATGACCAGTCCGTATCAAGTTTTTCCAACAGTGATACTCCAAAGAACTGCAGCATGCATTCAAAATACAGTTGGGCTTGTGGGAGCTCTATTACTCTGTTTGCTCACGATGGGGCAGACATTGTGCAGCAAAAATAGCAATAGCAAGATACCACCAATTAATGCTAAAAAATGTGGGAAGCCTCCAAAAACACTCAAATCAACAATTGCATGGCTGATGGTATTAGTCTAAAAACAGTGTGGAATGTACTTACAATTCCAGACCCAACAGCCTTGAAAAAGTGTAAGATCCATGTGGTTTTAGATATGTTGAAAATGTGACTCACCAACTCACAGAAATGGCTTGGAAAGTTCATATTTAAAAGGGACTGTATCTCAGTTGACGACCTTGCCACTTGCAGGTCAGATGTCTCATGGGCGCCACATGTTTTTGAAACAAGAACTGCTTCTGTCTGCTCAGCTTGTTGAAACTGACATTGGAAGTAGCAATGTGAGGCCACAAGTTTGATATTTTATTCTCCTGCTTGGGAGGGAAAAGTACAATTTCACAGCAGGTCACTATTTAAGAAATAGAAATCATATACAGGACACGTGCTCTCAATCTACAACAGCACTGATCACTCAGCATCAAATAACTCTCATTTGAGAGTAACTGAAACACCAGGTGGATCACAGAGACAGGAATACCTTTAAAGTAGCAGGCTAAGTTAGCTGCTGACACATTGCATGCGTAGTGCAAAGCCACCTGTTCACAAATCATTGAATAGCTTACAGAAGTTTCCCATTCCCTTCCGCCAAGAAAAATCTCTTTTCCCCCCACTCATGCATTGAAAATCGAAAGGCAGTTCCCACACCTCATAAATATAACTCCCCCCTAAATGTTCAAACCTGCTAATAGGAAAATGTTTCAAGGAAGAGGTGAAGTGAAATGTGGATATTGGCAGGGATATCACCCTATGTATTAACCACGGGTTCTTCAGCTACTGTAAAAAGCAACCTTTCTAGATTTTCAATAAGAAGCATGTTGTAACTAGCTTCCATTTTCTGGATTATCTGTAGTTTACAGGTAAGGT
This sequence comes from Pleurodeles waltl, assembly GCF_031143425.1. Taxonomy (NCBI): domain Eukaryota; kingdom Metazoa; phylum Chordata; class Amphibia; order Caudata; family Salamandridae; genus Pleurodeles; species Pleurodeles waltl. Next base: position 132,413,560 of record NC_090437.1, read on the forward strand.
TGAACGCAGTAAATAACTCTTAGAGTCTACGTTCTTCCAGAGCACGCGGTTCAAGTTAAGAACTTGTAGAGTCCAACTCAACTACAGATTGGACATAAGCTGACTTTGCCAATGTTGTAAAAATGACATATCATTTAGAATAATCTCAATAGCAGAAGACACAATATTGTTTAATGTGTATATATAAGTGGATAGTGTGTTCATACCATTATCAACTGCTAAAGCGTTCTCTAAATCTCCCAATTCTGTTTATCTAGTTCCCTTAAACGAGCAGCAGCTTCCATTTGGAAAGCTTCAATATTTCGTTATGTATTGCATATAGAAATATTTTGGAGTGTGGTTTTCTGGGACCTAACAAGAAATCTTGGAAGTCTACATCTTCCAAAAGGAAAGAGAGAGATAGGGGGTCATTACGACCTCAGCGGTCTTGCAAAAAGACCGCCGAGGCCGCGGGAGACAGAATACCACCATTGCCGGCGGTATTCTTGGCTCCCTATTATGACATTTCCGCTGGGCCAGCGGAAATGTCACATCAACATTGCTGCCGGCTTGTAAGAGAGGCGGCGGCAATGCTGATGTGCAGCGGGTGCAGTAGCACCCGTCGCACATTTCACTGCCCGAAATTCAGGCAGTGAAATGCGCGATGGGGCTATGTCTGGGGGCCCCTGCACTGCCCATGCCAAGTGCATGGGCAGTGCAGGGGCCCCCAGGGGCACCCCAAGTCCCCTTACTGCCAGCCTTTCAATGGCGGTGTTTACCGCCACAGACAGGCTGGCGGTCGGGGACTCCGCTGCCCTGGGGATTATGACCGCCAGGCGGAATCCTGGCGGTATATTGGAGGGGCCGGCGGTATGGCCGTGGCAATTGCGCCATGGTCATAATTGCTGGTGGAACACCGCCAGCCTGTTGGCGGTGTTACTGCCACCTTACCGCCGGCCGCCAGGGTCGTAATGACCCCCATAGTCCTTTACAGCTGTTAACTTGGAGTGTTGCAGCCATTGCTGACATAATTTACCCCTGCTGTAAGTGGTGATAATGCCTGAGTGTTGTATGGCGACTGTTGGAAATGACCCTTTCTGCAGGGCAATTTCCAGACTCTGTCATCCTCCTCCTCTTATTCTGACCTCATTTTTGCTGGATGTAGGACTCTGTGCACATTACCACTGCTAACCAGTGCTAAAGTGATTGCCCTTTCCCCTTAAAACATGGTATTATTGGCTCATACCCAATTGGCATATTTAATTTACTTATTAGTCCCTAGTGAAGTATGCTGCTTGTGCCCAGGGCCTGTAAATTAAATGTTACTAGTGCACTTGTAGCTCTGAATATATCATCCACATAAGTAGCCCCTTAACCATATCTCAGGCCTTTCATTGCAGAGCCTGTGTGTGCAGTGTCACTGCCACTTTTACTTGACATTTAAAACTGCTTCCCAAGCCATAAACTCTATTTTATTACATATAAGTAACCCCTAAAGTAGGCCAGTGTTATCCCATAGGGCAGGGTGCTATGTAAGTAAAAGGTAGGCCATGTAGCTTCCTGTTTCACATGTCCTTGTAGTGAAAAACTCCCAATGTTATTTTTCACTATTGTGAAGCCTGCTCCTCTGATAGCCACGCATTGGAAATTCCCTTTTATACTTTTAAGTGTATATTTCTTATCTGAAAGGAGTGGTGTTGTCATATTTGGTATGTTTTGGAATGGTAGTGAGAAATCCTGCTTACTGGTAAAGTTGCATTTAACATTACTGTTTTAGAAATGCTACTTTCAGAAAGTAGTCATTTCTCTGCTTTTACTGCTCTCTGTGCCTTATAGCCTGTCTCCAAGCCACCTCTGGTATTTGCTGGGTGACAGCTTCCCTTGTGCATTCCATGCAGACAGCCATAAACACAGGACACTCCGTTGCATCTGCATTCATCTGCATACTGACTGGTCTTCCTGGGCAGGAAGGGTGGAGGTGCTCTCCCACTTCAAAGAGAAGTGGCCTAACCCCACACAAAGGACTGATAACCCCCCCCACACAGATCACCTGGCAGATAGGACTGAGCTGAAAGGGGAACTGGAGCACTTCCAAACCACACTTTGAAGTCTCCCCCACTTCAAAGGAACATTTGGGTATAAGTACTGGGTCTGTGACCACCTAAAATCATACACTTCTGGACCTACAACTGGACTCTGTCAGAAGGACTGCTGGGCTGCTCAAAGGACTCAACTGGACGGTTGTTTTTAGAAGGACTGCTGTTCTTCTTTTGGCCCGCTGCCTCCTGCTCCCTGCTTGTGATGGAAGGATCCTGCCTTCCCACCACAAATGATTTCCAGTGACTTTTCAGCTTGCCTCCTGTTCCCAAGTCTCAGGGACATCAAAGACTTGAACCATTTGCCCCTGGACTCTGCAAGTTGTGAGTCTGTCTTGCTTTGGTAGTGGGCCTAAGGTGCTCTACCTTCTGTGGTGTATATCTGAACTTCCGCAAAACAATGCCAAACCTTGCTGCGCAGCTGGCAACCTCATCGGACTCAACGCCAGGCAGTGCAAAGCCCCGAAAGGCCCCCATTCGCAGCTGCCAGCCCATTGGAACCAATGCACTATGATGCCAAGCCCTGCCAGGCCTTGCCACACAGCTCCCAAGGATCAACGCAAAACCAACCGCTTTTTCTTCATTGCTATCTTTGGAAGCAGACAGTGGTGGTAGAATAACAAGTACTGTACCTTGTATTCCAAGAACCAGCACAGGTGTCCCCTAGAATGGACCAAACTCCTCCTTCACAGGTATTTTTTCTCAAACCAGATCCCCAATTTTCGGAATCCAGCCTATGGATATTGTTGAATTCCTCATTCCCAAAGTGGAGGGATGTGTTCTTGAACATTCATCTCAGAACTGTTGTAATTCCTGCAAGACAGTGACACGGTAATTCATGTGAAAAGGTGTTTCAGCCACCCCTGCACCAGGACCATAAAGATCTAGGACGTGCATAGGGATGCTGAACAGGACTTCATAGGGCGTACAGCCTCCCAGAGATCTGCTAGGCAGATTACTTAATGCTCTCTGGACTCCATACAAGTGATGGAACAAACTACGTCCTGAGCCTAGTACCCTAGCTCTTAAGGATTTTTTTAAGTCCTGTTTTTTCTCTTCACAACTGAATTTCCCTCAGGATGGTAGGGAGAAGAATAATGCACCATAACACCTGTCATTCCCATGGCATCCCTGTATGCCCTAGAGGCAAAAGCAGAGCTCTGATCTGAGTGGAATGCTGCGACTGCATATGTCCTGATAAAGACTTGCAAATCTTTTAAAACAGTGTGAGCGTCAGCCAATCATTTTGGCCACACACAAAGGAACCTGGAGCAAGTGTCTACTGCTAGGAGAATGTATTTGTATGCACCATCTGGGTTTAAGGGACTGCAGTGGTGCAAGTACACACATTGAATAGGCTTGTTTGATATTAAGAGGTATGTCAGCGGTGGGCATTTGATGGTGTGACCTTTAATTTGTTGACAGATGTCACAGCTGAGGACATACTGTTTACCATGTTTGTATGAACTGTGCCACCAACAGCATTTTTGTAAAAAATAGAGGGTAGCTGCCATGCCAGCACGGGAAGAAGCATCACCCTTATGAGCTGCTTTGATCAGTTTTAGCCTACAATCTTGGTTGGGGATCACACAATCACGCACCCTGGTATAGTAACAAAAGGAATGTTTGGGGCATTTAAATAGTAGGAATATTTGGTGTGGTATGCTTTTGGTAAAGGCATGTGTCTGCTGAAGCATTTACTGCAGATTTTGCGGCTTCATCAGCCAATGATTTCCCTACAATGTGTACTCCAACAGGCTGGTGGCCAAGTGTATGTATTACATGAAGCTGTGGCAGTTTGTCCTTAAAGTCTGCTACTTTCCCCCCACAAGATTTGTGTTTTATGGTGTTTCCTTTTAAATTCCTGAAACCACTAAGGTACCAGTAGTGTAAATTTTTATTGAAGGGCTGGACACAATAATATGAATCACACACAATAAGTGTGGGAATTTCAGGATCTGTATGTTCCAGAGCAAGATCAATGCTTTGAACTCGGCAAGTTGTGCTGTGCAATCCCCTAGGGACTGCGTTTGTTGAAGGCAGAACTCGCCATCCCTCATAACTCCATACACGGCTGTGCAAGCTTGGTACCTACAGCTGGTTCAGCTGTACCATCAGTATAGATAATGTACCTGTAATGGTCAAGAGGCATAACATAAGTGAGCATAAGGTACTTAAGTTCATATTGAGAGATTCTTGGGTCTGTAGTTGTGGACCAAAAACATAATCAATGGCAGTCAAGCAGGTAGCCCGTTGTATCCTGTGTGGATGTAATGCTTCTGCATTTGGAATGCTAGCTTTGGTAACAGCCTCAAGGTCTGGGGGCAACAACAATGATGCGCTTATCATGAGCGAGTGGTCTTGGTTGTACGATGGAATTCCGCATGCCTAAACCACGCATGCCTTAACAACTCGGTCTCAATAATGACCACGCCTTTACCACGCATGACTTTACTACCCAGGCCTTTACAATGAATTTCATTGTAAAATCATGTTTGGTAAAGGAACATGCGTGGTAAATTCCCACAGCCCTCTAACAGCTGACACCCTACCGTGCAATCCACCCTTCCTCAGCCCTTAACACTGCCCTTTCCATCACCTGCCCTGAGCCCTCAACCCTCACCCTGAAAGTAACCCTACCCTTCCCTTAAAACTACCCCAACCACCTACCCTGAGCCCTAAAACCGACCACGTACTGTCATGAAAACAACCCTGACTTCGCCACTGTGACACCTAAAAACTGGTTACTGCCCTCAAACTACCCCAATCTGACCCCCCCAATCCCTTAAACTGACCCCGCCCAGCCCTAAAAACTACCTCAACCCCCAGTCCTGAGGTCTAAAACCCAGTCACTGTCCTTAAAACTACCCCAGTCATGAACCCTAAAACAGATCCAATCCTGCCCTAAAACTACCCTGATCCCCCTGCCCTGAGCACTAAAACCCATCCCTAAAATCTACCACCCTCAAACCCGGTCCTAGTCATACTTATCTCTCTTGTTCCTTACAGCTAGCCAGTAACACCGCCTTACCCTTAAAACTACCCCCAACCCCCTGCCCTGAACCCTAAAACCGACTCCGACTTGTCCTAAAAACAACCCCGATCCCCGTGCCACCCTGAGGCCTAAAACCTGGTTCCTGCCATTAACACTACTCTGACCCCCCGCCCTGAACCCTAAAACCAAAACCATGTCCTAAAAACTACCCCTACCCCCTGAGGCTTAAAACCCGGTTAATGTCCTTAAAACTACCCCGACACCTCTGCCCTGAACCCGAAATCAGACCCCTCCCCGCCCTAAAACTACCCCAACACCCCCACTCACCCTGAACCATAAAACAGCCTCCTGCCCCTAAAAACTACCCCCCAACCTGGCCCCAGCCCTACTTACCTTTCCTGTTCCTTCCAGCTAGACCACTCTGTGCTCCTTCCTGATGGCTCTCTCTGCCTTAACAACACATATGTGTGGTTCAGGCACATGTATGGTTAAGGCAGAGTCGTTGTTGAGGCAAGCATTGTTGTGCTTGCGGGGAAACAGCACGCATGGCTCTGCTCACATTGTAAAGGCTATTTCCCAGTGGTCTCTCCTTGATGTCCACCATCTGAACCACAGTCAGTATTCTTTCCATAGGTGCAAAATGCATTTTTGCATTTGAGTACAAGTGTGATTTGTACACCATTGGTACTACGTCAACTTCATTAAATGTGACATATGTCAATTTGATGGCACCCAGAATTACCATATCAGCAATACTGATTTGTTTTCACGTGTGTAAGTGTTTTGCTTCAAGCATGCATGTCAGTTTGTAAAGATCTAAAAATTTGTGTATGTTGTTGTGTCCAATAATTTCTTGAGAAATCTGTACAAATTAAATCATAAAGTGGTTTTTATAATCTGGAATTTATGTTCTGCCAAAATTAAAGAATTCTAACAAAGACTGCAGTTTCTTAATGTTATTTAGTGGTTATAATTGTGCACCTTTCCCTAAGAAGTGTGGTGCCAGACTCTTCCCCTCATTCAAGAGCTCTTATCCCAGAAATAGAACACTGAGGAAAACAATTTTAGTTTTCTTAAAATTGAATTTATAGCCGTACTTGGCAAATCCCATTACAATGCGATCTACCCTGGCCAAATGTGTGTTGAGGTTGTCGTCCGTCAGATAAATGTCATCTACATAAGACAACGCCTCAGGATCAATATCATGTAATACTGATGTCACACGAGCTGAGAAGAATCCTGGACTGTTCCTATACCCTTGAGGAAGTCGGCAAAAATGACCCTGAAAGCCTAGCACAGAAAAGGTGCTCAAATCTCTGCTATCAGGTGCAAAAGTTTGGCAGAAAAAACAGTTGGAAATATCCAGGGTTGTTTTGCATTTTTTGTGCAAAATACTGTTCATAAGGGCTGTGCTATATGAATTTTGAATGGCAGATGTACGTGTATGACTGTTTAAATGTCTGTAATCTATGACTATTCTATGGAAATGGTCTGGCCTAGCTACGGGAAACAAAGTGTTATTCCTTGACAATATACAGTGTTCAGTTCCTCTCTGATACTCACGCTGTGAGAGAATTTCCCTGAAAGGGGATTTTGCATCATGTTTTATTGGGTATTGAGGTTGTACTTTTGAGTGGACCATATTGGTATAACGTGATAGGGAGAATCCCTACCCCAACCCACATGTTTGCAGAACAGCACTGGAGCCTGTGCCAAAGCCCAATCAGAGACATAGGATTCTTTTACTTTATATGGAACTAGGACTGAAAAAGATAGCAAAATGACATCTTCCTCTTATGGAAGCAGTCTAACAAACAATGGTGGCCAATCTTTTCTGCCAGAAAAATGTCATAGCTTAACATTAACCTTTCCCCAAAAATCACTGCATTTCTGTGTATAATGTCCCCCTCAGTTAGAATTTTTAATTTCTGAACCCTATTGGATGGGGCAATGTGCCTGTCTGGGGTTTCGACTTCAAGGTAGTCGTTAGTTGCTGTGACATGCAGAAACTCTTGAAGACTCTGGTAAACTATTGTGACCTCTGCCGCGGTGTCTAGCAGTCACTGCCCAAGTCCTGTTCTTTATTTAGAAATGTTCTCAATATGTATGACATACTTAGCCACAATCTCCGCAACTTTCTTTGTTAAAAACTGACGTTTATGTTGTGGAAGCTTCTCTTCCTTTCTCATTGTCACATCTGATGAGCATTGTGAGACCTTCTTTGGTTTCACATACTCGTTCCTACATTCTGACTGCCCACCTCTCTTGGTCTGTTTGTCAGGTGAGCCCTGAAAGGAATGAGGAGGGTGTGTATCAGTATACTGATACCTGTGTGGGGGTTTTAAATTATCACATTTTTCTAGGTTATAGCGTTTTTCTGAGGTTTCCGATTGCAAAGATTCTGCTCATTTTTTTATGTTATCTTTATTAGGTGTGGTTTGTCCATATGTTTTTTAGAACCCTCCTCCGCTTGCCTGGTATTAGCCTTCTCAGAATGACCTTTAAGTTGTGGTTTATTTGGTCTGGCCCCCAGATTATCCCGACCTATACTAGTATACGTTTTTTAGATAATATTTGGTAACTCACGCTCCTGATCCATTTGTGGAACATCTTTGAGCCACTGACGTACTGCAATACTGCTGCTTCCCCTTTAATATTTCTTAAATAATTAAGGAGCCTGTAGCAAAATTGCCCAATAATTTCATCTCCAAATCCAGGGTGGGCAGCCCCTTGTTCCACTAAATTAAAGAGTGTTGGTGTACCATACATTTTGGCCGAACTTGCAGAAAATGCTATACCCCAAGTGGCACATTATCTATTGAGGGAACCATCCCAAATAGCAATCATATTATGAGAATTCTATGTTTATCTTGGAGTCCCATATGAGGAAACACTGCTTCCAGCTGGTTTGTTTTTTGTGCAATCCAAATTGGAATTTCTTCATGTTTGGTGGAAACCTTACCCATAATTGCATTGATAGTTACTGAGTTTCTCCCTGGTGTTGCCAGTTGTTGGGTAGCTGGAGCACCACTTGCTGGGACTGTATTCAGAGTTTGCATTACAAATTGTATTAAGCGTTTGTAAAAGCTTACTAAATTATTAGATGACGAACGTAAATCTGCAGCCTACAGATTTTGTACATTTGGATATGGTGTATATGTAGACAATACAGGCCACGTTGGTCCTTCATTATTGAGGGGACGTTATCTAACATGTTGAACTACGTGTGGGAAGGGGCCTTGAAACCAATTTTAGTGCTCTTGATATGATATTGGAATTTCTAAATAGTTATAAGCTCTGTTTTGTGCTGGTGCGTTAGCTGGAGAGTACGTGTGAAAAGTGTTTGTATTTGCATTGGCTGCAGAAAAAGTGACCCAGGAACAGAATGTTTGTGTTCTGTATACATTGTGGGCTTCATCAACAAACGTAACATCTCCACCCCAGTTAGCAAGCCCATTAGCAAGTAAATGTTCTGTGACAGCTTTTCAACAATTTACGGGAATTACTACTGGTGGTGGTTGTGCCAAATTTGAAAAGCAGGATTCGGAGATCGAAACACAAAATCAGGTGCCCTCTTAAGATTCAAGGTTGAACAACCTACAGACTAGTATGGGTACTACCTATTTAGCTGAGGAGGATTTTTCCCTTACACCATTGACATCTCTGTATAAAAAAGTAATTAGGGCACCATTGGCATACGTGAGAGAATTACTCAGGAGATCCTTTAAATGCTGCCTAACATTGGTAGCACCATGTCATGCCGTTCCTATTTTGGTAATAAGTCTGTGTGATAAGGGCGGCAGCACCACTGAGAGTGGGAAACTGAGTCAACCCAACACCACTTGGTAGCTGTCGGCCAAACTTCTAGCTAGCTCGCAGTGCCTCACCCGCCCGAGCAGGGGAGAGGTGATTTGTGGCAATCTAATACAAACACTCTGACTCCTCAGGGAAGTTGTGGGAACAGATCATACCCCTTTCAATTGGTTACTTATTCATGCATGCCAAGACAGGACACGAGATACAAACTGAAGTTCAATGCATTTATTGAAGCATTTGCATCCTAGTGTGAAAAGCATGTGCAGTCATAATAAAGCAGATGAAACTTAACACAGTAATTATCATTAAAACAAGAAGATGAACAATCCCACCATGCTGTATGAATCTAGAAGGCCCTGGGATTCTGGAGATTCTTACCCAACCCTATGTCTTGATCTGAGAGCATCGTGGTTGTAACCCTTCTGCCTGGCCCGACCTAAGGGATCAGCTTCACCCCCATATTTGAATAGACTAGCAGGGGTCTCCCTTTTGTCTGGTTGGCAATCCTCTTAGGAAGCTGTAGAGTCAGCACCAGGATCAGCAAAGTTGTCTGTAGTGTGAAACGCATCCTAGGACGGTCGTGACAGGAAGGCCCTCTACCCTCCTTAGGCCTATGTGTTGTTTATATAATAACCCATACAACGTTCTGAGAAACAGCCTGGCATAATGATGTGTCTCAAAGATAGAACTGGCTCCTGGGCTGACAATACAAGTTGGCATATCGTGTACTGTACATGGAAGCCTCAGACAAAGGGACTATATGTCATACAATGGCTTGATAAAACGCGCAGCGTGAACTTTGCCTTCCTGGAAGAGGCTACTGATGAAATATGTAAAAAGCAGGCTTTGCTATGATAAGGAATAAAACGTGAGCGAAACATGTATGTTGTAAAAGGCACAAACCGGCGAACTAAGCTAAGCTAAGGGTGCCCAACCCAGGTACAACTGGTCTTTACAACAATTTAAACTATTTTGTTGGTTGTGTAAATCCATGCGATACCCACTGCCACCAATCAAGCTGCATCTTTATCTGATTATTTTTCATTGTGTACTGATCATGCACCTATTCATAAGGTAAAACTGTATAAATAAAAAAGGATATGAAGGACATCTGTGCATTTTTTAAATATGCCCAAGAATCTGAGTTAAGGAATAGTGGTCATTCATAATTTAGGCTTTCCCATTTTATCGTGTGATTCAGGGTGTTTTTGCAAAATGTGTTGTTCTTTACACACTGTGATATTTGGAAGCCACAAATGGAGAGAAATTCAAAAGACTTTGTTGTGTTGTGATAGTCTCTGTTTTCATACTTTTCTCAATACAAAAAGTACTCCACTTGTGCAGGTGTGCCTTTGACTTGAAAGCCCCCAAAAATGCAAGACAAAGAAATAACTATTTTTCTTTGCAATTTCAATGTTTCTGGGGATGTGGGTAGTTGTGGTGTTTGGGTACAGTGTTGGCCCAGACTCCTGGAAACCTACAGCACCCGGACATTTCTGTACTCTAGGCAACCAGGGAAGTTCACAGTGGTGTGGCAATTGTAGATCCTACCATTTGTTCACACCCATAATGACCTGCAAACATCAGACTTTAGCTAAAGTAATATTTTCCTGAGATGTCTCAAAGTGAAAGTTCTGGAATCTGTGGAGATCAACCTAAAATCCTACCACCCAGTGTTTCAACACTTCTCTTGATAAAATATGTACCTCACTTGTTTGGGTGAGTCTATCACTTGTAAGAGGAAAAGCCCCAAATGGAATGTGGTGGCATCAAGATTCTCCTTGGAATTGTAATCTTTTTGTGGATGTTGGTAGCAGTATTATTTGGGCCCAGGGTCAGCTGGCACCCATGGATGGATCCACTAAAGAGAGATGCTGTGCAAATAGACTGTCCCCTTTCCAACAGGACCTCTCCCATTGTGAGCAATGCTTGGGGGCTGAGTTGTGCTCCTTAGCAAGGAACACAGTTAAAGTAGGAGACAAATCTCTGCTCCTACATTCACTTTCAATAGTGATGAAATGAGTCATGCATGCTGAATATCACTCACAAGAAAAGCCCCTGGCAGCAGGAAAAACTCTTCCCCAGCAGCAAAACGTGAGGATCTATAGAGAAATCCTTTTATTGGTAAGACATGATGTTCAGGTTCTCCGCACTGGGGAGATAGTACAGAGGATGTGAACTTCGCGCCATCTGCACTAAAGTGGTTGAGTTATCTATTTTCTATAGCTGAGCAGATTATATTTCACAAACCTTGATTAGAGAAGTAAAGAGTAGGTTACATGCTTCTACTTTGACCAGGGCAAGACAGTGATCCTTCCGAAGTGTTTCAATGTTACCTTGATCGTGTTAGACACCACAATTGGAGGTTTTAAAAGCTGAATCAAAAGAACCCGGTACTTGCCTTTGGTATCGATCTTTCTGGTGGATACTCTATACAAAGGCAGATTCCGCACCATTCGAATATTCCCCAGGCGTCAGACTAAATACAGAAACTTTAAAAGGATTACTACTGCATGTCTGAAGGTGGTGTCATGCAGCTGCGCAGCGTCATTCCACTTGAAGTGTCAGGTGAGACCACATATAAGCTTCACTCATGTGTGCTGACATTAGTTGCTATCCGCATCCTTAGACGCAGGGCACATTAACAGTTTGACATGACCAGTATGCAGATCCCTACATTTGGGGGCTTTTTTAGATGTGAAGAGTCCAGTTCACAGAAAGGGGAGCCAGAAGTCTCACTGAGGAATCTGTGGTTAAATTATTGTGAGGGCTGTTGTTTATTATATGATGTAGATGTGTGATCTCACTGTGTAATACACCCAGGAAACCATCTGGGGTCCAGTCAGTCTCTTCGTAAAACCTAGCTCTACCCTGGGTAGCTCTGGCTTCGAGCAGCAAGGCTTAAACCAAAGAACTAAGGTAAAGCATTTAGACGCTCCAAACAACTGAATAAGGGGCTTACACAACACAAAAGAAATCTAACACTAATTTATAAAAGTACCTTATATTTTTATGAATTTTTATACAAGATGTGCAAAATCCACTAGAGGGTTCCAGAGAAATAGATTTATAAATGAAACATAAATCTCAGCATTGTAGTCCAAAGCACAAGCAAGCAAGAGTAACCCTAAAGTTTAAATCTTTCTACACCTTGCAAAGAGTTGTGTTTGACTATTCCAGCCTAGACTGGGTTACCAATTCCAACAGGAAGCAGGGCAGGGTGGCTCAGTAGAACAGTCAGCTGGTCACCAAAGCAGTTTCAATTCCAGTTCCAGACTTTAAGCAAGGACCACCATAAACTTTAATGCTGTGGTCATGATGCTGAGGATACAGGATGCTGAATATACTATAAGGTGCTCTGGGTCCTCTTTGGTCCAGCAGAAGTCCAGTTATGACTGGACTACTGGTCTGTAGTCAAAACAGGTTGGTGGTTTCCTTTGGTGAGGGCCAGTGCCCGTCTTTGACAACCAGTCCGCACTCTGATGGATCTCTTGTGTCCAACAGACTGAGGTGCAACTTTAAACCACCAAGGTGTGGTTTTCTTGCCTGCATGTTGACGGACCGTGGTGAATTGATGAAAGTGGCCCCTGACTAACCAGAACAAGCTACTCCAGCTTGTCTGGCCCTGTCCATGGAACAGGGAGTCAGCCAACTCTTGGAGTTCACCTTTTCTGCCTGGGGCTCTGGAGAGACTTTTCCACGAACCAAGCCCAATAGGCACAGTCCACTCTTTGCTGGCCCACAGAGCAGTAGATGCAGTACAGCTGTTGGTGCAGCCTCTCTTAGCAGGTCCATGGATCAGCATTGCAGTTCTTCTTTGGTCCTCTCTTGTCCAGATGTGATCTGAGGTTCTGGGTGCCAGGGCTGCCATATTTATGTTAATGTTAATGGATTTGTAAAGCGTGGTAATATCAATCGGCACCTTGGTGCTTGTGTCTATTATGATATGCACTCAGTAGGGGTCATAATTCTTAGTATGACAGGAATCATGATAGAGGCGGTAAAAGGAGAGACCTAAACCAAACCTGAAAAGAGCCTGATCGTTAGTTGCTTCCTATAGGTAAGGAGATTGGACTGAGTTCTAAGATAGTCAAGTAGAGTGTTCCACCATTTAGTGGGTGCAAGGCAGAAACTCCTTCCTCCCCAGTATGTTTTATTGACTATGGGAATGATCACCTGCCTGGCAGTACTGGATAATAAGGTAAGGTTAAGGAAGGGCTTTGCCAGGCCAGCAAAGGGCCTTGAACTCTGACAGGAAGCCAGTTCCAGCCCAGAAAATGCCATAGGAGGATGAAGCGGTCACTAGCCAATGGGCTACTAGGATTCCCTCCTGCCTTATATGGTATTCTGGGTCCTTTTTGGCATCTTAGCTAACCCAGAGTGCACTATTCTGCCCACTCCCACGATGTCTGAGTCCTTCTCTTGGTGTGGAGACCTTGGTAGCCCACCCTAAAGATGTGGCTACCTGTGGGTTACACACCAACAGAAATATCAGTTTGGCAACTCTATTCCTGTTGCCAGCCCGTCTACCTGAACAAAAGAGCAGCCCCTCTTGAATGTGGTTACCATTTACCTATCAAAGGTTGGTTCTCCTTTAAAGCTTGCATTTTGAACAAACACCCTGTGTGACTTCCTGCAAGAGGGGGGGTAACAACTCTCTCTGGTCAGGCTTCTATTGTTACTCTGCTTGGAAGCCGTTCATACTCCTCCTTCAGAAGGGCAGAAAGCTGTCTGGTGGCCAGCATCTGTGAATGGCCACCCATAACTGGGCAACAGAATGACAACTTTCTAAAAAGTGACATTAAATCTGACATGGGCATCAAGTCGTGTTTGATGCCACGACTAATTTGATACCTTGAAGTACCAACTTTAGCAGTCTTATTCAGACATAAGCAGGGCTGAGATGCAAGACTGTAATTCTTTACTTTCCAACAGGGCTACTAGCCTTTCCACAGTAACAATTTCAATTTGGGACCTTTACTGTTAAGACATAAGAAAACATATGTCCTGTTTAATAATATACAGCACCCTGTCTTATGGCTCAATGGGCCTTTCTTAGGGATGATATGATTAAGGGAGTTCTGGAATTTGCCAAAGTCAAACTAGCATTTTTAAAACTGCTCTTCCAGTCTGCAGTGGCATGCTGGGAGTCATGTTGTGCTTTGTCACACACAGAGTGGCACAAACAGTGCTGCATCCCTGATGTACACTTTAACTTACATTTAATTTATTTCTTAAGATACAAATCTACAATGAGATCCACTTTACAGAATATACCCAATACATTAGCAATATATGTTTAAAAAACATTTTAAAAAGATAAACCATTTAAATCACTTTTTTTTTTATTCACTGGGTTAAATAGAAATTGCTTTGCCTCCCTTGACGAGTAAACTCCATGTGTTAGAAACAATAGTTTCAATAAGCGATGATGACGAATATGAAGTGAGGAGCAAACAAAAAGGAAGTGCTCTAAAGTGTGTATAGAATAAAAAAAAACAACCGCACAATCTGTTCTCAGTGGCCAACCCACTACAAGCCCCTGTAACTGATTTTAATGGCAAGGTGTTCATACGGAACATGAGGATAAAAAGTGAATGATGTGCTCTAAATTCCACTTCAAATAGAGTTGAGGCAGCGCCTGGGTACTAGAAGAAATTATTAGCCCCATCTGCTTTTATCCTCCTAAACATCATCTGCATTTTTTTCTCCTAAATATCATCTGCAATTTTTTATCCTAAACATCATCAAATTTTGTTTCATTTGCCTGGACCCAATACGTGCTTTAAAAAGTTCTTCAGTGCAAAAGACATCGCCGTGAGCTTTGCCTAGCTCAGTTCAACGTGCAAGAGTGCTTGATTGCGATTATTAAACAAATACTAGCCTTCCTGCGTTGACCTATTGCTTCTAAACAGAGTAAGCCTCTAAACGAATGCTCTTTACTAATCAGTAACCCAACGAATGGTGGCAGCCAGCTTCTTAACATATGCACTTGAAAGACCCATTTCGAGGCGCAGCACATCGACTGTAGCAAGTATGTTTAAGTTGCACATTTTCAATATATTTTCTTCACCATTTTATTTTAAAAAATCCAATGGTTTACATTAATAACGTTGATGGCGTAAAGTAAAGTTTGGGGGACCTTTGTAGCATACACAAAGTGTATTCGACTTAAAATCTTATAAAGTGCTAAGAATGCATTTACACGTGCCAACGCTTTACCTGCGATGTGAGAAGTGTATTCCTTTGCAGAAAGGTTAGCAGAAAACATGTTTCCTACATAGGTATATGCATTAACACTTTCGAGTTTGTCTAAAAAATATTCGCCGATTTTCGATTTTCTGCACCCCTTCGTTTTCAAAACCACCACTTTCCTCTTAGTAATATACATTTTCAAGTAATGGCTGCCTGCATACTATTTCAGACTATCCATAGCTGCCAAGGTTTCAGATTGCCATGTGTGACATTCTGATAAGTTCAGTGTAATTATGAGTGACATTTCAAGGCCTATGAGTGACACTTTTTCACGAGCAAAATCAAGCAATGAAGACTAGGGAACCACAAAATATCAGACATTACACCCATTTGTGCAATGAGAAACTTTAAAAAGATCTTGAAACTGCTGCAAAGCACCAGAAATGGAAGGGCACTAACTGGTTGTATGACAGAACAACGCAGGTAAACACATTGCATGCCTTTACAATGCATTTTTTACACCCCAAATCTTTAGCGCATACATGCTTTTACTTTGCATGCCATTGCCACACATT
Source organism: Pleurodeles waltl (assembly GCF_031143425.1). Classification (NCBI taxonomy): domain Eukaryota; kingdom Metazoa; phylum Chordata; class Amphibia; order Caudata; family Salamandridae; genus Pleurodeles; species Pleurodeles waltl. Next base: position 132,429,216 of record NC_090437.1, read on the forward strand.
ATTAGTTTTGTATTTGTATGGTAAGTTTAAATATAATGATATATATTTGATTTTTATCTTTTTGGGAGGAGACCTCCTCACATCCCCATAATTACCCTAAATGTGTGGTAAAGGCATGCGTGGTAAAGGTTTATACGTGGTAAAAACCTGTGTAGTAATAAACGCGTGGCAAAGGCACTGCGATGTAAGCACTAACCTAGTGCCTCTGTAACCTCAGGTGCATTGCGCTCGCCCATACTTTCTCTTCATTAATCCAGGGAGGGAGAAGCTCCTGGGTGTCGGGACATCATTATTTGATTAATGATCTATGGGGAGAAGGAATGCGTGGGAGTCCCTTCCTGAGCACCAGATCTCCCATGGGTGCCCCATCTACCCGAGGACCAGTGCTTGCACCATGGAGCCCCGAACTGCAATGCTGAAGAGGGTTGGCTCGCTTGGCTGGGATTTGAGTTTCTGTGACAGTAGGATACGTATTTTCTTGTAATATATTGAGAATTCTATACTTCTTGTACACTAGCACCACCTTGTGGCCTTTGATAAACGGAACTTCTAGCAAAGTGAGAAACTGGAACTACATGACAGGTTCAGGCATTGAGGTAATGTGGGAGAATGACCGCAAATGCGTAATTCTAACACGTGATGCGAGGCACTTGGCAGGGCTGATACTCCACAGGCGCCCCCAATAGTACATGGCCGCAGGTGAAATAATGAAGTGTGAATGAGAGATCGAGCAAATGATGAGGTATATTTAGATACCTAAGGTGTCACCATAGAGTGGGTCTATATACTCGATCAAAAGCCATGGCGAAATCAATGAAGGCCGTTCTGAATCTGTAACAATAACTGTAGAGAGCGCCAAGATAATCTGACCATAGGTCCTCTTCCAATTGTATATTTGTGATGGAGATTTGATCCAGACCCTTAGCCCCAGAAGCTCTTTCTTGGCGAATAATATCACTAATTGTGGCCTTCATAGGGCCCACCAAATCCTCTCCCTTAGTAAAAATAGCTAATTGAGGCAATGGAGTAACTACGGGGTGGGGAGGAAATAATGCCAAATAAATTGGAAATATATGAGGACCATTCCAGACGAGATCAGGTTAATTTTAGGTTTGATACCGCTCCCACAGGAGGTGGATATTACTCAACAGAACCTTCTAGTGTCTTTATAAAGAGCGACTTCCTGCAAATCGATCCAGACGTTATATGCTTGCTGTTTTCCTGTAGATGTCATCCATCTTGTACGTCTTCTTTTAAATAACTGTATAATTTTCCTTCTTTCTCTTGACAAAAACTAGGAATTGCTGCCTTTGAACCCTATTAATCAAGTTATGAAGGCTGAATTATTTATGGAGGTCTACCAGGGATTTATTACCTACCTGAAATGGTACTTGCTGGGTAGAATTCTATGCTGTCAAAGACTGTATATCTTATTCGAAGTTAAACACGTCAATTAATCTGCTTTCTACACTATATTCTAAAGTATTTTTTAAGACAACTTTCAGCTTTTCCTTTACCAGGCAAGCCACTATATTTTCCCATTCACAGCATCACGGTGCACTATTTCCCCTTTAAACTTTCAAGACAGCAACTCTTTTGGGGCTAGTCCAATATACAACAAAATTATTCTGTGATCACTCGCAGGGCATTCTAGTATCTCGAGATCAGATTTCAAATTAAACATAGGAACAGTGGAAAGGATATAACCAATTAACGATTCATTCCACTGTTATATGTATCACAGGGAGGAGTATATTTTGCCAGGCTTCCATTTACAGTTAGGTCGGCATTGTTCCTACATGATGCTAGAAGGATTTCACCTCTCTTATCTACTCTGCGTGACGCCGGCAGAGTGGGTCTTGGGATGTTTAGAGCATTTCCCTATAGAGCGTTATCCCTAAAAGCATTTTCCCTGTAAGAGAACAAACTAATGGCTTAGTTAGACAATTTTGCATTATAATCCCCTACACTTATGAAATTCAAAATAATCTCTCTTTCTAGGATTTGATGGATAAAAATAAAATACAGAGCTAATAAGAGAACCGAAAGCCAAACCCAGGGGAATATGTAAATTAGCTAAGAGATACTGTTTTATATTCAAACTCCCAATATCCTTCCTATTAAAAAGTATGCGCTGTACGAAGTTTGCGATATGGCAAAAATATTTGTAAGACCACATGTACTTCGTACTAAGAAGAGTAGAAATCCCTCAGCTAGAGTGACCTTTCCTATATTTTTTTAGCAAGGCAACTGATGACGTACTATTTATCATAACCAGATGATCTCACACACCAAGGGGCATATTTACGAACAGCTTGCGCTGCAGCTGCATCATTTTTCTTGACGCACCAGTGGCACAGTCAGTACTCCATATTTACAAGGCAACGCATTTGGGCCAGTGCATCAGTTTTTCTCTTTCTGCATCAGAAAATACCTCCATCAGAACCAGCTGCGCTACGCAGATCTTAAAATATGCAAAGTAGGCATTCCCTCGTAAATTGGAATGTAAAACCAACCAGTGATATTTATGGGTTTCTGAAAAAGTGACACATCGTTGGTAAGCGGCATGCAGAGCCTGAGATGCATCAAAATTCCTGTGCATCTCAGGCATAAGAAATGACGCAGTGGGTCTGGTACATAAAGACAACACACACAAAACAGTTTGGCAAGCTCAACTACGCCATTCTTCATCTGGGACTTACGAAGAGACCACCACAACCATGTAGGCAGCTCGGGAGAAGGAAGCGTGTCTACTGCCAGCAGATTTTCCTCACTGACCTCAGGGAGGATGAGGTAATCAAATATTATATACTCAGAAGGGAATCCATCATACACTTGCTCAACCGGATTGTGCCAAGGCTGCAGCCACCAACTTCTAGGCCCACCAAGATCCCTCCACAGGTCAAGCTGATGGCAGTCTTCCACATGCTGGCAACTGGTTCATTCCAGACCACAACAGCCAGACTGGCAGGAATTCCCAGTCTTCTTTCTCAGCATTTCTACCCTCTGTTCTGGATGTAGTCATCAGCCTCACACCCCAGTACCTCCTTTTCCCCCAAGAAACAACAACAACAGCTGGACACGAAGTGGGGCTTCTATGCCATTGCTGGCTTTCCACATATCTTGCGGGCTATGGACTGCACACATATGCAACTGGTTCGCCCGCAGCAACATCACATCTGTACAGGACCTGGAAGCACACATACTCTTTTAACGTCCAAGCCACTGTAGACCACTGGGGGATCTTCACAAATGTGCTGGCAAAATACCCAGGGAGTGCCCATGATGCCTACATCTTCAGGTACTCCATCATAAATGACCGGTTTCAGACTGGGTGCTATAGTAATGGCCTACTTGTTAGTAAGCAAAACTGAAGTATATTACAGACCTACTAACAGTAACAAATGTATGACATAATAGCCATCTCTGTGTCTTTTATAGAAGATAGGGCCATATGTCTGATAGGTGTCCCTCATACATGAACCATGCATCATGGTACACGTGTAATGCAACCCCCCAAGTCACACGTTAAGAGACGCACAGCCACTTTTTGTGCCTTTGAATGACATAAAGGTAAAGAGCAATGCAACGCTAGCCAAAATGCAGTGTAGCATCACTGTGTGCAAGGGAGGGGCTCCATGTGCATTGTGGGGGTGTCTTCCTGCAACTCCCATGGTTCCTGAGGCATATCATGTATCCCACACCAGGTAAACTATAGAATGTGACAAATTAATTGGGTTCCTCAGGTGATGTGTAACAAGGAAACTGAACTGAAGTCAGCTAGATCACTCCTACTTCCTATGCGTGCTGCAGCCAGTGGCAAACATATTTGGATGATCATGGCACTGAGGTTACATCATGTGCAGGAAGGTGCCCCCCCTGCACAAAGACACACCTGCATGCAATGCAGGCACCCAAGTACTGTGGTGCAAGTGTGTTTGTGTCTGTACTAGGCAGCACATTGGCCCATATTTATGGGGAACTGGCATAGGGCTGCGCCGCAGGTTTTCCTTCAATGCTGCCCTACGCCAATGTGACAGGGCAGGAATGTACTGTATTTATGAAATCTGATGCATTCTTGTCCTTTCTCCCTGTGCTGCCGGGTGCCATGGTGTAAGGGTCGCTGTGTTGCATGGAGGGTTGTTTTTGTGCAGAAAGGGGCACTTTCCTGCACAAAAACAATCCAGAGATGCATTTCCCTCTTCTATGTGTGCTGTAGAATGCATCACACATGGAAATAGGAAAAAACTAGGAGAAATTAAAATATTTCTCCTCGTTACGCCTGTTCTGGGGCTGAGTAAGGTTTTGGCGGTGCCCCAGGTTTACAGGATTAAGTAAATCTGGGGCAACGTCAAACTCCATGGGTGTTGCATGGGAAAACCCATCGGAATGCCCATGAACACCTCACTGGTGCAGAGCAAATTGTGCTGCTTTCTCTTGAGGCCGTGGAAAGCCATGCTAAGTGGCTTTGCATGGCCTCATAGATATGGTTGAGAGGCTTGTGCCGCAGGAGCATCAAAAAAAGTGATGCTCTGGTGGTGCAAGCCTCTCATAAATAGGCCCCCTTGTGTGCCAGTGTAGGGGGAGAGGTCAGGGATGTGCTGGATGGCTTAAATATTGTGCACTATTGTCCTTTATCTGAGACACAGCACTGCACAGTGCTACTTTCCCCAAAATCTGGGCCCTTGTGTCATCTGTACAAAGTGGCAACAATGCACTGCAACGTGGTGCGAATGATGTGCCACATTGACATGCACTTACTAATCTGTTTGTAAGAACATAGCAAGATAAGTATAGTATCTAACAGAACACTTAAAAGTGTTGACTCTAGACCTGTGCCAGTACTGGATGAGCCACCAAGGCCCAATGTAGGGACACTTGCCCATGAGGCAAGGATGCAACTGTAACATACAGAGATGGATGTCACTGTGATGGTGCATCTTACTGTAAACCCAAAAATGCGGTAAGCCCTACTGCTTCATCTATGTCTGCTGCTGTACACAGGACACAAAGACAATCAAGGTAAGTATAAAATGCCAAGGCCTAAAAACATGCCATATCACTCCTGTGAAGGTAGTATTCACTGACACTTTGCATGTTTGCCTGGTGTCATCTGTCAGTGAATGCACATATTGCCATCTGATGTGAATGGCTACCCACATGCAACGCTCATGAAGCCCTTTCATGCGCTGAGTAATGCATAGTATTTATAGTGACACTCGGGATTCTTCACACCTGTCTGGCCTACTCCAGCTGTACTCAAGATGCTCAAACAATAGCTAAACAGACTGACAAAGACATGTTCCCAGGTGCATTGTGCATGAGGCACACATAATGTGTCATACACAAAGTCCAGACAGCAGATGTATCTGTACCACAATATTCTATGGTGGGAGTCTAGTTTAGTGTGGTAAATGAAGTTTGGCCAACATTCACAGGTGTCATATTGGCCTAACACCTGAACTATCGCATCTATCCAGGTAAATGTCAAGCAGGATGCCGTGTACACTGTAGGCTGGCTGAAGTTGCCAGTCCCTGTGCTTCCCTGAGTGTGTATTGCATCTGTAACACATCTTATCGCAGGAATTTGGAAAATTTGTATGAAGTCAGATAATGGACTTAATGGTGAATACAGTCATGTATGTCATGGACATTACAAAGCAACATATGTACCAATAAAATGCCTATTTCACAGCTACCTACATTCAACCAAACATCCTACAAACTGAAAAAGCAATAACGTACGAATGTCTCTACACATCACTATTTTATATAAGTGTAATCCTGATCAATATAGTGCCACTCAACATTTCACCACAATAACGGCTAAACATCACACATAGGTGCATTTTTTCCACTGAAAATCCAGACGTATAAAGAAATCAAGGCAGTCAGGTAAAAGAAGGGGTTCAAGGAAAGTGAGCCCAGGGCGTGTTTACCTGTATTGCACAATTCACTACAGTGTGCGGCAGACAATAGGTGTGTTCCATGGGTTAGAACCCACACATTGATCCATTTGTGCATCATATTTTCCCCATTGTGTGGGGTGTAAGCTATTGTAGTACGAATGCATCAGAAAAAAAATGACATTTGTGAAAAAAGGGTGGGTTGCAGGCAAGAAGTGACACATTAGGTGTGGCATACTTCAAACTAGGAAGTGTGAAGTTATTTACGCTTACTCTTTGTTAGTCTGTGCTTGATGTAGGTGGTTGTTTTGAGAGTCTGACAGTAGAGTGTGTGTTTTAATAGTGTGTATGTATTGTCCATCTATTGTCCCTGTCCCATTCATATATTGTCCTGTGTCATTGTTTTGTATAGTCTTTTGTCATTTTACTGTGGGGTGTACATCTAATTGGGTTTTGTACTTTGTGGCAGGGGGTTAGTATTTAGGTGGGTATGGTATTTTTTGGTTTCCTTAGGTTTGGGATCATGTCTTTGGGGGGCGGAATTTTACAGATCCACAGCTGGGTGGCCTGATTTGGCTCATTTCACACTACCTCCCTCGGATGCATGTTGGTGGTGGCTTGGTGAGCCAGGGGTACTCGCCTAAACACAAGAAGGACAGATGGGAGTGGGTGCTCTGACACCATGAGCAGACTTTTCAAGGTCAGACGCGCAACCCACGAACTGAAGGACAGATGGGCGAAAGTCATCTAGAGGGAGGCTGATTTATTTGACTACATGGGACTTGAGATCAGTGGACCTGTCAGTATGTATGTTCTTTCTGCATATTGTGATGTAACCTCATCCAGAATGCTCAACATCAACATGATTTGTACTTCAGTTGTGTTTTACTACTATATTGGTACGTGCAACATGTATATCAGTCAAAAAGTATGTGAGGAAGTGATGTAAAGCAAGGGACCTTAGGCCCTCATTTACAGGACTTTGGCATAGGGCTGCCCAGCATTTTACCTGTTGGTCTCCCTGTAGGAGGCTGGACTGGCTTGTAGTGAGTACCAAGGGGTACTTACACCTTGCACCAGGCCCAGGTATCCCTTATTAGTGTATAGGGTGTCTAGCAGCTTAGGCTGATAGATAATGGTAGCTTAGCAGAGCAGCTTAGGCTGAACTAGGAGACGAGTGAAGCTCCTACAGTACCACTAGTGTCATATGCACAATATCATAAGAAAACACAATACACAGATATACTAAAAATAAAGGTACTTTATTTTTATGACAATATGCCAAAGTATCTCAGTGAGTACCCTCAGTATGAGGATAGCAAATATACACAAGATATATGTACACAATACCAAAAATATGCAGTATAGTATTAGAAAACAGTGCAAACAATGTATAGTTACAATAGGATGCAATGGGGACACATAGGGATAGGGGCAACACAAACCATATACTCCAAAAGTGGAATGCGAACCACGAATGGAACCCAAACCTATGTGACCTTGTAGAGGGTCGCTGGGACTGTAAGAAAACAGTGAGGGTTAGAAAAATAGCCCACCCCAAGACCCTGAAAAGTGAGTGCAAAGTGCACTAAAGTTCCCCAAAGAGCACAGAAGTCGTGATAGGGGAATTCTGCAGGAAACACACAAATCAGCAATGAAACAACGATGGATTTCCAAATGAGGGTACCTGTGGAACAAGGGGACCAAGTCCAAAAGTCACAAGCAAGTCGGAGATGGGCAGATGCCCAGGAAATGCCAGCTGTGGGTGCAAAGAAGCTGCTACTGGACAGTAGAAGCTGAGGATTCTGCAGGAACGACAAGGGCTAGAAACTTCCCCTTTGGAGGATGGATGCCCCACGCCGTGGAGAGTCGTGCAGAAGTGTTTTCCTGAAGAAAGACCGCAAACAAGCCTTGCTAGCTGTAAGTCGTGCGGTTAGGGTTTTTGGATGCTGCTGTGGCCCAGGAGGGACCAGGATGTCGCCAATTACGTCAGGGGACAGAGGGGGCGCCCAGCAAGACGAGGAGCCCTCTCAGAAGCAGGCAGCACCTGCAGAAGTGCCGGAACAGGCACTACGAAGAGGAGTGAAACGGTGCTCACCCGAAGTTACACAAAGGAGTCCCACGTCGCCGGAGGACAACTCAGGAGGTCGTGCAATGCAGGTTAGAGTGCCGTGGACCCAGGCTTGGCTGTGCACAAAGGATATCCACCGGAAGTGCACAGAGGCCGGAGTAGCTGCAAAAGACGCGGTTCCCAGCAATGCAGTCTGGCGTGGGGAGGCAAGGACTTACCTCCACCAAACTTGGACTGAAGAGTCACTGGACTGTGGGAGTCACTTGGACAGAGTTGCTGGATTCAAGGGACCTCGCTCGTCATGCTGAGAGGAGACCCAGGGGACCGGTAATGCAGTTTCTTTGGTGCCTGCGGTAGCAGGGGGAAGATTCTGTCGACTCACGGGAGATTTCTTCGGAGCTTCTAGTGCAGAGAGGAGGCAGACTACCCCCACAGCATGCACCACCAGGAAAACAGTCGAGAAGGCGGCAGGATCAGCGTTACAGAGTTGCAGTAGTCGTCTTCGCTACTTTGTTGCAGTTTTGCAGGCTTCCAGCGCGGTCAGCAGTTGATTCCTTGGCAGAAGGTGAAGAGAGATGCAGAGGAACTCTGATGAGCTCTTGCATTCATTATCTAAGGAAATCCCCAAAGCAGAGACCCTAAATAGCCAGAAAAGAGGGTTTGGCTACTTAGGAGAGAAGATAGGCTAGCAACACCTGAAGGAGCCTATCAGAAGGAGTCTCTGACGTCACCTGCTGGCCCTGGCCACTCAGAGCAGTCCAGTGTGCCAGCAGCACCTCTGTTTCCAAGATGGCAGAGGTCTGGAGCACACTGGAGGAGCTCTGGGCACCTCCCAGGGGAGGTGCAAGTCAGGGGAGTGGTCACTCCCCTTTCCTTTGTCCAGTTTCATGCCAGAGCAGGGCTGAGGGGTCCCTGAACCGGTGTAGACTGGCTTATGCATAAATGGGCACCATGTGTGCCCATGAAAGCATTTCCAGAGGCTGGGGGAGGCTACTCCTTCCCTGCCTTAACACCATTTTCCAAAGGGAGAGGGTGTAACACCCTCTCTTTGAGAAAGTCCTTTGTTCTGCCTTCCTGGGCCAAGCCTGGCTGGACCCCAGGAGGGCAGAAACCTGTCTGAGGGGTTGGCAGCAGCTGCAGTGACACCCCTGAAAAGGCAGTTTGGCAGTACCCGGGTCTGTGCTAGAGACCCGTGGGATCATGGGATTGTGCCAACAATGCCAGGATGGCATAGAGGGGGCAATTCCATGATCTTAGACATGTTACATGGACATATTCGGAGTAACCATTGTGAAGCTACACATAGGTAGTGACCTATATGTAGTGCACGCGTGTAATGGTGTCCCTGCACTCACAAAGTCCGGGGAATTGGCCCTGAACAATGTGGGGACGCCTGCAATTAGTTTTTTTTGGAAGAATCGGTGAAAATTGAAGACAGAGGAGTTGTGAGAACATTTTGGAGGAATCCCCGAGAGAAATTTCTTACCTAAAAGATTATTTGGGACTTATTTGCGAATTGAAGTAGAAATTAGAAAACTGAACCTTGTCTGCACTATAATTGCGGAAACTCAGCAACATCATCGCCGGGATTTATTCAAAGGGAAAGATGAGAACTTATTCAATCTACGACATTATGTATTAAGTATGGAAAAGGAACGGCCCTGAGGAAGGCGGCTTCTCAAATTTGGTTGTCTCCGCCGAAACGCGCGTAGGCTTTGTTCCTACTATTGTTTGGTTTTTGTATGAACCCTGAAGTTATGGGGTTAAAATAGAAATCTTTCTCTTATCAAAGAAGATGGAGACATAATTAGGAATTGAATAACAATATGACATTCATGTGAATATCTTTTCAGCTTCAGAAAAATAAATTGTATATTCTTAATTTGTATTCCACTGTACTGTAAGATAATTTATGTGTATGTTTATGTAGTGTCATGGTCTGATTATCTTAATTGTTTTGTCTGATGTGTTAGGTTGTCTCCGTTTATTAATTCATGTATAGGTGTAAATATTTATGGAAATATTTTTTTGTCTTTCCATGTTTATCTTTGTATAATTGTATATTTGAATATTGATTTATGCCGTTGTTTGACATACATTTGTAATAAATATTTTTTTTAAATTTCGTTACAGCTTTGTTCTATACTAGATATAAGTGAATATTGATTGTAGCTCATTGCTTTTTCTTGTATTCAGGCACCTTGGCTAGTGCCAGGGTGCCCACACACTAAGTAACTTAGCACCCAACCTTTACCAGGTAAAGGTTAGACATATAGGTGACTTATAAGTTACTTAAGTGCAGTGTAAAATGGCTGTGAAATAACGTGGACATTATTTCACTCAGGCTGCAGTGGCAGGCCTGTGTAAGAATTGTCAGAGCTCCCTATGGGTGGCAAAAGAAATGCTGCAGCCCATAGGGATCTCCTGGAACCCCAATACCCTGGGTACCTCAGTACCATATACTAGGGAATTATAAGGGTGTTCCAGTATGCCAATGTAAATTGGTAAAAGTGGTCACTAGCCTGTTAGTGACAATTTGTAAATAGAGAGCATAACCACTGAGGTTCTGGTTAGCAGAGCCTCAGTGAGACAGTTAGGCATCACACAGGGAACACATACCTATAGGTCACAAACTTATGAGCACTGGGGTCCTGACTAGCAGGGTCCCAGTGACACATAACAAACATACTGAAAACATAGGGTTTTCACTATGAGCACTGGGCCCTGGCTAGCAGGATACCAGTGAGACAGTGAAAACACCCTGACATACACTCACAAACAGGCCAAAAGTGGGGGTAACAAGGCTAGAAAGAGGCTACTTTCTCACACTCCCCTACTCCAATGTGAAGGCAGAGGAATGCACCATATTTAAGCAACACAGTGCATTCCTATCTTTTCTGCCTTCACTGTGGCTGTTTTGGCAGCCTAGAGCTAATGTAGGCACCCTAGGCACTCTGACACCATGGTGCAAGGGTGCCTCCAATGGAGGCAGGATTGTTTTTGTGCAGGAAGGGTCACCCTCCTGCACAAAAGCAAACATATGAGGCATTTTCCCCTTTCTATGTGTGATGTAGTATGAAGCACACATAGAAAGAGGAACAAAAGGAGAAATTAACATATTTCTTCTTGTTATGCTTCACCTCGCAAGGATTACAGAGTTGACGATTCCCCAGGTTTACATCTCTTTGCAAATCTGGAGCTGCATCAAATTCCACAGGCATTGCATGAGAAAACCTACTGCAATACCCATATAACGCCTCCCGGATGCAGAGTAAGCTCGTACAACGATTTGCGTAGCATCACCATACTCATGATTCATAAGGCCTGGCTTCATAAATCTTTATCAGAGCCCTGTATCACACATATACCACTTTACATGTTACAAATGTGATGCAGGGCTCTCATAACTGAGCCCCTATGTATGCCATAGAATGCAACACACATGGAAAGAGGGAAAAAGGCGGAGAAATCAAGACATTTCTTCTTGGTGTACCTCCCCTGGGGAGTAATAAGGTATCTGCACATCCCTATTTCTCAATCATTCACATCCTTGAAGCATGCTCCAGGCATGCTATGATGTTAATAGCTGACCTCCACCATCCAGCCTACTCAGGGCTACAAACTGGCTAGATGGGTGCAATGAGCTGGGAATATTGCCATATGTGTGTTAAAGCGGTTGTGTACTTCTGAAATACAGGGATATTAAAGTTTAGTAAATAAAAAAGTTAAATGTGTATAAGCAATTGTTACAATTCTACGTCCTCTTTCACGTCTCCTAGGTGGACATCTTCCATTCTCATGGGGAGAGGTGCAAGCATTCTAGGACCCCAATACTACCAATAAATGTGATGAGTATATGTATGCATCATTTTGATATCTGTGTATGATCTATGAGGAGCTGGCCAATTGTGATGTGTGGTGGGAAGTAACACTCGGCTACCATCATTGAGCTGCAAGTCTGTGAATATGTACACAACCGGCCCAAAGTTTGTTTAGGACTGCTCACAGACAAATAATTTTTGAGTCTATAAGTTGTATGCAAGCAGGCTCACACAAAGTACACATCTTTTAAGGGCCTGCGGTACTGCACCCGGAAGCGGAAGCTGAGACGCAGACGAAGGACGAACACGGAGGAGGGGGTGTTTGGCAGCAAGGTGAGGGGGATCACAGTGACCTCACTGAATTTGGCCGCAAGTTCTGCTGCGAGTCCAGGAGGCCGCAGATTTGGGGGCAGCAAGGAGCAGGAGGCAAGGAGGGGCAAGAAGGGGCAGCGAGTCAGTGAGGAGGAGCTCCGTGGTCTCGCCGAGTCTGGAAGTGAGTCCGCGAGGGCTGGCACTGCCACTGCTCTTTTTGTTCTTCTGGCGGTCTACAGTCTGTTACCTGTCATCTGTCACATGTTGTGGCTGACACTCGAGGCCACCTGCTGTCTGCCGCCTGCCACGTGGTGAGGGTGTGGCCAGCTACAGCTCGATACTGAGCTGAGGCACAAAGCTGCAGGGCCCAAAGTTGGGAGTTGGAGCTCACTCGGATCCTGGACTCTGGAGCCCACTGGACCCCCATGGAGCCCACTAAGATTGCCCCCTGCAGGAATTGCAGTCACTGTGGAAGAGTGTGGAGGAGCATGGTGAGCAAGAAGAGCAAAAAGCAGAGTGCAAGGAGAGGGGGGCACTAAAATGCTGTGTGGGGCACATTCTATGCTGCCTAAAAAGTGATCAATAGTGATTAATAGTGACCAACATCCTAAGCTGCCTAAAAAAATCACCAATAACCAACCAATGACTAACAGTGACTGTCAGTGTTTTACAACAGCAGACAATAACTAACTGTAATCTCACAATAGTCACGCAGTGAGGCAGTAGCGTGATCAGCAACGCATCAGTATAACCCAGCAGCATAGCAGCATCACCACAACCACGGTGGAGGCCAACAACTGGACATAATTAGATTTAATATTATCTCTTGGTTCCCCTGGACAGATGGTGAGTGCAGCTTTTATAAGGAACAGCTGCTGAGTGTGAGCAACGGGACCTCACAGAAGCGGCCCAGCTAGGTGCGGGTGCAGCCTGTGAGTGCCCTACTCACCTTTCATACCCTCTACATTGCTGCGTATGTCTAAAACCATCCCCTTACCCCTCCTCCCCTACATCACCAGCAAAAAGGAAAGCACTCTAAATCAAATCCTCCCACTCCCTACATAATTGGTATAAAAGGCTAACGAGTTATCGTTTGACAAACCATCATGAGGTCAGGAAAGGTCACACTCCAAATAGAGGGGAAACCTAGGAATCAAAAGAAGGCGCAAAAGAGAAGGAAGCTCACCGAATAAGAAATTCAAAAGGGGAACTCCAAACAAACTACACTGCCCCTTACTCCTTTACATGCCTATTTCATGAAGTCTGTTAGTACCGGCAAATTTGCTTTTTTAAAGGATCACACAGCTGTTATTTATTCAGAAACCGTAGACATTGAAGGTCTTCCGACACCACTGGCACCTCTACAACTAGGCACTTTGCAGGCTCATTCTGGTGTACTTTTTGACCAACTTTCTGACTGTATTTCATCAAAGCCTGCACCTTTGACAACCCCCTCAGCCCCACCAGGGGTCACCCTTAAAGATTTGGCTCAAAATAAGCAGCATGCGACTAATATCCTGACCAAGGCCATGGTTCATGAATCGAGCAGTCCAGAACATCGCACCATACACCAGTATGCCCAATCGAGTACAGTTAAAACTGATAATTCACATCAATCACAGCTACCAACTACTTACCAAAACCAGATGGAGGAATCCAGGGATTCATTGCCTAATGCAATCCATGAACATTTGACTCCTATGTCGCAGCAAAATCTAGCCACACTAGGTTTTAAAGAGGGTAATAAGGTCCACAGTGGAACCGTCACAGTCGAGACAGAAATCTTATGGTTACAATGTATTTCTATAACAAATGATGAGGATTTACGTCAAGCTCTGGAGCTGAAAACTTTCAGTATGCCCAGTTCCAAAGAATCGTGCCCTCCCCTCCAAGATCAGTTCTTGACACAATCCCCATGGCAGCAGGAGGGAAATACTTGCATCACCACACTAATGCCACTAAATGCACAATGCATTCAGGTAACAGCAATAGTAAATGGGCTCATTCAGACAATAGCAAAAGAGACAACCCCTTAGAAAGACAATCTACAGACTGCCTCAACAAACTTAAGATGGGGGATCTTTCAAGGCTGCATTCTTCTTTAATAAATGCCCTGCACACCTCAATCACAGCACTCAATATGCAATCGGACAAATTAGATCTACAGATTGATCTAATGAACATTATGGCAATGCACATTGCTGACAGTCATAAACTGGACAAGCTAGCCAACTGGTTCTCTGTGCTGAAGGCCACAACAGATCAGCCCCAACAAGAAGCCTACAAATGCGGTCCAATTATAGACAAATTGAGCACTCTGCCTGCCATTTTAACAATTATAGTGGATGAGTTCAAAATAAATAGAAGTAAACTCCATCCACTGAATCACTCCATCAAGCAAATAACTCAATTAGACAGCAACCAAACTAAACCAGGAAGTAAATTGTCCAATGTCCAACGCTTAGTAAATCCTGACCAAGCAGCATTAAACGGGAAGAAGCATTTGGCCATAACCACAGCTTGTTTAAGCTTTAACTCAAAAGATCAAAGTAGTTCTTTAGTAACATCAGATATCTGTAATACTCCTGTGATTGATAAATTGGGGGATCTGATGCCTAAATCTGTTTCCTGGAATAATTCAGGCAGCTGAACTATGCGAATCTGTACCTAAACCATTAACTTAAAGACAGAAAAAATGAGCTTGAAAGGCCTGGAAGAAGCTTTGCTGTGAAGACAGTAGCAGTAATTTCTACCCTATATTCACAGTTGTAGGAAAGTACCATCTTGCCTGGCATGTTACCCCCATATTTCACTGTATATATGTTGTTTTAGTGTATGTGTCGCGGGGACCCTGCCAGCCAGGGCCCCAGTGCTCATAAGTGTGCCCTGTATGTGTTCCCTGTGTGATGATTAACTGTCTCACTGAGGCTCTGCTAATCAGAACCTCAGTGGTTATGCTCTCTCTGCTTTCCAAATTGTCACTAACAGGCTAGTGACCAATTTCACCAATTCACATTGGTATACTGGAACACCCTTATAATTCCCTAGTATATGGTACTGAGGTACCCAGGGTATTGGGGATCCAGGAGATCCCTATGGGCTGCAGCATTTCTTTTGCCACCCATAGGGAGCTCTGACAATTCTTTCACAGGCCTGCCACTGCAGCCTGAGTGAAATAACGTCCACGCTTTTTCACAGCCATTTACCACTGCACTTAAGTAACTTATAAGTCACCTATATGTCTAACCTTTACCTGGTAAAGGTTGGGTGCTAAGTTACTTAGTGTGTGGGCACCCTGGCACTAGCCAAGGTGCCCCCACATCGTTCAGGGCAAATTCCCTGGACTTTGTGAGTGCGGGGACACCATTTCACATGTGCACTATACAGAGGTCACTACCTATGTATAGCGTCACAATGGTAACTCCGAACATGGCCATGTAACATGTCTAAGATCATGGAATTGTCACCCCAATGCCATTCTGGCATTGGGGAGACAATTCCATGATCCCCCGAGTGTCTAGCACAGACCCGGGTTCTGCCAAACTACCTTTCCCGGGGTTTCACTGCAGCTGCTGCCAACCCCTCAGACAGGTTTCTGCCCTCCTGGGGTCCAGTCAGGCTTGGCCCAGGAAGGCAGAACAAAGGACTTCCTCAGAGAGAGGGTGTAACACCCTCTCCCTTTGGAAAAAGGTGTCAGGGCTGGGGAGGAGTAGCCTCCCCCAGCCTCTGGAAATGCTTTGATGGGCACAGATGGTGCCCATCTCTGCATAAGCCAGTCTACACCGGTTCAGGGATCCCCCAGCCCTGCTCTGGCGCGAAACTGGACAAAGGAAAGGGGAGTGACCACTCCCCTGACCTGCACCTCCCAGGGGAGGTGCCCAGAGCTCCTCCAGTGTGCTCCAGATCTCTGCCATCTTGGAAACAGAGGTGCTGCTGGCACACTGGACTGCTCTGAGTGCCCAGTGCCAGCAGGTGACGTCAGAGACTCCTTCTGATAGGCTCTTACCTGAGGTAGCCAAACCTCCTTTTCTGGCTATTTAGGGCCTCTGCTTTGGGGAATTCTTTAGATAACGAATGCAAGAGCTCATCAGAGTTCCTCTGCATCTCTCTCTTCACCTTCTGCCAAAGGATCGACCGCTGACTGCTCAGGACGCCTGCAAAACCGCAACAAAGTAGCAAAGACAACTACTGCAACCTTTTATCGCTGATCCTGCTGGCTTTCTCGACTGTTTCCAGGTGGTGCATACTCTGGGGGTAGCCTGCCTCCTCTCTGCACCAGGAGCTCTGAAGAAATCTCCCGTGGGATGACGGAATCCTCCCCCTGCAACCGCAGGCAACAAAAGACTGCATCACCGGTCCTCTGGGTCCCCTCTCAGCACGATGAGCGTGGTCCCTGGAACTCAGCAACTCTGTCCAAGTAACTCCCACAGTCCAGTGACTCTTCAGTCCAAGTTTGGTGGAGGTAAGTCCTTGCCTCCCGACGCTAGACTGCATTGCTGGGTACCGTGTGATTTGCAGCTGCTCCGGCTCCTGTGCACTCTTCCAGGATTTCCTTCGTGCACAGCCAAGCCTGGGTCCCCGACACTCTAACCTGCAGTGCACAACCTTCTGAGTTGTCCTCCGGCGTCGTGGGACTCCCTTTTGTGTCTTCGGTGAGCTCTGGTTCACTCCTCTTCCAAGTGCCTGTTCTGGTACTTCTGCGGGTGCTGCCTGCTTCTGTGAGGGCTCCCTGACTTGCTGGGCGCCTCCTCTGTCTCCTCATCCAAGTGGAGACATCTTGGTCCCTCCTGGCCCACAGCAGTGTTGTGTTTTCTTATGATATTGTGCATATGACACCAGTGGTATAGTAGGAGCTTTGCAGGTCTCCTAGTTCAGCCTAAGCTGCTTTGCTATAGCTACCTTCTATCTGCCTAAGCTGCTAGAAACACCTCTTCTACACTAATAAGGGATAACTGGACCTGGTACAGAGCGTAAGTACCCCTTGGTACCCACTACAAGCCAGGCCAGCCTCCTACAACAGTGCAATCAAGGCTGCCTTCCCAGCACTCCCCGCCTTCAGGGCACCCGCAAGTGTCCATGGCACCTGAAGCTTCACAGTTAAGGGCATTAAATGGCTCTACACAGTTCAGTGTTGACAACATACATTCGACAATTCCCTCCTCCCACTCGAAAATTGCAGTAGATAGGATGGCGGAATCACAGCCTCCTAGTCTGCCAGTTTCGGCGACTAAGGGCACAGCACATGGGTTCCTCACCCCATTAATAGAAACCTGAGGTGCAGAGACGATCTGTGACTACGGCAGTAACCCAGCCAATATCCACAGACACCAAGCTGCCCGAGGACCAGTTGCCCAGGCTAGTACAATCTACACAGGACCCCTCAAAGGTGTCTATATCAAAAACAGAAACAGTGGATGACATACAGTCAGAGGCATTGGGAAGCAAGCTATGGCCATGGGACCGGGCTGCCCCAGCACATTTAATGCTGGCCTCACCAAAAAAACCTCTGTTAATTACAGAAGAATGTGCGAATGCTAAATTGGGTGAAATGCAGGGAAATAAGCCACTATCACAGGAACACCACAGCCTAGCACAAATAAAGTCTCTACAACAAGACAACGCTTTGTCGTTCTGTCCAAAGTGTATATGTCATACTGATCAGACCACCCAACCTAGGCCCAAAATAAATGAACCACCCCTTGAGGATAGTTACAATTAGTAATAAGCAGGGATTTGCATCAACTAAGGTGATGATTCAAAATTCGCAAAACACTCCAGTGGATACCCATCATTGCTCACCACAAACCAGTCTAGTCTTCCATCCCACTACGGATTATCGCAGGGAGCAGCAATAAACCAAATTCCTGGGGAAACCTTCTGTTCATGTAAGTATAGGCTGTGCCTCCCAGCCTCAACAAAATAATGAATTTCTTAACAGTATAGGGAATCTCGGCAAATTGTACTAACCCCGCACTATACATCGCAAGGCCAACAAGACAACAAGATTCATACAGTCTGCCTATGATATCCCAACAACTCTCCTTCTGTTCTGTTCATGTACGACTGTTAAGGCATGGTTTGATGAAGAAGGTGCAGTAAAATCTTCTCATATTATAACATTAGTGACAAACAATTTTATAGCACCTAACAAAATTTACATTTTATGGTGACTATATTATTTCCCTTATAGAAAATCGGTTGCAAAGTACTGTTTTAGTTTTTATAATAAGCTCCCTCCGGTTCACCAGTGTGATGAAGATTGTCAGTAAGGGCCGTGTTTCTTATAATTTTAATAATATTTCATCTTAAAAGCTTTTTAGCACTTTATTGGTAATTTTGCTAGTTCTCTTGTAGAAATGGTACTATTTTAGTAAAGTAACTTGCAACTTATATCCTAATAAATTTAAGCTCTATAGTATTTTACAAGGAATTTATATCTGCAATTGTTTTAATAGTCTTGTGTAAAGTGTTAAGTATATGTATTGAAAACCTGTCGGGGACCATGACGAACAATGTACTCTAATTTTGTATTGAAGTTTCTTATGTATTTTGTTTCTTTTCTTTCTCCTTCTCTCCTTTTGCTAATATTTTGAGTAATCATGCAAATAAAGGTAATTACTTATTACATCTTTTAAGATGCACATAGAGTGGCACATCTATAGTCATGTAGCTGTAGGTAAAGTGAGCATCATCTGGCACACTCTCTGCATGCAACAAATGGCACAAATCATAAGATACTGAGTCAACGTATGTAGTGGCATGGTGAAATATGTTTTTCTTAGAATGTCTGGGCAGGGATCAGTTGTTAGAATCCCAATTTGTGCAGGAAGCTGGGCCGAATGATGTGTGTTGATGATACACAAACATTGTTAAAAAAGCATGGACAGGAAAGGTGTAATGGTATCAGATTCACACATGTTGTGATCTTAAAGCATAAGTTCCAACTAAATTCAGCCTTGTGTTCAGAAATGTAGCATGTTTTGGGGATCTCCAGATGACATATGTAACATTCACTGACTAAAATGGTGGTCAAGCATTCCTGTTGTGTTACGCACTATCAAATCAAAATCAAATCAAATCATTAACATTTATAAAGCGCGCTACTCACCCGTGCGGGTCTCAAGGCGCTAGGGGAAAAAGGGGGGGGTTATCGCTGCTCGAACAGCCAGGTATATAGGGCTAATGTGTTGAGAGCCCTGCTTCACTTTTGCACCATGAAAGTGGTACATGCGTGACACAAGGCTCTCAATTTAATTTCTGAGGCCACGCAGAGCCACCCTGCATGACTTTGAGTAGACTCATACATTTTGGAGCAAGACAATGAAGCACGATTAGCTGCGTAACCTTACTCTGTGCCCAGGAGGCATTCCATGGACATTGTGGTGAGTTTTCCCAAGCAACACCCATGGATTTTGATGCTTCACCAGAATTACTATATCATGATAAACACAGGGAAGAGCAAAATCTGTACACCTCCCAGGGTGAGGCCTAACAAGGAGAAATGTCTTTTATTCTCCTCACTTTTTTCCATTTTCTATCTGTGCTTCATTCTGCAGTACACACAGAAAGAAGAAAATACCACTTAGGATTGTTTCTGTGCAGGAAGGTGTCCCTTCATGCACATAAACAATCCTGTATGCAATGAAGGCACCCAGCACCATGGTGCAAAGGCATCTATGTTGACAAAAGGCTGCAGAAATGGCACCAGTGCAGGGAGGATGGACAGGAATGCACCATATTGCATAGATACAGTGCATTCCCGCCCTTTCACTTTGGCATAGGGCAGCACAGCAAGGTGACTTCCTGCACTACTCTACATCAAAATCCCATAACTGAGGGCCTATATGTGTAGGAAAGTACCCTCTTTTTGGCATGTTACCCCCAATTTCTGTCTGACTTCAGTGTGTTTTAGACTGTGTCACTGGGATCCTGCTAGTCAGGTTGCCAGTGCTTATGGTTTATGGCCTGCTTGTCAGTGTGTTTCACTGTTTTCTAAATTGTCACTGGAGTCCTGCTAATCAGGACCCAGGTGCTCATGCTCTCTCTGTTTCCAAATTTGTCACTACATACTGGTAACTCAGTATTTCACTCCAAATTGGTATACGCGTCCACCCTTATAAGTCCCTATCATATGGTACCTAGGTACCCAGGACATTGGGGTTCCAGGGGATCCTTGTGGGCTGCAGCATTTCTTTTGCCACCCATAAGGAGCACATACTAAGGCGTGCACCATTTCACAGCCATAGACACTGCACCAGGTCTTCCAATCTTGAGGACTGGGTGCTAAGTACCTGTGTTTGAGGGCAACCCTGCACTAACAGAGGTGGCCCCACGTCATCCAGCCCCATTTTCCCAGACTTCGTGAGTACGGGGACGCCATTTTACGTGTGAACTATACATAGGTTAATAATACCTATATGCAGCTTCACAATGGTAACTCCAAATATGGCCATGTACGGTGTCTAACAACTGAGAATTGTACCCCAATACTGATTCCAGTATTAGTTTTACAATCCCATGCACTCTGGGGGCTCCACCATGGACCCCCAGTACTGCCAAACCAGTCTTCTGAGGTTTTCACTGCAGCCCCAGCTGCTGCCTCCTCACAGATAGGCTTCTGCTCTCCTGGGGCTGGGGCAGCCCAATCCCAGGAAGGCAGAACCATGCATTTCCTTTAGGAGAGGGGTGTTACACCCTCTCCCTTTGGAAATAGGTGTTACAGGCATGGGAGGGCTCCTCTCAGAGCCTCTGGAGATGCTTTGAAGGGAACAGATGGTGCCCTCCTTGCATAATCTAGTCTACACTGGTTTAGGGACCCCCAGTCCCTGCTCTGGCGTGAAACTGGACAAAGGTAAGGGGATTGAATTCCCTGTCCATCACCACTCCAAGGGTGGAGCCCAGAGCTTCTCCAGAGTATCCCTGGGTTCTGCCATCTTGTTTTCAGGATGGTCAGGGAACTCTGGAGCATCTGAGTGGCCAGTGCCAGCAGGTGATGTCAGAGACCCCACCTAATAGGTGCTTACCTGGTTAGGTGACCAATCCCCCTCTCAGGGATATTTAGGGTCTCCCCTCTGTGTGTTTTTTTCAGATTTGTATTGCAAGACTTCAACAGGAATCCTCTGCATCCTTTACTCCATCTTCTACCAACGGATCAATTGCTGACTGCTCCAGGAACTCTACAAAAAAGCTAAGACGACTTCTGCAACCTTGTAACTTCAGCTCCTGCCAGCAACTGCAACAGTTTCCAGGTCGCGCATCCTCTGAGGACTGCCTGTCTTCAGCCTGCACCAGAAGAACCAAAGGAATCTCCCGTTAAGTGACGGAGTCACTTCCCTGCTTCAGCAGGCACATCCCTACAGTGACGGCTGGTGGCTTCGATTCAGTGACACGGGTGGTGGACTAAAGTGACTCCGGCAGTCCCAACGTCCAGCTGTCCAATTTTGGTGGAGGTAAGAGCTTGCCTCCCCATGCAAGACAGTACCCCCATGCACCGCGTGACTTGCAGTTGCCAAGGCTGGTGTGTGACCTTCCAAGAAGTTCTTCGTGCACAGCACAGCTTAGGCCCACAGCACTCCATCCTGCGACGCACAGCATCCTTGCGGCGTGGGAATCCTTTGTGTCGTGCTGCTTGGGCCTCCATTTGCACCTTCTTTGTCCCCATGCTGTGGGACTCCTGTGCGTGCTGCCTTCTCTTCTGAGAGCTCTCTGAGTTGCTGAGAGCCCCCTCTGCCTCCACCTCCTGGGCAGAGGCCACCAGGTCCCTCCTGGTCCCAGGCAGTGCCATTTTCCGCTAAACACAAGCTTTGCATTTACCAAGGCTTGTTGTGGAATCCAGCGACGCAAACCAGACAGCATTCATCCTTCCACCGTGGGACATCTACTGCACCAACCAGGAACCCACATATGTCTTCTTTGGTGCAATTCTGACTTTGTCTTCTCACCGGTGGTTCCACTTTTGCACCTTCATCCAGGTTAGCAGGGGTTCCTGTTCTCCCTGGACTCTTCAGTGCTTCTTGGACTTGGTCCCCTTCTTCCACAGGTCTTTAAGTCCAAGAATCCATTGTTGGTGTCAAGCAGTCTCTTCTGGTTCTTGCATTATCTTATATACGACTTTTAGTGTGTTTTAGGAAAGTTGCTGTGTTTTACTCCTTCTTTCCTGGGCTCTGGGGTGGGGTGTTTTACTTACCTTTGGTGTTTTCTTACACTCCCAGCACCCCTATACACACTACACTTTCCTTGGTGGGAAGCCAACTTTCGCATTCCTCTATTTTAGCATATGGTTTGGGTTTCCCCAGGCCCTTTGCAACATATGG
This sequence comes from Pleurodeles waltl, assembly GCF_031143425.1. Lineage (NCBI taxonomy): Eukaryota > Metazoa > Chordata > Amphibia > Caudata > Salamandridae > Pleurodeles > Pleurodeles waltl. The sequence continues at coordinate 132,451,639 of NC_090437.1, forward strand.
TGTTTTTCACTATTTACACTATTTTCCTACTGTGTACTTACCTGTTTCTGGTTACTAGTGTATATATTGTGTGATTTACTTACCTCCTAAGGGAGTATAGCCTACAAAGTATTTTGGCATAGTGTGACTAAAATAAAGTACCTTTATTTTTGTAACACTCAGTATTGTCTTTCATGTGTGTAAGTACTGTGTGACTATATTGGTATTGTAAGAGCTTGGCATGGCTCCTAGTTCAACCTTGGCTGCTCTGCCTACAGCTACCTCTAGACAGCCTGGCTTCTAGACACGGACTACATTTTACAGATAAGGGATAACTGGACCTAGTATAAAGTGTAAGTGACTTTGATATCCACTACAAACCAGGCGAGCCTCCTACAATATGTTCAGAGAAAACAGATCTGTCCCTGTAGAGTGACAAAATGTATGCTGGAATGTGTCAATATGTATGTCAGTGGCACCTGGATGCCATTTCTATGTAAACACAATAGAGTATAGTAGTTGCAGTATATATTTTACGTGAGGGACATGCATCTTCATCAGTAATGTGTTTGGGCCATCACTGACAATCAACTACATGCCTAGATGTCTGTTCAAGTGTTTGGGAATCATTGGATGGATATAAGATAATGGCTGGGTTAGTGTACCATGAACTATGTCTGTTGTGATACAACCTCGGTGGTACTTGTGCCACCCTCATAGCTATAGAGTAAGGGTCCATGGCTCATAGCAAATACATGATTCTGCAAAATGACTAGCCCTCATCCTACTGGACCTATCGCCCCCTTTCACACGGTCTCCCACCTCACCCCCTTCTCAATTCTCCAGGCTCCACGCAGCCAACATCCGTGGAAGGGCCCCACAATGGATATGTTCTTTCCTGTCTAGCAGAACACAGAGTCAGACTCATGCCTTACCTGTCAGAACCTACGGACATCAGCTGCAATGCAGCACAGAGCTCCTCCCTGAGCCCCACACTCTTCAACATCTACATGGCCCTGCTCTCATCCATCATCTCCTATGCGGACGATACCCAGCTGATCATCTCACTGACTGAAAACCCCACTACTGCCAAGAAGAATTTCCACAACGGGAGGGAAGCCGTCGCTGCCTGGATGATGGACAGCTGCCTCAAGCTCAACTCTGACTGAGACCGAGACCTTCGTCCTGGGAACATCCAAATCAGCCTGGGAGGACTCCTGGTGATCATTGACCCTTGGCACCCTCCCCACCCCCACTCCAGCAAACAACACACGCAACCTCAGCTTCTTCCTGGACTCATCGCTCATCATGACCTGCTAAGTCAACTCAATGCATCCTCCTGCTTTCACACGCTCTGACTTCTCTGGAAGATCTACAAATGGAACCCAATGGATTGCTGCAAAACCATAAACTATGCCCTTGTAGTAGCAGACTCGACTATGGCAACATCCTCTACGCAGGTACCACCTAGAAGATTCTGAAGAAATTACAGCACATCCAAAACGCCTCCACCAGACTCATCATAGACACTCCCCACTGCCAACATTTCTCCAATCACCTAAGAGACCTCCACTGGCTTCCTATTGAGAAAATAATTAACTTCTAGCCCCTCGTCCATGTTTACAAGGTCCTCCATGACCTAGGAACCGCCTATCTCAACAACTATATCACTTTCTACTCCCCCACCAGAGCATGTGGAAGGCCTCGGCTGGTGGAAGATCCTTTGCGACAAAGAGCTGGAACACCCTGCACCTCAGGCAGTCACCATCGCAACCTGAATTCAGGAAGGACCTTAAAACCTGGCTCTTCAACTGAAGCTCAGAATACCAACCCCCTTAGCACGTTGAGATCCTTACAGGTGAGTAGCTTCACTTTTTAAACCATGATTTGATAATATTAGATTTTAGTATTTTTTTTATTTTTTAGGTTACTAAGGTATCGGTGGGTGGGTGGGGATTAATGTTAGGCTCTGTGAAAAAAATATATATAAAGACCCAAAAAATATATATGTGTTTAGATTGTAATGTGTAATGTGTATATCGTTGTAGACATGCTTAGTGTATGTTTTTATTGTGTGCCTATGTGTATTATAGCGGGGGTGATGTTTAATATGCCTGTTGTGGTAAAGATATGTAGCATACATTAAGCTAGGTTTAGATAGTTTAAGATACTGTTAAATTAGTGTGGGATAGGTAGGTTAGTATAGACTTAGATTATAATTAGGTAGGTAGGTTAGGCAGTTTTAGTTGTTGCGAAGAACAATTTCTGGTATGAAAATCTTTTTCTGCTTTCATGACTAAATAATGGTTTACTACATAGGAGTTGTCATTTTTGCTCAGTTTGATTTGATCACATGATGTTGGAATTCCCTGCAGTGTATGTAGACGTGTACCTTTGTGAGATGTCTATGCCAAGAATCAGTAAATGTTGCAATGGAGTCACTTAGGGATCTTCAACAATCTTTGGGCTCTGCAAGTGGTCCTCTTTCTGTGAAAAACGCAAAGCCCAAGACAGATAGTCACCTACTGTAGCATTGTGTAAGTTATGCTTTATGTTCGGTAGGGATGGATCTGTCACCCCATAGTGGCAATTCATGGCTGTGTTGTGACACACACTGGCGCCTGCCAATTATGCACTCACCCTTGTACCGTTGTAGTAGTACGTCATTACTGGTTGTTGATTAGTATCCATGAGATTGGTCCCCACATGCCAGGAGACATAATTCAACCTAGGCATTGAGTACTTGCAAAGTGTTTGTGAGAAAGTAGCCTCTTTCTAGCCTTGTTACCCCCACTTTTGGCCTGTTTGTGAGTGTATGCCAGGGTGTTTTCACTGTCTCACTGGGATCCTGCTAGCCAGGGCCCAGTGCTCATAGTGAAAAGCCTATGTTTTCAGTATGTTTGTTATGTGTCACTGGGACCCTGCTAGTCAGGACTCCAGTGCTCATAAGTTTGTGGCCTATATGTATGTGTTCCCTGTGTGGTGCCTAACTGTCTCACTGAGGCTCTGCTAACCAGAACCTCAGTGGTTATGCTCTCTCATTTATTTCAAATTGTCACTGACAGGCTAGTGACCAATTTTACCAATTTACATTGGCTTACTGGAACACCCTTATAATTCCCTAGTATATGGTACTGAGGTACCCAGGGTATTGGGGTTCCAGGAGATCCCTATGGGCAGCAGCATTTCTTTTGCCACCCATAGGGAGCTCTGACAATTCTTACACAGGCCTGCCACTGCAGCCTGAGTGAAATAACGTCCACGTTATTTCACAGCCATTTTACACTGCACTTAAGTAACTTATAAGTCACCTATATGTCTAACCTTTACCTGGTGCAAAGTTACTTAGTGTGAGGGTACCCTGGCACTAGCCAAGGTGCCCCCACATTGTTCAGAGCCAATTCCCTGAACTTTGTGAGTGCGGGGACACCATTACACGTGTGCACTACATATAGGTCACTACCTATATGTAGCTTCACAATGGTAACTCCGAATATGGCCATGTAACATGTCTATGATCATGGAATTGCCCCCTCTATACCATCCTGGCATAGTTGGCACAATCCCATGATCCCAGTGGTCTGTAGCACAGACCCTGGTACTGCCAAACTGCCCTTCCTGGGGTTTCACTGCAGCTGCTGCTGCTGCCAACCCCTCAGACAGGCATCTGCCCTCCTGGGGTCCAGCCAGGCCTGGCCCAGGATGGCAGAACAAAGAACTTCCTCTGAGAGAGGGTGTGACACCCTCTCCCTTTGGAAAATGGTGTGAAGGCAGGGGAGGAGTAGCCTCCCCCAGCCTCTGGAAATGCTTTCTTGGGCACAGATGTGCCCAATTCTGCATAAGCCAGTCTACACCGGTTCAGGGGACCCCTTAGCCCTGCTCTGGCGCGAAACTGGACAAAGGAAAGGGGAGTGACCACTCCCCTGACCTGCACCTCCCCTGGGAGGTGTCCAGAGCTCCTCCAGTGTGCTCCAGACCTCTGCCATCTTGGAAACAGAGGTGCTGCTGGCACACTGGACTGCTCTGAGTGGCCAGTGCCCCCAGGTGACGTCAGAGACTCCTTGTGATAGGCTCCTTCAGGTGTTGCTAGCCTATCCTCTCTCCTAGGTAGCCAAACCCTCTTTTCTGGCTATTTAGGGTCTCTGTCTCTGGGGAAACTTTAGATAACGAATGCAAGAGCTCATCCGAGTTCCTCTGCATCTCTCTCTTCACCTTCTGCCAAGGAATCGACTGCTGACCGCGCTGGAAGCCTGCAAACCTGCAACATAGTAGCAAAGACGACTACTGCAACTCTGTAACGCTGATCCTGCCGCCTTCTCGACTGTTTTCCTGGTGGTGCATGCTGTGGGGGTAGTCTGCCTCCTCTCTGCACTAGAAGCTCCGAAGAAATCTCCCGTGGGTCGACGGAATCTTCCCCCTGCAACCGCAGGCACCAAAAAGCTGCATTACCGGTCCCTTGGGTCTCCTCTCAGCACGACGAGCGAGGTCCCTCGAATCCAGCAACTCTGTCCAAGTGACCCCCACAGTCCAGTGACTCTTCAGTCCAAGTTTGGTGGAGGTAAGTCCTTGCCTCACCTCGCTGGGCTGCATTGCTGGGAACCGCGACTTTTGCAGCTACTCCGGCCTCCGTGCACTTCCGGCGGAAATCCTTTGTGCACAGTCCAGCCTGGGTCCACGGCACTCTAACCTGCACTGCACGACCTCCTAAGTTGTTCTCCGGCGACGTGGGACTTCTTTGTGCGACTTCGGGTGAGCACCGTTTCACGCATCCTCGTAGTGCCTGTTTCTGGCACTTCTCCGGGTGCTACCTGCTGCTGAGAGGGCTCCTTGTCTTGCTCGACGTCCCCTCTCTCTCCTGGTCCAATTTGCGACCTCCTGGTCCCTCCAGGGCCACAGCAGCGTCCAAAAACGCTAACCGCACGATGTGCAGCTAGCAAGGCTTGTTGGCGTTCTTTCGGCGGGAAAACACTTCTGCACGACTCTCCACGGCGAGAGGGATACGTCCACCAAAGGGGAAGTCTCTAGCCCTTTTCGTTCCTGCAGAAACCTCAGCTTCTTCTGTCCAGTAGAAGCTTCTTTGCACCCGCAGCTGGCATTTCCTGGGCATCTGCCCATCTCCGACTTGCTTGTGACTTTTGGACTTGGTCCCCTAGTTCCACAGGTACCCTAGATTGGAAATCCACAGTTGTTGCATTGTTGGTTTGTGTCTTTCCTGCATTATTCCTCTAACACAACTTCTTTGTCCTTAGGGGAACTTTAGTGCACTTTGCACTCACTTTTCAGGGTCTTGGGGAGGGTTATTTTTCTAACTCTCACTATTTTCTAATAGTCCCAGCGACCCTCTACAAGGTCACATAGGTTTGGGGTCCATTCGTGGTTCACATTCCACTTTTGGAGTATATGGTTTGTGTTGCCCCTATCCCTATGTTTCCCCATTGCATCCTATTGTAACTATACATTGTTTGCACTGTTTTCTAAGACTATACTGCATATTTTTGCTATTGTGTATATATATCTTGTGTATATTTCCTATCCTCTCACTGAGGGTACACTCTGAGATACTTTGGCATATTGTCATAAAAATAAAGTACCTTTATTTTTAGTATAACTGTGTATTGTGTTTTCTTATGATATTGTGCATATGACACTAAGTGGTACTGTAGTAGCTTCACACGTCTCCTAGTTCAGCCTAAGCTGCTCTGCTAAGCTACCATTATCTATCAGCCTAAGCTGCTAGACACCCTATACACTAATAAGGGATAACTGGGCCTGGTGCAAGGTGCAAGTACCCCTTGGTACTCATTACAAGCCAGTCCAGCCTCCTACAGTGTTGCACTTCCTGCATGTGTATTTTTGCAACTACTAGCTTAGTCAGAAAAGACAAATACCTAAAAATTCTTCTTCGCCTTGGGATGAATAACTTTTTTCCAGGCTCTGTGCTCTGGTTCTTCTATATTGTTATGTGTGCACATGGTACAATTGATGTAATGTGTGGTTACACTTGCTCTCAATTCATGTGAGGGCTCTCAGGGCCACAATGTTCCTACGTATCTCAGTATGCCTTACTATACCGTATATCATTTGACACAGGCCCCAAAATACTTAGTAGTTGCAGTTCCTGCTTAATGACATCCAAGGTGTAGCACTGAGCTTCTACATCATTGAGTGGCATAGATATGATGCTATATAGAACGAGTCTAGCCATGAGTATCGGTTTATTGTCAGTACGTGCATTATGGTAGTACTCATAGGATATCTTCAATTGAAGGATTCCAGCTGACATGTGCATGATGACATTGTCATAACTGAGCAAGATATCTGTGGATACTGGCTCATCTGCATCACAGGACCCAGTTTGTGCAGTTCTGTAATTGTGTGATTAATTGGCCTATATCACTGTGTGGCACTGAAGATACCGATGCATATTGTCATGCCATGGCGTTCCATAGTTCAAAGGGATTTGAAACCTAATGCCTTAGCAGGGGTGGTCTGTGATGCTTGACCTTGTCCAACAAGAGAAAGTGATAGGGACTATAGCGCACGTTCCTAGAGATGGTAGGAAGTGCCTTTTGTGTCTGCACATCCACCATGGTCTAGTTAGTCCTATCTGCAACAGACACACAACACGCAGCTTCAAGGTAGAGCATTTATTTACAGGTGTCTTCATAGGCTGATTCACAGTAACAATTCTTGCAGCAACAGCCCCAGCATTGCTTGAGACCCACAGGATGTTCAGCCAGTCTCTATGGGAAAATACAGGTCATGTGACATGGAGAGGAGTATTCCAGTGAAGAGGAGGTCAAAATTTACCAGTAGGGAATGTAGGCTTCATCGACAGTCCACCAATTGATCAGAGTAAGAGGTGGGCTTCCAAAAAGGAGACAGAACCAGATGACAAGGGCGTTGGCATGATAATTAACAGACATCCAATGGGAAACTGGCCAATAGCCACAGACAAATGTTACTGACTAGTTCTCCACCGGAAATTGGTAAAGTCAACATCTTCCTTCTCTGATGTGTGTTGTGCCTTCCCTGCGGGTGGTGGTATTTGTGCAGGAGGCATCTCAGACACACACAGACATAAGGGGCTGCAGATGTGGCTCCCCTGTCCCCAGCAGCATTTGCCTGTGCCAACAAGGAAGGAAGCACATCACTGAAAGGGGCCTGCTGGCTTGTCATCACAGCAACAATGTCACAGTGAAAGATAACCATTGTTGCAATATAGGAGACTTGCCTCTGCTCTATAGCTTCAAGGATGGTGCGTATAGCCCCCAGCTGGGTGGCACCCTCACTGGTGTAACATTGGCAGGGCTGCGGTTCTTCCCTCTGCCTCATGACACCAGCGATGTCAGCCAGGGACTGTTCCAGTCTATAGAACAGGGGGGTGGGTGCCTCTTATTGCCTCAAAGGTGTTCTTACTGGGTCTGAGGCACCTATGGACTCCTTCTAGGATTCCCGTGACAGTCTCCATCCCTGCCCACACCTCACCTACCAGCTGATGCTGGGCTCCTACTGTTTGCTGTTAGAAGACAGCTTGGGGGTCCTCGGAGTCCAGGGCAGGGCTTGGACTGGGAGGTGGGGTATGTCCCATAGTAGGTGGTTCCTCTGGAGACCCATCAAAGCTGTCAGCCCCTCCCACAACCAGAGAAGGTGTTCCATTGGAGTACAGAAGTTGCTGAAAGGCGTCATTGTCCATGGGGGACAGGATGTCATTGCCAGCAGGTTGGTCATTCAGGATAGGCAGCTGGTCAGGAGGTATACTTTCTCCCTCTGCAATGAAATTGTGTTATGTGAATGGTGCTCTATGCTAGATGTTGACATGAGTAATCTGGCTGACATACAGAATTTATTCTCATTCACTTTCAGTTCAACACTGATGTGTACGACATATGTGACTTGATATCAAGTTGAAATGTAGTTGCCTTTCAAATGGCAGTATATCTGCATTGTTCACACAACCACTGTGTGACAAGGGTGAGTTTGTAGCTCAGACCACACACTGCAACACAGTTACCCAGCTTGCTGGCCTGCCCTGCCTGTGCAGGTAAGTTGAGGTAAGGTCCACATCTGCCTTGGTGATTAGTTTTCTTTTTCATGATGGCTATACTGAATGTGGTTTTACGCCAAGTCACCAGGGTGCCTGTATTCCCTCTGGCCACTACTCAGCCCACAGCTCCTTGGAAAAGGATGTGTGCTTGGTTATGTATTTGATTCATTCCTGCAGTCTGCCTTTCACACAGTACACTATGGCAGTTTGCCTTGTTGTGTTGTCTTGCTTCAAATGATGCCCTCATGTGGCCAATGGCTCATATTTGACAGGCATCCACACAACTCTACACAGCTAGCAACCTCAGTACGCTGCGGGAATGTATAAGGGTATGTACTTACCATGGTTGTGCTTTTTGCATACACTCATGGGATTTCATTACACACACAGTTTCCTAAATAGTTCCAAACAATTGGCACTGTGCACCAACTTTGAGGGGATAGGCCCAGTCAAACTAGGTAGATTGCTAGCACTGACGCTCACCCCATTTCATCATTGCTAGAGTTGGTTATCTGCTGAGTATCATACATCCCTTGCCTCAGCCCCACTCACATTTTGATGACTCTTTGCTCACATGTACATGACTCTTGTGGCAAATCTCATTTAGGGCCAGGGACTTCACTTACTGTCACACACTGATGCCACCCATCTCATACATTGACTCTCATGTGACGCCAACACCAGCAATAGGCGTCACCACATCCAATTGACCGACATGGCTGCTTGTAATTGAGATCATCCTGTCACTTCACAATTGCCTGTTTGAAGTCCTCCACAGCACACCTATGCCCTATTTTATATCGTCCCTTCCCAGTTGCAACACAAGTGTGACACTATCAGACGCAACAGTGCGTGCATGTTGCTCAAGCTAGCTTGCAGTACAAACGTCACTTCTAACCTCCTTGCTATGCAATGTCTCCCCTTTGTGACAGAGTGCTTGTTCAATTTGCTCAGCCACACCTACACTGTACCAGGAGCCCACCGGGCTCACACACCATCTATTGGTTGAACAAACACACATGGTCCACTGGTGTGCATCACTTGTATTCAGCCCACGCCCCCAGTATGAATTACATGGCAAGAGTTAGGGTGGTCTCTACCGTGGCAGGCAATCACATGCCCCACACCAGACCCATCTCAGGATTTGATTCTCCTCACTAGAATTACTCTTCCTCTTCCCCTGCATGTCTGTCAGGACATCCTTGCTGGTGCCGGGAATTTAGGGTTTGTTGCCCTGACTGCTACCACTTGCTGCCTGCTCCATCTCTCCCTTTTGAGGTCTGGGGAAATGTTGATTCAGATGCATCACTTTTTGATGGTTTTTGATGCACAATGCACTCAAATGTGACACAAGGTTGATTTGTGTTGTTTTATGTGCTGTCAGTTTACTGCCCATGCGTCAGTTTTCTCTGTGGCAGCGATCCCACAGAAGAATAATTTTTTTGAGGCACCGTGAGAACATGGTGCGCCGTCTGCAGGTCGACTTTTTCTGGTGTATCGCTGCCTTACTGCAGTGATGCGTCCGTTTTTGTAAATAAGCCCCCAAGTCTCCTGAAAGAAGATGATGTCCACACCCAGATGGTCCAAAAAATGGAGCTTCTGGAACTTGTATGAACTTTCAGCAATGTTCAAGGAGAGAAATGTAATACCCTTGCAGTTGAATATTTTGATAAGTACTTGCGCAATTAGCGTTGAGCACACCAGTCAGCCAAGACTACTAACCAAGATCATCCTCCGCGTTAGCATCTGGGATAGCATGGCTGGATCCTCGGAAAGTGACGGAAACTAAACTGAAATTAAAGTTGATATAGCATTGTTTAAAAGGTCCTTTAAAGGAACCTCATAACTCTCCAAAGGGGTATTGGCAACATTACCTGAGGGGGAAGAAACCTTATTAGCCCCATTACAGGGGAAGATGGTATAACATCTATTCCCCGACTGCAAAAGAAATTACAGTTTTCTAGGATAAAATTTACCAGTTCATAATTGAAAGTGACCCTAGAACTCTTCTCATTTGGAGAGATTAGTATTTGAACTGTTATGATATCACCTCACCAAATAAACCTCAAAGGGCCTATTTAAGACAAGTACTTTAATAACAACCAACAATTCAAATATAAAAAATAAACAAACTGTAATAAAGTCAACAGTCAGTGAAGGATCTTTCATTTCGACAACAGCACTAAGAGCATCAAGTTTAAACTGTTCACTGGATAGTCTAATAAGCATTCTAGGTATAAAATGAACAACCATTGGGTCCAGAGTTTAATGAAGAGAGGCTGGCCTATTGGCAGGACGACAGAATAGAGTTCTGTTTTTGTGTACAAGCACCTTCCCCACCATCCAGAGACAGGTTCTGAAAGACAGGTGCCGTTATTGAAGAAGGTTGAGTGAAACATGTAGAAGTTACCGGTATTGCAGAATGGTACAGATAATTAGCCAGTAGAAAGACATGATGATCAACTCCTACTTTCCTCACTCCTTTTTAGGGTCAGTCCCTGTTGTAATCTCTCTGCGGGCTTGTAATCACGCCCATCAGTTCAGTGGATTCGTGGGCTTCCCTTTCAAAATTCGCTTGATTTCATCTAGTGCTGAACAGATACAAGAATATAGGTATGTGTCTGGCAGGAGAGAGAAAGGCTCACAGTGGAAATGCTTGTTTAAGAAGCCGTAACTTGGGATTTCACAATGTATGTAATCAGAGAGCGAATTCCATACTTAGGAGGCTCGCTCTGCAAAACTGTGTCTTCTTGATATACTCTTCTAAAAATTGGAAGTGGGAAGCAAATCAGAATGAGTAAATAAAGTTTCAGAAGGTAGTTATTTTTTTACCTTTTTGACTATAAAATGTGGATCAGAGTCTCTTATGTTCTTACATACAACACAGCAGTTTTTTTTTAAAGGACGTGTTGCTTTTGCAGGGAACCAGCAGAGCATTTGCAGTAGCGGGTGGCTTGTGCGCATCTTAGAAGTTGATATATTAATCTTACTGCTTCATTTTGGATGACCTCTAGCTTCTGCAGAGAAGCGCTGTGCTTGATAGCTCTAAGTAAGGGGAATTAGCGTAGTTCAATCTGAAAATGATAACCGCACTTACAATCATCTTTCCCTCTCTTAAAGGAAGAATAGGTGCCATGTTTCTAAGCATTTTCATGGTGAATACACATTTGGATACCACTGACCCTACCTGTGGTTTCATAGTCAAATAGCTGTCCACCAAGACTCAGAAGCTTTTGGCCATTGTTTTTGGCTCAGACGATAGTCTCATTTCTGTAGGCCAATATAGTTTTTTTCAGAGTGATTTTGTTATTCAAAACAACAATCACTGTTTTGTCCTTATTTAATTTTAGGTGGTTAAAGCAAATTCCATGTTCCATCTAGACAAAGCAGCAGCTGTGAATTGTCTGGATAGTTACGGAGTCTACTGCCTCTGGATGCCAATTCCCGAATCAGTGGCTTGACGTATAAATGAAAAGAAGCAGGAGTCCGGAAGTGAAGCTAACTAGTTTATTCAGTAAGCTTGAAGAACTTGTTTTACAAAGTGCAGTTCCTGCATAGGTTGGGTATCAGTTAACATACAAAGTATACTCCAAAGCTGGTACCAACGAGACCACCAGCACCTTACCTGATACATCAACTGTCAAACTCCACAACCCCAGTGACCCAAACCTGCTGCATCACAGCACAGTAGAATGGTTGATGTGGCAAAATTCTCTATATCCCTTCCCTTTATGAAACAACACAAAAGACAAACCTTTTATGGACAAATATCTATGAATAAAGACAAGAATGCAGAGATTAGGAGAAAACATAACAGTATGAAAAGGATCATGAAATCAAGATACGAATTGCACAAACATAAGTAACAATGTACCATAATTATCCCAAAACAAAATCCTCTTATTGATCTGGCAAACACCTAGAAATTAGTGAATGCGTAGGGCATAGAAACTCTTCGGAATGGATACTTTCCTCATCCTTCTTGACGCTTATGCGCAACCTTTACTTTGTCATTTGGAATCGACACAACCCTGGTACGTATTGCATAGGACATCACACTTAGTGAAGGTAAGTACTTGGACTTCCTTTTCACCACATGTCCAGGGCTCTGTACTCTGATCCTACGTCCTTCTTATACATTCACACTGTTACTGCTATCTTTACTTTGGCAAATGTCTTGCACCCTTTTTCTTACATACACAACATTTTAAAAATGAGAAACATCAATAGAATGATGAGCCATCCAATCTCTGTTCAGTTAGGACCCAAAACCTTGCCCACTCAACAAAGCAAAAGGCATACAAAGGTAACATTGGGTTTTGATTGTATATCCACAAGATATTTCTAATCACAAACTTCCAATCTAACTTGTTGATAATCACAAATTGCAAATGGTCTTTTAGGATGTGGTTGAACCTTTCCACCCAATCATTGCTTTTAGGATGATATAACAAAGTGCTAGCATGCCTTATGTCATACTACAAGAGAAACCTCCTCAATTCTTCTGAAACCAGTTATGAACCATTGTCCATTACTAACTCACTGGGATAACCTTCTCGAAAACACTCTGTAAAAAGTCTGTGATACTATGCGTCTCAATGTTGTTAACAAAAGTAACCCCATGCCACTCAGATATGTAGTCAGTTAATACCAGGGCATATGTAGGTACTTCACCAGGAATTCTAAGTGGCCCTGTGATTTCTAAACCTAACATAGACTAGGGAGGCATGTCAGTCTCTACAGGAACCACTGGAGATGATTTGATAACCTGACTCTAACAATTTACCACACAACATTGATAGTTTTGCACAAAACACTCCACAGATTTGTCAATCCCAGATTACCAAAAATCCTCTCTGATTCCATGTTTTAATGCAAGAATTCCTGGATGTCCCCCGTGACCCAACTGCAATATTTTCTGTTTTAGTTCAACTGGCATAACCACCTGATCTATCCTGCGTATTAGCCCTTCTTCACATGTCAATTCTGATGCAACATGCACATATGGTCTAAATTCAGTGCTCACAGCTTTGCTATTTGGCCAAGCTTCTGTTAGCCAAAGTTGAATTTGTGTCAAAATAGAATCTGTTTCAAATACATTTCCTAAGTGTTGTTCTGAAACAGCACTCTTAGTTATGGACGAAATTAAAGTTGCAGCACATACAACCACCTAGTTTCCTTTACACTCATCTTAATTTGACTCTAAACTCATTCTAGATAGAAAATCTGCCATTATGTTTTTCTTTCCAGGCATATATCATACACAGTAATGATACTCCTAGAAACAATCCCACCATTCAGCTACTCTGGGCATAGCTCTTCCACCTTCTGGTGTGCCAAATACATTCACCAGAGGCGTGTGATCTGTCCATAATATTACAAATCAACCTCACACAAATGTTTTAAAATGCTGCATGCCCCACCGCAATGTCGTCACCTCCTTTTTAATGGTAGATTACATTGCTTCAGGATAATACATAATGCTCTGGAAATGAATGCTATTTATTCTTCTCTACCATCACTTCTCTTTTGTAAAATCACAACCCCAAGACCATCATTACTATTGACTGTCATGATAATGCTGCCGCAACCGGGTCAAAAGGTTTCAGGGGCATAGCACAAACAATGTCACACTAGAATTTGTCCCACAACACTTTGACACTGCTCATTCCAATTGTACGGCCACCACTGTTTGAGCAATGCCCTGAACTGCACTGTTCTTTCCACAAAATGAGAAACAAACAACTTATAATGGTGCTCGACCATTCCTAGATAAAATCGGAGTTGGTTCTTTTTCCTGGGATATGGAGCATCCCCTAGGCCTTTAAAATGTTCATCTTGGGTTCAGTACCCTTAGTGTTAATGTGATCACCCAGGTAATCCACCCTTGTTGCCCACTTGCATTTGTTGATCCACCTTGTCAAAGCTCTCTTTTTTAACACCAACAAAAATCCCAATGTTTGAGCACTCTTATGAAAAGCACATTCGGGGATAACCACTCACAACCTTCAATTGGCTCAATTATCCCTTGTTCATACAACCGATTCAACACACTCTGTAACTCTTTCAGGCTTAGCAGCATTTTTACGAGCTTTGTGAACCATATTCTTAGCATTGTCTTTCAACACAATTTGGTGCTGAAAATCCAACAACTTCCCAAGTTTTTTATTGAAAACTTCAGAAAATGTTTCATTACAATGCACCTCAGCAGACACATTTATGCAAAGTTCACATTTGGTTTTGATCAACTGACTCTTAGATCTAACCTTATCAGGATGATTGGGGTCCAGTATCTTATCCAATTCTCCTTGGTCATCCGATCCTAATAGATTTAACCCATACTTCGCTATATACGCTATAATAGTAGACTTCTTATCCTCAAACTAACAATTCACCCTCAATTTCTATTTTTGTGCCACCATATGTAAATATCTTTATATTTGACAGTTTTAATCTACAAAATGTGATTATGTTTTTTAAAGTGCAACTTTACCCCAAACTATTCAAGTTATGTTTGGTTTTTGTTCTAGTTTCCGTGGCATTTTTTAATTATTTTTTTTAAATTGTTTTTATTAACATTTTATTGGTGTACATAGTCAATTCTGTTCATTGTATACACATACATTGATTCATGCAATTATACGAGCTGCAACAGTTTCCAATGTTAGTCTCTAACATATCATTCGCTGGGTTCCCACTCAGATCTGATGCTCAGCATCTGTGTGGTCTTGGCTTTGTGCGTGATTTGCGTATTGGTTGCTCATGTTCCTGAGTCGTGCATCTTGCTATCATTCTCTTGGTCACATACCAATCCTACACTTAAAACTAAACCAACTATATACATGGTGGTGTGTCACAGAGAGGGTGAGTACTGACTAGAAGTTGTAAGGATGCGGGCAAATGGCTCTCCACCGGATGGAGCGTTGGGTTCTGTCGCTGGCTCTGTAATTTCCCTGCATTTTTTAAACCTTTATGTTATCTCTTACATTGATTGCTGATTTCATTACACTGAGTTACAGTCTCACTAGGAGTAGATAATTCTTTGAAGTATGCATTCCAATTTTCAACCACTTTAGCAACAGTAATCCCAGGTTCAAGATCTGGATTATCAGTAGACAGTAATTGCTCTTGAATCTTATTAGAATTTCTTTAGATCAATTGGTCACAAATTATCTCAGCATGCATGTCATGATAATTGCAAGCTGTTAGAAATGAGATCTGTAGTTGGCAGAGGTATACACCCTTGTTCATGTAGGAACTACAATCCTAGTCAGGGTAAGTCACATCAAAACCTAAAAAATCCTTTGCTCACTGTAGGAAAGTACCATCTTGCCTGGCATGTTACCCTCATTACTTGTATGTATGTTTGTTTTTGCCTGTGTTACAGGGATCTTGCTAGCCAGGACCCCAGTGCTCATAAAGTGTGCCCTGTATGTGTTCCCTGTGTGGTGCCTAACTGTATCACTGAGGCTCTCCTAACCAGAACCTCAGTGTTTATCCTCTCTCTGCTTTTAAAATTGTCACTGCAGGCTAGTGACTAATTTTACCAATTCTCATTGGCACACTGGAACACCCATATAATTCCCTAGTATTTGGTACCTGGGTACCCAGGGTATTGGGGTTCCAGGAGATCCCTATGGGCTGCATCATTTCTTTTGCCACCCATAGGGAGCTCAGACATTTCTTACACAGGACTGCCATTGCAGCCTGAGTGAAATAACGTCATCGTTATTTCACAGCCAATTTACACTTCACTTAAGTAACTTATAAGTCACCTATGTGTCTAACCCTCACTTAGTGAAGGTTAGGTGCAAAGTTACTTAGTGTGTGGGCACCCTGGCACTAGCCAAGGTGCCCCCACATTGTTCAGAGCAAATTCCCCGGACTTTGTGAGTGTGGGAACACCATTACACGAGTGCACTACATATAGGTCAATACCTACATGTAGCGTCTCAATGGTAACTCCGAACATGGCCATGTAACATGTCTAGGATCATGGAACTGTCACCCCAATGCCATTCTAGTATTGGGGGGACAATTCCATGCATCCCCGGGGCTCCAGCATAGAGCCTGGGTACTGCCAAACTAACTTTTCGGGGTTTTCTCTGCAGCTACCGCTGCTGCCAACCCGCAGACAGGTTTCTGCCCACCTGGGGCCTGGGCAGCCCAGTCCCAGGAAGGCAGAGCAAAGGATTTCCTCTGGGAAAGGGTGTTACACCCTCTCCTTTTGGAAATAGGTGTGAAGGGCCTGAGAGGAGTAGCCTCTCCTGGCCTCTAGAAATGCTTTGAAGGGCACAAATGGTGCCCTCCTTGCATAAGCCAGTCTACACTGGTTCAGGGATCCCCCCAGCCCTGCTCTGGCGCGAAACTGGACAAAGGAAAGGGGAGTGACCACTCCCCTGACCAGCACCTCCCAGGGGAGGTGCCCAGAGCTCCTCCAGTGTGTCCCAGACCTCTGCCATCTTGGATGCAGAGGTGTGACGGCACAATGGACAGCTCTGAGTGGCCAGTACCAGCAGGTGGTGTCAGAGACCCCTTCTGATAGGCACTTACCTTTCTCTGTAGCCAATCGTCCTCTGAGGGCTATTTAGGGTCTCTCCTGTGGGTATCGCACCAGATAACGAATGCAAGAGCTCACCAGAGTTCCTCTGCACTTCCCTCTTCGACTTCTGCCAAGGATCGACCGCTGACTGCTCCAGGACACCGGCAAAACTGCAACAAAGTATCAAGAATACTACCAGCAACATTGTAGCGCCTCATCCTGCCAGCTTTCTCAAATGTATCCTGGTAGTGCATGCTCTGAGGGCTGTCTGCCTTCATCCTGCACTGGAAGCCAAGAAGAAATCTACTGTGGGTCGACGGAATCTTCCCCCTGCCAACGCAGGCACCAAACTTCTGCATTACTGGTCCTCTGGGTCCCCTCTCATCTTGACGAGCTGGTCCCTGGAACACAGGAGCTGGATCCAAGTGTCCTGAAAGTCCAGTGGCCCTTCTGTCCAAATTTGGTGGAGGTAAGTGCCTGCCTCCCCACGCCAGACAGTAATCCTGTGTACTGCGTGAACTGCAGCTGCTCGGGCTTCTGTGCACTTTTTCAAGACTTCTTTTGTGCACAGCCTAGCCCAGGTCCTCAACACTCTGTTGAGTTAGACTTCGACTTTGTGGGAATCCTCTTTTTTTGTGCTGAGTCGACCGTCATGCTCAGATCTTCTGAACGCCTGTTCAGGTGCTTCTGCGGGTGCTGCCTGCTTCTGCATGGGCTCTCTGTGTTGCTGAGCGCCCCCTCTGTCTCATCCTCCAAAGGGCGACCTCCTGGTCCTTCCTGGGCCCTGCCAGCACCCAAAACCTTCAACCGCGATTCTTGCAGCTAGCAAGGCTTGTTTGCGGTCTTTCTGCGCGGAAACAACTCTGCATCCTCCACCACGCCGTGGAACATCTTCTGACCGAAGGAGAAGTTCCTGGCACTTTCCGTTGTTGCAGAATCTTCCGCTTCTTCCACCCAGAGGCAGCTTTTGCACCTTCATCCGGGGTTTAGTGGGCTCCTGCCCCCCTGCACACTTGCCTGACTCTTGGACTTGATCCCCTTCCTTTGTAGGTCCTCAGGTCCAGGAATCAGTCTTCAGTGCTTTGCAGTCAACTGTTGTCTTTGCAGAATACCCTATCTCGACTTTACTATCTTTCTGGCGTAGTAGGGTAACTTTACTCCTACTTTTCAGGGTCTTGGATGGGGTATCTTGGACACCCTAAGTGTTTTCTTACACTCCCAGCGGCCCTCTACACACTACACTACACCTGGGGTCCATTTGTGGTTCGCATTCCACTTTTGGAGTATATGGTTTGTGTTGCCCCTAGGCCTATTGTCTTCTATTGCATTCTATTGTGTTCTACGGTGTTTGCACTACTTTTCTAACTGTTTACTTAACTGATTTTGGTTTGTGTGCATATTTTGTGTATATTTCTTACCTCCTAAGGAAGTATATCCTCTGAGATACTTTTGGCATATTGTCACTAAAATAAAGTACCTTTATTTTTAGTAACTCTGAGTATTGTGTTTTCTTGTGATATAGTGCTAAGTGACATAAGTGGTATAGTAGGAGCTTTGCATTTCTCCTAGTTCAGCCAAGCTGCTCTGCTATAGCTACCTCTAACAGCCTAAGCTGCTAGAACACCTCTAGTCTAATAATAAGGGATAACTGGACCTGACACAAGGTGTAAGTACCACAAGGTACCTACTATAAGCCAGGCCAGCCTCCTACACTCACCCTCTGGTAGCTTGGCACAGAGCAGGCAGGGTTAACGTAGAAGGCAATGTGTAAAGTATTTGTGGAATAACTCATACAGTAACAGTGAAAACACCACAAAAATACACCACACAGGTTTAGAAAAATAGATAATATGTATCTAAATAAAATAAGGTTGGACCAATGAAAATCCAATGTACTCAAGCAAAGTCATAAAGTTTTAAAGAATAAATCCCACTAAAGTGCTTAGTAACACAATAGCTCTAGCTGGGGCTACCACCGCCTCGTTGACTGAGTCCTTCCAAGTAGTCCGACGGCAAAGGCGACGGTCACGGAGTCACATAGACCTCCAGGTGCAGTACCTTTGAAAACGAAGAAACAAAGATGTCGCAGGGAGTTGTGGTGGTGAGGTGTTGCTAGGGCTGGTGCAGCGTCAGTCCCTTCATGGTGTCCGGGGAAGTGAGGAGTCGGTTCTTCACTGCAAGGAAGGGGGAGGCGAAGCATCGGTTCTGTCTGGTTGAAGGGGAGAGCTGGTGCAGTATCGGTGATGAGGCATCGGTTCCTTGTGACCCGGCGGGGGTCGATGGATCTTGTCAGTCAATAAGCAAGGTATTGACTTCACAGTGTCACAATGACACTGTAGGGCATCAGTGGTGTCGCAACAACGTCGGTCCAAGCGTGCAGAGAGGTCCACGGGACTGGAGCAGGCTGTGGCATCGGTGTTGGCATCGCTAAAGTCATTTCAGGCATCGATTAAGACGGAGAACTAGCTAAAAGCTAGTAGATTAAGTTGTTGCTGTCCCTGTGACTTCAGAGCGAGAGGCCAGCTCAACCTAAGCCCTTGGAAAGCACTTTTGGGGAAGGGAGAGGCCTTCTAGCACTATCAGTGCAGACCAGCAGGAAGCAGGGTAACAAGCAGGGCAGCAGTCCCTCTCAGCAAAGCAATCCAGATGAGTCCTTTGGGCAGCCAAGCAGTTTCTCTGACAGAGTTCAGATGTAGATCCAAAAGTGTCTGATTTGGTGGGGCCAGAGACCCAGTTTATATACCCAAAAATGCTGCCTTTGAAGTGGGGGAAACACAAGTTCCCATTTCAGCACAGTCCTGTCTGCCAGGATCCCTGGGGGGGGGGGTAATCAGTCTTTTGTGTGAGGGCTGGCCGCTGGCCTCTGAAATGTAAGAGAAAGCCCCTCGATCCTTTCTGCTAAGGGAGACCCGTTCAGTATGCCGATAAATGCAGATGTGACTGAGTGACCTGGGTTTACGGTTGTCTGGGTGGAATACACAAAGGGAAGCTGTCAACCAGCACAGACCAGACATGGATTGGAGATAAGGCTGCAAGGCACAGATGACAGTGAGTGCAGAGAAATGCCCACTTTCTAAAAGTGGCATTTCTAAAAAAGCAATTTTAAATCCAACTTCACCAATAAGCAGGATTTTCTATTACCATTCTGGACATACTAAACATGACAGGGCTACTCATTCCAGATCAGAATCTACCACTGTAGGAGGCTGGACTGGCTTGTAGTGAGTACCAAGGGATACTTACACCTTGCACCAGGCCCAGGTATCCCTTATTAGTGTATAGGGATGTCTAGCAGCTTAGGCTGATAGAAAAGGTAGCTTAGCAGAGCAGCTTAGGCTGAACTAGGAGACGAGTGAAGCTCCTACAGTACCACTAGTGTCATATGCACAATATCATAAGAAAACACAATACACAGATATACTAAAAATAAAGGTACTTTATTTTTATGACAATTTGCCAAAGTATATCAGTGAGTACCCTCAGCATGAGGATAGCAAATATACACAAGATATATGTACACAATGCCAAAAATATGCAGTATAGCAATAGAAAACAGTGCAAATGGATGCAATGGGGACACATAGGGATAGGGGCAACACAAACCATATACTCCAAAAGTGGAATGCGAACCACGAATGGACCCCAAACCTATGTGACCTTGTAGAGGGTCGCTGGGACTGTAAGAAAACAGTGAGGGTTAGAAAAATAGCCCACCCCAAGACCCTGAAAAGTGAGTGCAAAGTGCACTAAAGTTCCCCAAAGAGCACAGAAGTTGTGATAGGGGAATTCTGCAGGAAAGACCAAAACCAGCAATGCAACAACGATGGATTTCCAGACGAGGGTACCTGTGGAACAAGGGGACCAAGTCCAAAAGTCACGATCAAGTCGAGAGTGGGCAGATGCCCAGGAAATGCCAGCTGTGGGTGCAAAGAAGCTGCTACTGGACAGTAGAAGGTGAGGATTCTGCAAGAACGACAAGGGCTAGAAACTTCCCCTTTGGAGGATGGATGTCCCACGTCGTGAAGAGTCGTGCAGAAGTGTTTTCCTGGAGAAAGACCGTAAACAAGTCTTGCTAGCTGCAAAGCTCGTGGTTAGGTTTTTTGGATGCTGCTGTGGCCCAGGAGGGACCAGGATGTCGCCAATTGTGTGAGGGGACAGAGGGGGCGTCCAGCAAGACAAGAAGCCCTCTCAGAAGCAGGCAGCACCCGCAGAAGTGCCGGAACAGGCACTACGAAGTGGAGTGAAACAGTGCTCACCCGAAGTTGCACAAGAGAGTCCCACGCCGCCGGAGGACAACTCAGGAGGTCATGCAATGCAGGTTAGAGTGCCGTGGACCCAGGCTTGGCTGTGCACAAAGGAAATCTTCGTGGAGCACACAGGAGCCGGAGTAGCTGCAAAACACGTGGTTCCCAGCAATGCAGTCTGGCGTGGGGAGGCAAGGACTTACCTCCACCAAACTTGGACTGAAGAGTCACTGGACTGTGGGAGTCACTTGGACAGAGTTGCTGAGTTCAAGGGACCTCGCTCGTCGTGCTGAGAGGAGACCCAGAGGACCGGTGATGCAGTTCTTTGGTGCCTACGGTTACAGGGCGACGATTCCGTCGACCCACTGGCGATTTCTTCGGAGCTTCTAGTGCAGAGAGGAGGCAGACTACCCCCACAGCATGCACCACCAGGAAAACAGTCGAGAAGGCGGCAGGATCAGCGTTACAGTGTCGCAGTAGTCATCTTCGCTACTTTGTTGCAGTTTTGCAGGCTCCAGCGCGGTCAGCAGTCGATTCCTTGGCAGAAGGTGAAGAGAAAGATGCAGAGGAACTCTGATGAGCTCTTGCATTCGTTATCCAAGGAATTCCCCAAAGCAGAGACCCTAAATAGCCAGAAAAGAGGGTTTGGCTACTTAGGAGAGAGGATAGGCTAGCAACACCTGAAGGAGCCTATCAGAAGGAGTCTCTGACGTCACCTGCTGGCCCTGGCCACTCAGAGCAGTCCAGTGTGCCAGCAGCACCTCTGTTTCCAAGATGGCAGAGGTCTGGAGCACACTGGAGGAGCTCTGGGCACCTCCCAGGGGAGGTGCAGGTCAGGGGAGTGGTCACTCCCCTTTCCTTTGTCCAGTTTCGCGCCAGAGCAGGGCTGAGGGGTCCCTGAACCGGTGTAGACTGGCTTATGCAGAAATGGGCACCATCTGTGCCCATGAAAGCATTTCCAGAGGCTGGGGGAGGCTACTCCTCCCCTGCCTTAACACCTTTTTCCAAAGGGAGAGGGTGTAACACCCTCTCTCTGAGGAATTCCTTTGTTCTGCCTTCCTGGGCCAAGCCTGGCTGGACCCCAGGAGGGCAGAAACCTGTCTGAGGGGTTGGCAGCAGCAGCAGCTGCAGTGAAACCCCTGAAAAGGCAGTTTGGCAGTACCCGGGTCTGTGCTAGAGACCCGTGGGATCATGGGATTGTGCCAACAATGCCAGGATGGCATTGAAGGGGCAATTCCATGATCATAGACATGTTACATGGCCATATTCGGAGTTACCATTGTGAAGCTACACATAGGTAGTGACCTATGTGTAATGCACGCGTGTAATGGTGTCCCCGCACTCACAAAGTCCGGGGAATTTGCCCTGAACTATGTGGGGGCACTTTGGCTAGTGCCAGGGTGCCCACACACTAAGTAACTTTGCACCTAACCTTTACCAGGTAAAGGTTAGACATATAGGTGACTTATAAGTTACTTAAGTGCAGTGGTAAATGGCTGTGAAATAACGTGGATGTTATTTCACTCAGGCTGCAGTGGCAGGCCTGTGTAAGAATTGTCAGAGCTCCCTATGGGTGGCAAAAGAAATGCTGCAGCCCATAGAGATCTCCTGGAACCCCAATACCCTGGGTACCTCAGTACCATATACTAGGGAATTATAAGGGTGTTCCAGTATGCCAATGTAAATTGGTAAAATTGGTCACTAGCCTGTTAGTGACAATTTGGAAAGAAATGAGAGAGCATAACCACTGAGGTTCTGGATAGCAGAGCCTCCGTGAGACAGTTAGTCATAACACAGGTAACACATTCAGGGCACACTTATGAGCACTGGGGCCCTGTCTGGCAGGGTCCCAGTGACACATACAACTAAAACAACATATATACAGTGAAATATGGGGGTAACATGCCAGGCAAGATGGTACTTTCCTACAACCACTTAAAAGTTTATGAGGGCAGTTCTAATGCTAGTCTGTGAGAGGAGCAGGCCTCACAGTAGTGGAATCGAATTTGAAGGGTTTTGCACTACCAGGACATGTAAAACACATAAGTACATGTCCTGCCTTTTACTTACATAGCTCACTGCCCTATGGGTTACCTAGGGCCTACCTTAAGGGTGACTTACATGGAAAAAGGGTAGTCTAAGGCTTGGCAAGTAGTTTTGAATTCCAGGTCGAAGTGGCAGTGAAACTGCTCACACTGGCCTTGCAATGGCAGGCCTGAGACATGGTTAAGTGGCTACTTATGTGGGTGGCACAATCAGAGCTGCAGGCCCACCAGTAGCATTTATTTTACAGGCGTTGGGCACATGGAGCGCACTTTTCTATGGACTTACAGGTAAATTAAATATGCCAATTGGGTAGGAACAAATGTTACCATGTTTAGGGAAGAGAGCACATGCATTTTAGCAGTGGTCAGCAGTGGTAAAGTGAGCAGAGTCCAAAAACCAGCAAAAACAGGGTCAGAAAAATGGAGGGAGGCAGGCAAAATGTTGAGGGATGGCTACCCTAAGGCTGTCAGGTCTAACACAAGCGATGGCCAAAGTCCTTAAAGCTGACACAAAGTCATCAGTTGACTCCCCTGGTTGTTGAGCTCCCTGTAAAAACAGTACTATGTTCCTACTGGGTGAAACACATTTGTCAAATGCTTACTCAATATTAGCACACTCATTAATGACTGCTATTGGTTCCCCAGCCTCCTGGTGCGATTCTACTTTAACGTCAATTACAGATAGAGTCTTTAGAATAGACCTGCCCTCTGGACCCAAAATATGCATTGGTAAGGCTTCCTCTTTTGTTGTTGGTGAACGTCTCACTATCCACAACATCAAGATAGGCCTCAAATGCATCTCTCCAACTTGACGACTCTAATGGCGGCTTTACAGGTACCCCCAAATATGGTTGTGGTGGAACTGTACCTTCCATGAGTTATTGATGAAACCCAGCACAAAACAAGCAAAATAGGACTGTGCTGTGATATAAGAATTCAAATATGGTGGCTAAATATGCTATTAACATGGTAGGGGTTATCAATTGTAGATTTTTAACAGTTGCTTGATTAAAAAATGGCAGCACCAATTTCATATAATGGAGGTATCTCATTGCCTGCCTGCTTTAAAGATGGCATCCATATGGGTGCAACGCAATGCAATGTCACAGGGATCAACTGCTGACAAAATTGAATGAAAAGCTATAGCCCAACAAAGCACACAAAGTACCTCTACCCCACAAAGGAAATCTGTCTAGCACCCCAGCCCAGGATGGTTCATACCCAGGTGACAGGCTGGTGGCTGCAAACATAAGGAAGTTGTACACAGGAAAATGGACTGGCTGAATGGCAGAAATAACATGGGATCCAGCTCCTCCTGGTCACCACTGCAAAGAAGCAGGACCCTGGAAGTAAAGGTACATAGGGCCTGATTTATGAAATGTTAGCACCACCTTTCAGTCATTCTTTGACACAAAAGTGGCGCAAACTTACAAAATATAATTATATCAGGGTAAAATGCACGATGTGGCAAAACTCTACAATAGATTAAATAAGGAAATAGTGAGGAGCCTTGTGGGACTCCAAGTTATATTCCAATTGCCTTTGCAGGAAAGTTCACAAGTGTAGTGCCTGGGTGCGATGTGACGAAAAGTATTTTTATCCAGTTCAAGGAATATACTTGAATGCAGACATCCTCAACATTGTCGACCAAGATCTTATGGTTGACCATGTCAAAGGCAGCAGACAGGTCCCATAGTATCAGAGCTGATACTTGTGCCTGGTTGTCATACCATCTCAAGTCATCAACTACGGACAGGATGCATCTGTGCTAGTATTACGATGGAAACCTGCTTTGAGGGGGTGTAAATTTGGACATTTGTAAATGTTAACAATTTTGTGGTAAGTATGGTTCTAGAATGTTGGAGGGATAGGGAAATGGTTATATGGGCCAGTGGTTTTTCAAGACGGCAGGATCTTTTCTTTGTTGTTTCATTAGGTCACTACAGTGTTTTACAATACATCTGGTACTAACATGTAAGGACTTGTTGAGAAGGCTGCATAAAGGCTTGTGAAAGCGGAGCTTAAAATAATTTAATATTGCTAGGGGTAGGGTTCTAGTGGTGACCTAGATTTGCCTTTTAAAATAGGTTTTCAGAGTTGGCCTTTATCAACCTCTCGAAAGGAATAGAAGTCTCTAGAATTTCTATTCATTTTGTCCTCCTGTATATTCATAGCGGTACTGCTTATGCTGACTTTAATTGAGTTTATTTTTTCTATAAAAACAGTTTAACTTATCACAGAGTTCCTGTGTAGAAGCACGGCGATGAATTCCTTTTTGAGGAAATAAGCTATTTTAAGATGTTAAAAATGTATTTATGTTTGTTTTTGGCCTCATATTTTGTTAGAACAGTATGCCAATTTAGCTTTGTATTCTACTACACCAATTTTAAATTGAGCTTTAATTTCTTAATTCCAGTGCTATTGTCACTTAAGTCGTCTCAGTAAAGTTTAGTTCCAACCGTTCCATTAAAATAGAAATTTTGATTTATGTCCATTTTTATGTTCTGAATTAAACAAAATACTTTAACAAAATACTTCAAAATTTCTGTATTTGTTTGGTGTTCTAGTTTCTGTATTTTTCTGTATTATTTTGAGGTTTAAATTGTCAAGATTGCTTAGCCAGGGGTCACAGACTTTAAATTGTCATTCAGCAAGGGTCCAAACCAATCAAAAGGGCAAAAACAGGTGCTTTAGAGGTCTACTACCACCTCAATCACTTTGTGATATAAAGAAATTTCATTAGGTGTGGATCATCTAGTTAGGTATATATCCACATACTCTTGAGGTGACTCTATATTGTCCCAAATTACCTCTTCCTACTACCTGTCCCCTGACCTTCAATATAAAAATGGTATTGATATTGTTTTTTAACTCCTTCTTGAATTGATGCTTTATATATAAATTTGTTCTAGCCCTGAAAAGAAATCAGCTGCAACTCATGTAGCTTAGATGAAACACATGTTGGCATTGGCTTGAGTACGGAAATTATGTGGCGTGTGTCATGTGACTTGTAAGTAGGAGAAATAAAGCTGGAACTACTACTTGTGTTCAGAGTGTGGTTTATTCATTGTGTGCTTGAAGTTGTCAAAAGTTATATGGACTTTCCAATTGAGGAAATTAAAGTGCTTTTCTTCCCTTCCTGAGCACCAGACGCTATTGTTGCTTGTACTTAAACCATTCCTATTACAATTGGAACAAATAGTGAGTGCGTAACTATTCCCAACCATCCACACAAATTATAGTTTGGACAGTGTATGACCTTGTTCCTCCCTCTTTGTTGAGATACAACATGGCAGTTGTATTGTCTGTTGTATGAATACCACTTTCTCCTTGACCTGTGTGAAAAAGGGCCACATGTGCGAGTCTGAAATAGCGACTCCATGTGAATCGCAATTTCCGACTGGCAAAACGGAATGTAAGAAAAAATCGCAAATCAATTTTGCGATTTGGTGCCGAGTCACATTTCCTAAATTGCACATGGGGGTTTAACCGAATCGCAAATTGCAACTAAGTCGCAATTAGCGAAGGGGTGCAAAGGAAAAGAGAAATTACACTTCCTGGTGCTGGATGATGACCTCAGAACGAGGAAGTACCTCCCATGGAAGTGGGAGGAGTCTAGCCAGGACAGACAGGAGAGGCACACCCAGCTGAGAGGAGCAATTGCAGCCATGGCAAGCCAAATTAAGGAGGCAAACACTGCAGGGAGGAAGAGAAAGCTGAAATTCTCTGACAAAGAGTTGGAGGTTCTCACTGAGGAGTGCTGCCTACACCATGAGGTCCTGTTTGGAAAGACAGAAATGAGTTTCCCTGACACACAAAAAAATAAGATATGGCTGGACATACAAAGCAAGATAAATGCCATTAGAGTCAGTCACCGTTCCATCGAGGAGGTGCGCAAAAGATGGTATGACCTCAGGTCAAGAACCAAGGAAAGGGTTGCAGAGCGGTTGAAAGAGGCGCATGGAACAGGTGGAGGACCATTCACAGTACCACCACCCACAGCAATAGAGAGCATGGTTGAGACCACTCTGGAGCCAGAGGCT
This sequence comes from Pleurodeles waltl, assembly GCF_031143425.1. Taxonomy (NCBI): domain Eukaryota; kingdom Metazoa; phylum Chordata; class Amphibia; order Caudata; family Salamandridae; genus Pleurodeles; species Pleurodeles waltl. The sequence goes on from NC_090437.1 coordinate 132,478,539, forward strand.
GTTGTTGCAATTGGGGACCTGGACAGTTCAGCACCTGGAACCTCAAAAAGTAAGTAGCAAATCTCACTTACTTACAATATTCAAGGCACCATGCACACAACCACAGTTCACAAAAGCATGCATCATCCAAATTGTTCCATGCCGATATGCCCACCTCAAGTTCAGTGCATTATGGGTAATGTAGTACAGTAGTCCAAGTTTTGAGGAATATTTATTTTGATAAGCCACACATCTGAGAGGCACTGAAAGTGTATCCCCTGTGTCCCACAGATCTCCCTCAAGTATCCACTGATGACCCTAGTGTGGAGGGAGATGACAATGCCACCATGACAACAGATGAGGCAGTCAGCATTTCCACATGGGAATGCAGCACCACACCAATTGTTCCCCATGCACATGAGACAACAGAGGAGACAGATGTTGACAATGAGGCAGTAAACCTGACACCGGGGCCACAGCTGGATGAGAGTCGGCCACTGCGACCAGCATGGTCTGGGCGTAGAAGGTGTTGTCTGACATATGATGCAGGTGAGGAGGATGTCACAACACAATTCCTTGGACTGGAGGCAACCCTACTCAGCAGTCACTGCCTGCAAAACAAACACATGCTGATGATGAACCGGAACCTGCACCGAATGCAACAGACCCTCAAACAGCGATTTGGAAATTATCCAACCTCACCACTGCCATCAATCACCTATGTAGGAAAATAGTGGCGGATCGGGCACATGCAAGGTGCAAAGAGCGCAACACAGCTGCACGTTTGGACCGGCTCAGTCAGTCCATTGGCCGCCTAGCCACCACAACTACCTGCCTGTCAAGACGCACTGTCACGCTCCATGTTGAACTAGGGAAGTTTGCTGGAGATGTGGCAAGGGGACTAAGGTGCATTACTGCTGCTGTTGACCTCATTCATACCTCCCACTCAGCAAGAGGTACTGGTGACACCCCTCAGGACAGTGAGGACATATCAAGTGTAAGCAGCGTTTCTGCCTCAGATGCCCGCATCCTGCATAGTAGCAGTGCTCGCCAGACATCTGTGGACCAACCAGGCACAGGCCATGGTGCACGTACCTATAGGAGGGTGTGATGTTGTCTCCCTAGGTTTAGCCTAAGGCACATGAGTGGAATGTGTTAGGTTTTGTTACAAAAGACTTGTTTACTGCTGGCTATACGCCACCAATTACATTATGCACTCCTGACATTAAAGGATATTTTTGTTTTGCACAACCTGGCAATGTGTGTCTTACATTTATGAGTGCTGTTACTGTTGCCACTTACCTGCCAAAGTAATGAGTTTCTATGTGATCCCATCTCCGTCCGCCCTCCATTGCGATGCTACCATCCCCAAGCTGTTGTTGTGGTGGCTCCTGCTCCTCATCCTCAGAATCTGTGTCATCTAGGGTGAGATGTAGCCCACATCTGGTTGCTATGCTGTGTTGGATGGCACATGTCGCCACAATCTTGCATGTAGTGTCTGGGGCACCTCCACTTTTGTGCAGGCATCTAAAACGTGATTCAACATGCCAAAGGTCCTCTCAATGACGGTTCTGGTGCGCCGGGGTCTAATGTTGTAGCGCCTCTCATTATGATTAGCAGGTGTTAGGTATGGGGTGAGTATCCATAGCCTCAAAGCATATGCAGTGTCACCTGTGTCACAAAACAGCAGATATGAGCATGGATTAACATGGTTATACATTGACATGTATTTCTGACATTGGTGTGTACTACACAGCACCTAATAAATATCCATCATCAAACTCCCCACGTTATAGGCGCTGGTGTATCCCACTGTGCCTAAATATGTACGCATCATGTGTGCTCCCTGGAAATTGTGCCACTATATCAGTTATGACATTATGGGCATTACATACCACTTGGATGTTGAGTGAGTGAGTACATTTCCTATTGCGTAACACATATTCCAGATTTGCATGAGGACATATGGGTATATGTGTCTCATCCACACACCCTATTACATGGGGAAAGTTTGCAATTCTGTAGAAGTCCAATTTGGTGTTTTGTATTTCCTCCGCATTCCGGGAAAGGTAAATGTATCTGGACATGTGTGCGAGTATGGCATGTAAGAGCCGTCTAAAGAATCGTGACAGGGCACTTTGGGACAACCCACCAGCAACAGCAATCATCCCCTGGTAGCTACCTGAGGCCAAGTGGTGCAGGTAGCACAGCACTTGCACATGTGTGGGGATGGAGCAGCTGCGCAGGATTGGGCTTTCTAGCTGAGGTTTCAGCAGCTCAATGATCTCTAAGATGACTGTGCTGCTCAGTCTATATTTCTCATATATTTCCTCCTCAGTCTGTTGAAATATGGTCTGCCTGGTTCTGTATATCCTCTCCTGTCACCGACACCTTCTCCATTGCTGGGCAGCCTAGACTCACCTCTTCCATGTAATCACGTAGAGTGCAGCCATTTTGAAACACCCAGATGCCTTCTGGGTCTGCTTTTATACTTTGGTTCTGATTACCACCTGTTTGGAATCAATGCTAATCTGGGTGTGCAAAATGGCCTATTTGCGACTAATCGCAATTTGTGACTGCCTTTTACATTCTGTTTGTGAGTCACAAATTGCAATTTCTTATTTGCGAGTCGCAAATTCGAGTCACAAATGTTTGCGATTCGGTAACTGGTCGCATCGCTATTGGGACTATTTGTACATACCATTTCACATTTTGCACTGTCGCAAATAGCGCTGTGACCAATTTGCGAGTTGTAAAAGGTACGTAAATGTGGCCCAAAGTCTTTTAGAGGCCAAGAAAAACTGTCTTCATTCACAACATATGCGTTTTATGCCTCTTCCTCACTCCAACGGACCCTGGAGTTCACTTTTCCTCTGTATGCTCCTCTGCCCTTGTGGACGGGGTCTGTGGTGATCCTCTTCGAGGGAGACAGTTGTTCGAAAGATCCTCTTAATGTAATGCTCTTCATGTTCTACCATTGTTTCTCTTCCTGCACCCTTTCTGTGAAAACTATTTTACCCTCCCAGCTACTTGTTGCCTGTGCCCATTCATTTTGGAATCATTCCTGAATTGTCTTCCTGGGTAACATGGTGGGGCGAATAAGTAATATGCACGATGCAATCTGGCCCATTACTTCACCACTATCCTCACTAGCAAACATCTTTTTAAGGTCAGTTTGCTCTATTAGTCCTAGGATTCTTTTTGTAACAGGAAGTACTTTGGCCTTCCTGGACGTTAACATTACTCACAAGATTAACTTTTTTATCTGGGTTTGGTGATGATTTTTCATATTAAGGGCGAAACCCAAATTGGGTAGTGTTAGCATCACTTTCTGCATGCTGTCCTGGAAATGTGATGGTTAGCTCGTCTTTACTAACTAATTGTCCATATAGGGATACACATGTATCCCTTGCCTTTTTTTTAATAAGCTGCCACACTGCTAGACATGCTTAGAAAATCCAGGGAACCGATATTCTCACAAAGGGTAATACTTTGAATTGATAATGTACTTTGTCTATGACAAACCTCCTGTACTTGTGGTTCATCACTACATGCAGGTAGACATCTTTAACGTCTGGGGTTGCTGTCTTCAGGAGAGGTATGCCCTATTGGAGTGTGGCCATTTTGAATCTCCAAGTTTTCATGAATGTGTTCAACCGCCTACAGTCCAGAATACGTCTTAGTGCTTTTCCTGGCTTCAGTACCAGTAAGAAGACTGAGCATACCCCTTGACTGATCTCTACTTTTGGCACCTTTTCTACTGCTTGCTTTAATAGAAGGTCCTCTACTTCTTGCTGTGGGTGATGTCAGTATTGGTGTAACCTCACAACCTTAGCTGAATTGTCAGAGGACTTCATGAAAGTTCTCTGCTTCATCTATTTAATATAATAATATTCAGTTGCTACTTGTCTGATGTGATTTCCATCAATTCCCAGAAAACATCCCTTATTATACCCCCTACAGGTTGGGGGCTTTTTACAACTGGTTCAATTTCTTGCGGATCCTGTTCCCTTAGGGGCTTACATCTTCCTCTTATCATGCCTTGAAAGGACTGGTGTGGTGTTGAGAGGTATTGCAATTGTGGTGGGGTGCTATATATGCTAGTTTGCTGTGTGAATGTTTCATATGTGCTTGAATGGAAGCTCCCTCTACCTGCAAATCTCTTGACAGTTGGGGCTCTTTTGTCTAAAAGACCCCCACAACTTCAGAGCTCCCATAGTCTTTGCCATCTCGTTGTTCTTTTTGACTAGTAGTGCCTCATCCATTGTAAGCCATAAAAGATTGTTTCCTGTGAAAGATATATTTATTTCCAAATCTTGGACCTCTGACTTGAATCTAGAGACTCTGAGCCAGGTACGTGTACCTAGGGTTGTGCCGGTGCACAGCTGTCTACTTGTAGTGTTGTTGTGTTTCCATTTTAGTTATAGCTCCATGCATGTTATTTTATTATACTAGGCCTGCCGCTGTGCACTTTAACCTAGATACATTTTATTCAGCTTCATTTTATTATTCTTATGATAGTTACTTTTGCGGTCTTGTTTTATTTCTCTCTATCTAGCTGTGTTTGCCTGGGCCAGCACTGCGTTCTCAAACAAGACATTCTTGCTCACTCTGTGCTTCTTTCAAGGCTGTAATAAGATAGGTTTCAAGTGAACGTGGTACAAGTTTTGTCTCTGACATTCATAGAAAAACACACATCCTTACGTAGGGACATTTTCTCAGAACATCAACTGTTTTCTTATGAAAACACTGCCTTGTCCCTTACACATTAGAGGGAGATTCCAGCCAGAGAACCACAAACTATGCTGATTGCTGAACGCTTCGCTACAGCTGTTTATGCAGACTTCAGGCCTTTGCTCAGGTATGGGGTATGATGTCTTCCCAAGGGAAACTGAAGGGCAGAATTAGAACTTAACATGCTGTGCTCTATTATAGCCTAGGTAGGAATTAGTCTATTGACTTTAGTGGCAGTATGGTAGCGTTATTTCTATGCTTTACTCTCCTTGTCACAATTTTAATCTTGTCATGCTGTATCGTTCTGGTTATTGCAGCACATGCTTTGCTGTCTAAGATGGAGTTGCTTCATTAAAATCTTATTGAAACATATACTGCCTCTGTTTGTCATTGTGTATGTGAGACTCATGTAACTGAGAGAAAAGGATGAGACCTGAGTGACCACGGTTTCCCTGAGAAATGACTTATGTCATGCGCTCGGCTGCCCAATCATCCCTGCCCTTGGGTAGAGATGAGACACTGCTAGGTAGTCAGAGCAAAACCCGGATTGGGGGGGACAGGTGTCACCTGTAATGGGCCAGACTCAGTCTCCCACACCACAGGCGATTCTGCCGCTCAAAATCAAGTAGTCTCATTAGAATAATGAGAGCCTACGCGATAGTGTCTGCCTCATCTGTGCTGCTTAAAGCATATGCTGGAGATGGTCTTTATCCCCCTGGATGATCTTTTTAACCCTATTTCAGAACTGTTCAGGAAGATGTTGTATGCATTTTTCAGCCCACTATTTCTACCCTCTTAGGGCCATATTTATACTTTTTGAAGCACAACTGCGCCAACGAAGTTGTGCGTCAAAAATTTTAACGCCATTCCAAAGCACCATGCGGGCGCCTTATTTATTGAATGACGTTAGCCGACGGAGCTGACTGGTGTGCATAAAAAGAAATTACTCACACCAGGCAGCGCCGGCGTAGGGGAAAATGGAGCTTGGGCGTCAAAAAATGTGGCAAGTCAGGTCTGAGGCAAAATTTTCGCCTCAACCCGATTTGCGCCATTTATTTCGACGCCCAACCCCCATTGAAATGACTCCTGTCTTAGCACAGACAGGAGTCATGCCCCCTTGCCCAATGGCCATGCCCAGGGGACTTATGTCCCCTGGGCATGGTCATTGGGCATAGTGGCATGTAGGGGGGCACAAATCAGGCCCCCCTATGCCACAAAAAAATAAAAAAATAAATACTTACCTGAACTTACCTTAAGTTCCCTGGGATGGGTCCCTCCATACTTGGGCGTCCTCCTGGGGTGGGCAAGGGTGGCGGGGGGTGTCCCTGGGGGCATGGGAGGGCACCTCTGGGCTCCTTCCGAGCCCACAGGTCCCTTAACGCCTGCCCTGACCAGGCGTTAAAAAATGACACAAAAGCGGCTGGACGTCATTTTTTATGGCCCGCCCACTCCTGTGCGTCATTTTTGCACGGGAGTTTAAATAAGGCGCACATGCCTTAGAGTCATCATCATCAACACATAGCTTTATTCGGTTACTTTCAACCATAAAAGCAAAACAACCAACAATTGAATGAAAAGGAAAAAGAAATTGAGTTAAAAAGAGATAAGAATAACATATGTTTCAGCATTAAAACACATAAAATTACTTTCCTTAAAAATGCACCTAACCCCCTAATACCTATCATTTAGATTAAACATGGGGTTTTATTTCAGTCTAGGTGTATAGTTAAAATTTGGCAGCTAAAACACTTTTTTGCCTTAGAGTAATTTTTTAGAAGGGAACGCCTACCTTGCATATCATTAACGCAAGGTAGGTGTCCACGCTAAAAAATGACGCAAACTCCAAGATCTTTGGCGCTAGACGGGTCTAACGCCAAAGTATAAATATGGAGTTAGCTTTGCGTCGGATTTGCGCAAAAAAAAACACGCAAATCCGGCGCAAACAGAGTATAAATATGCCCCTTATTCTCTTTGTCAGGTGGTGGGCCCATGGACGAAATGGCATTTGCCTTTCTGTTGTCATAATAGAGTCTGCCGGAGAATTACCCCTGATGAAGTTGGAGTCTTTTGAGGAGTTTTTTTTCACAATCCTGGGGGTCACCACGTAGGAGAAAGTAGGCTCTTTGAAGGCTTCCTTCTTTTGATCTTAGGCAGATACTAGTTCTTCTTTTGGGTGGCATCAAATTTTTCCTTCCTGCTTTTCTTCCATTTGCACACTAAAGGTGTCTGCAGCCCTCTTGATGACTGTGTTGTAAACTAAAAAGTCATCATGTACGTGAGTTTTGGGGATGTGTTTCTACTCCCTCTTTCAACAAGTTGGCATTAAGTTCTTCTCGATCTCCTTCATGTCCTTGAGATCTTGGAGGGAGGTCTTTTCGACTTGAACCTCCCCTTTATAAAAGAGGCCTTCTTGCTTTTCTTCATGGGACTCAGGTCTTGTACGGTGTTCTAGCTCAGCATGACTCTCTTCCGGCACCTTTGCCTCCACAGATCTAATTGGGATGTGAAACCCCTTAAGGTCCTCATCTAAGTCTTTCTTTGTTTGCAAGAGGGATGCCATTTCGGCCTTGAGATGATGCTATTTCTTGATCTCGAGCATCTGAGCATTGAGTATGGTGGTGTTTTCCTCTTTAGAATGGTGTCCTCCTCCTTCTTTGTTTCCTTCTCCCTTCCTTGGTCTCAATAACATTTTGACATAAATCTGGTGCCTAAGAGTTTGCCTCCTATAGTGTCCTTTTGTTTTAATCTGTGGGACTTCTTTTGTTTTGGCTGCCCTTTGTTTACAGAGTGTTTTAGTGTCAATGGCCTTTTGAGTCTGATACTCTGTTTGATCTCTCTGCAGCTTTAAGGCATTACATGCTGCTGCTTCCCGAATTCATGTTCCATCATCCTCTTCTGTGAAGTTTCCTGTTTATTGACGTTGATGACACTGTCCTCTTTATCAAAGCCCTAGTTTTGTGCCAGTCTGAAGATTGCGACCACACACATGGGTTTCTTGGTGCATGTCTGAAGTTGTTAGGGAAACAACATGCTACCAAATGGTCAACAATGCCAAAAGGGAAGTGAAACAGAAAAGGGACTACAAACAATTCCAGACCCAAACACTAGAAGGCGGGATAACGCACAGCATGTGAATTCAGAAAAGATTCACGCTGAAAAACAATACCCACCGGATTGCCATAGGCACTTCCTAGAGTAAGCTTTTATTGGACCATTATGCCTACACCTGTATCTCTTCTGTCTTAGTGGTGTCCAGATAGTGCCATCTTCATGAGGTCGGCTATCCATGTCAAGACTTTAAGGCTTGTAAGAACCATTGTAGGCCTTAAAAGGTTGTTTCCTGTGAAATATATATTTATTACCAAAGCTTGACCTCTAACTTGAATCTAAAGACTCTGAGCAAGGTACATGTGCAATCTCAGATGCTATCTCAGAAATGTAGCCCCTGCAGGGCTGTTGGCATCCAGAATGCAGCACATTAAGAAAACAGTCCTGTTTTCTAAAGTGTTTACTAGCACCAACTGCCCCACTTTTTAGGATGATTCTACTAGTGCATTGTGGTGTACTGTGGCTTACCATGTACATGGAGGGGCTTGGAACCCGCTCATTATTTGCCATTGGTTAGCTTTCATTCTCACTCTCATTTGCCTACTTCTTAACGGTGCTCCAGCTTGTCAGTCTTGTTTGTGTTGCCTATGAAGCATTCCTACTTTACAGTCACTTTGATTGCCTGGCATCACTGCTTCCACTACTTGCTTTTTAAGCATTTCTTCTTTTTTGTGTAAAGCATTTGAGGTAATCGCAATGATGCAGATGCCAGAAAGAGAAGATTTATTGTTGAAATATTGTGCCTCCAATCCCTGCTTGGAAATCAACTGCCTCTTATCAACTCTCTTCAGAATAACATTCTAGTCAGCCTTCACACTAATATTCTAAAGGACTCTTTGACACAGAACCCTCTAAGGGGAAGGAAGGGAGAACAAGGGAAAGGAATGTACTAAATAGATAACACATTAAAACACATCTCCTTATCCAAGGGAAACATATATAGTTAACTTTAAAAGATTGATCACTACATTTTGTAGTCTTTTTGCCATACAGGAAGTTTACGCTTAATGTCACACTTCCTGTTAGGAACAACAGTTGAGACGTGGCTGGTGCATGGTGGGATTTCCGAGTTCGGAATAAAAAAAATTCAGGACATTTGGCTATACTCAAGGTGTAGTGGTTTTCCAAAATTTCCACATTTTGTTTAACACATTTAGGGCCTGACCGAGATTTCGACAGAGGGGTTACTCTGTCACAACAGTGACACACATTTCGTCCTACAAAATCTAGATACCATTGTTTCCTATGGTAGTAAGATTTCGGCGGACAGGATATCCGTCACCATTGTAATGGAGCAACCCCTTTGCCGAAATCTAAATCAGGCCCTCAATCCCTGCAGGGTCAGGGAAAGATTTACACTTGTTTTGTGTAGAAGTAGGCCTTTTTATGACTACCCAATGTCCCACTCACCAGTGTTGTAGTGTTACTCCCTTTTTATAGTCATACCATCTTTTGTGTCTGCTTTGATGATGTTTCACTAAATCAATTACTTCACCTCTATCAGTTCATACCAGATTACCTATATTAAGCCAATTAGTTGCCATTTTGGAACCTGGTTTCCTTCCCTTGAGTGAGCCAAAAAAGATGATGATGATGATAAGATTTGTAGAGCGCACGAATGCCCACCAGGGCGTCCTGGCGCTGGTTATGCAAAAAGGGTAAAAGCTATCAGAAGGCGATAAGTCTATACCGTAAGACAGCTAGGAACTGAAAAGCGACGGTGGCCCCAGATAATGCATGTAGTGTAATGTGAAATGACCACGACATATCCCCCATAGCTCTGTCTACTGAATTACCAACAATATGTGCCATTTGAGTAATCTGTTGAAATATTTTGTTCACTTTTTCGACACAACCATTTGCTTTGGGGCAAAAAGAGAAGTTTTGATTTGACTTATAGACAATTGTTTTTAGGAATTGTGTTATTTTCTATGACACAAAGTGAGGCCCATTATCTGTGATTATTGTGCTGGGTACTCCTTTAGAAAACCTACTAGACATACATTTAAATAGAGTCCTGGTGTTTATATTATTTACAGACTAAGGGGCATATTTAAGAATCTTTCACACAGTGCAGCAAGCCACCTTGTAGAGCTGTATGAAAAGGCAGGAATGTGCCGTATTTAACATTAAACTGAACGTTCCTGTCTTCTACATGGCTCCTCTCACCAATATCCTCCGCCCCCACGGCATCACCATCATTTCTTATGCTGACGACACCCAGCTCATCATCTCCCTCACCAAGAACCCAGCCATCGCCAAGACTAACCTGCACGCTGGATTCCTCGAGACTGCCAAATGGATGACAACAAGCCATCTCAAATTGCATTCAAACAAAACAGAGATCATCATCTTCGGCCCCAACAAGACAGCATGGAAAGACTCCTGGTGGCCCACCACCCTCGGACCACAACCAGCACCCACCACCCACACACGCAACCTTGTCATCATACTGGACTCAGCCCTCTCCTTGACACAGCAAATCAATGCCATATCATCCTCCTGCTTCAACACCCTTCGCATGCTACGCAAGACTTTCAAATTGATACCCCTAGAAACAAGAAAAACAGTCACCCATGCCCTCATCAGCAGCAGACTGGACTACAGCAACGCCCTCTATGCTGGGACCACAGCCAAACTTCAAAGAAAACTCCAGCGAATCCAGAACGCAGCCGCACGACGACTCCTCAACCTCCCTCACCACGAACACATATCCACCCACCTCGGATCCCTACACTGGTTGCCCAACAACAAAAGGATAATTTTCAAAGTCCTCATCCGCGCTCACAAGCCCCTCCACGACACTGGACCGGCCTACCTCAACGAACGAGTAAACTTCCACACACCTACTCGCCAGCTCCGCTCCGCCGCCCTCGCCCTCGCCACAGTCCCCTGCATCCAATGCACCATCTCCGGCGGCAGATCCTTCTCCCACCTTGCCACCAAGACCTGGAACTCCCTCCCCACCAACCTACTCAAGACCCAAGACCTACTAACTTTCAGAAAGCACCTAAAACATGGCTTTTTGAGCAGTAACCGTCCACTACCCCCACCCCCATCCGCCACGCCACCTTGAGACCATACCGGTTGAGTAGTGCGCTTAAGAAATTGATTGATTGATTGATTTCCAAGCCCTTGCGCACTTTGGCTCCCTCACTCCAACGCAGACATTCTTGTGTCATATTGCAAGCCTGCAGTGTAGGCAGGATTGTTTTGTGCATGAAATTGCAACTTCCTGCATAAAAACAATCCTTAGAGGCATTTTCCTCTTTCTATGTGTGCTGCAGAATGCACAGAACTTTCTAATGGCATATGGGATACACAATCAGAAACATAGGCGATCATTACAACATTGGCGGTAAAAGCCGCTTACCGCCGTGCAGAAGAACGCCAACACACCGCCACGGAAAACTGCCACAGCCATTATGACCCACAGCACGGAATCTGCAAAAATTCAGACACCCACACAAGTCCGCCACACCAAAGGTCAGTGATAAACTGGCGAAAACAAAACCTCCACCGTCACGCCAACAGAAATACGCCCACACTATCACGACACACGAATCCACGCGGCGGTCTTTCAACCGCGGTATTCCATTGGCGGTACACACAGCCGCGCTCAAAATACACACACATTTACAAAACACTGCCACATTGGACAATTCGAAATACACACACCCGATACACATACACACACCACTCCCATACACCCAAGACAATATATAACACACACCCACAAACCCCTACCACCAAAAATCACGAACGAAGGCCAGAGAGAGACACCACCATCAACAATACTAGCATCCACAGGCACACAACACCATCACCCACATAACTTCCACGCAACTCACACTACACACCACTACATATCAGCACACTTATCACCACACACACCATCCCACAGATCACCTACACCACCCCATGGCACAGCAAAGACACCCCAGGTTCTCGGAGGAGGAGTTCAGGGTGGAGGAAATCGTCTGGGTAAAGCCACAACTATTCGGATCACAGGTGCAGCACACCTCAATTGCAAGGAAGATGGAGCTATGGCGAAGAATAGTGGACAGGGTAAATGCAGTGGGACAGCACCCAAGAAATCGGGAGGACATCAGGAAGAGGTGGAACGACCTATGGGGGAATGTGCGTTCTGTGGTCTCAAGACACCACCTGGCGGTTCAGCAGACTGGCGGCGGACCCCCACCTCGCTACCACACAACTAACAACATGGGAGGAGCAGGTCTTGGCGATTCTGCATCCTGAGGGCCTCGCAGGAGTAGGTGGAGAAATGGACTCTGGTAAGTCAAAGCTTTACTATTACATCCCCCACCCTACCTGCATGCCAGCACATATCCCCACCCTCAACCTCACCCCATCACTCTAACTCCTCACAAATGTCCCAACATCACAAACCACACATCTTAACCCCAAGCCCTGCATGCAACAACAAGGCATGGACACCCATCACTAAAGCATGCCCACTGCACATACCCATACACCCCCCTAAACCATCAGCACACAAGGTCCCACACAGGAATGCAAGCACTGGGGTACAGGGGCACCCGCCCATTGCACACCATGCCACACACAGATGTAATAAACATCCTTTTATACCCCTGCAGGACCCCTACCCAACGTCACCGGACAGGAGGGTCCACACATGTCCACACCACCAACCGAAGAGGCCCACAGTGATGACAGCACCTCTGTCCAACTGGATCAAGATGACCAGCCCGGCCCATCGGGGACCTCGGGACAGTCGGCTCCCCACATCAAGTCACAGGCCACCACAGAGCTTCCCCCCTCTGGAAACACCAGCACAGCACCCACCCAGCGGGCCCATATCTCCGTCCCCAGGACAAATCAATCAGCAGTGTGTCCACCACTACAGGGAACCCAGGCTAACCCACCACCCCAACAACAACAGGGACCTGGTGGCAGTGGTAGTGGGCACACGGTCCAGGGGACGGAGGCCCAGGAACACAGGGGAACTGGGAGGGTTGCTGTGCGACAGGGGGCAGACAGGCCCAGGGAACCCACTTTCCATGTGGCCCTCTCCTCCATCATGGGAGCCTACCACCACTCCCAGGAGACGATGGCAACGGTACTGGCCAAGTTTCAGGAGACCCAGCGCCTGCAGGAGGAACAGTATATGGGCTTCAGGGAGGATCTCAGAACCATCAATTCCACCCTGGGCACCATCGTAGAGGTGCTGAAAGAAGTACTCAACACCAGGAGGGACACTGACACTAGCCTGGACAATGAACTGCCCACCACCTCTGCCGGTGCTAGTGGACAGAAGGCACTGCCATAGGACCACCACACCAGCGCCCCACCCCCTGCAGAGGGAGAACCACCTCGCAAACGGTCTCTGAGATCCAGGAACAAGACAGAGAACGATGCCAAGACCCCCGCCAAGAAATGAGACCACCCTGATTGTCATCCTACTGTTCCACTTTGTCACCCTGTCCATCCTTAAACTGCCCCAGCTCCACTTCCTATGCCCATTTGGGCAATGCACCTGTGAGACTAATAGACTGGACTCTGCCATGGACATTCCTCCGCCATCACCCCTCACCATTTTGCTACCCCCTCCAATTTTGAGCACTAAAATAAACACCCTTAAAGCACAAAAAAATCTGGGGTCAGTCTGTGATTTCAGAACACTGTATTAGCAATTACTGTGGCAAAAAGCTCTTTCATTTGTAATGTCAACATACCTATGTCACACAGCTCTAGTCCATGAGGAATCAAAGCAGATGTCACACTGTGGGACCCAGATCTGTGAAATCGTAAGGGAAAGTGACAACTCAGTGACCATACACTGGGTGAAAAGGACAGACAGAAGAGAGGTAGTAGTGTTAAAGTACATGTAGTAGGCAGGTTTGTATTCTTACCTGTGTTTCACTGGAAATATTGCTGGATCACTGAGTCCCTGTTATCCATACCTTCTTCCTCTGCTTCCTCGTCTTCACTGTCCACAGGCTCCACAGCTGCAACACCACCGCCATCTGGACCATCCTCCTGCAGAAAAGGCACCTGTCGTCACAAAGCCAAGTTGTGAAGCATACAGCAGGCCACGATGATCTGGCACACCTTCTTTGGTGAGTAGAATAGGGATCTACCTGTCATATAGAGGCACCTGAACCCCTGGCCTTCAGGAGGCCGAAGGTCCGCTCAATTACCCTCCTAGCTCGCCCATGGGCCTCATTGTAGCGTTCCTCTGCCCTTGTCCTGGGATTCCTCTCTGGGGTCAGTAGCCATGACAGGTTCGGGTAACCAGAGTCACCTGCAAATGGCGAGGTACAACTGTTAGACACACACTAACCTGGAGGGATATCCCCAGACCCAGACAACCATTCCCACTGACTAGCTTCCAGGTGCTCACCTAATAGCCACACACGGTGCCTCTGGAGTTGACCAATCACATAAGGGATGCTGCTATTCCGCAGGATGTAAGCGTCATGTACTGCGCCAGGGAACTTGGCATTCACATGGGAGATGTACTGGTTGGCCAAACATACCATCTGTACATTCATAGAATGATAACTCTTCCGGTTTCTGTACACCTGTTCACTCCTGTGGGGGGGTACCAAAGCCACATGTGTCCCATCAATGGCACCTATGATGTTGGGGATATGTCCCAGGGCATAGAAATCACCTTTCACTGTAGGCAAATTCTCCACCTGAGGGAAAACGATGTAGCTCCGCATGTGTTTCAGCAGGGCAGACAACACTCTGGACAACACGTTGGAAAACATGGGCTGGGGCATCCCTGATGCTATGGCCACTGTTGTTTGAAATGACCCACTTGCAAGGAAATGGAGTACTGACAGCACCTGCACTTGGGGGGGGATTCCTGTGGGATGGCGGATAGCTGACATCAGGTCTGGCTCCAACTGGGTACACAGTTCCTGGATTGTGGCACGGTCAAGCCTGTTTGTGATTATCACATGTCTTTCCTCCATTGTTGACAGGTCCACCAACGGTCGGTACACCGGAGGATGCCGCCATCTCCTCACATGTCCCAGCAGACGGTGCCTGTTGGAAAATGGGTTATTGGTAGGGCAGGTAGGTACCTACACCTAGCAACAAGCCACAAACCTCCACATAAGTACAGTTAGGTCTCAGTAAATTAATCCCAGCTCTACCCTTGGTAGCTTGGCATCGAGCGTCAAGGCTTAACTTAGGAGACAAAGTGTAAAGCATTCAAATATCACAAATTAGTAATTAAATAAAACACAGGAAACAGTTTAAAAATCCAAAACCAATTTATAAAAATAGCTTATATTTTAATCTTTAAAATGACACAAAAACGATTAAAATCGGTTCAGGGGAACCGGAGATATGAATTTTTAAAGTATTATTATTTTCTAGCGCTTAGAAACAAAAAGCGCCAATCGGGTCATCTGGTTGCACCAGGACCGGGGCAAAGTCAAACTTTCAGGCCGACCGCGATGGAGCCCTGCTCGGCTACAAGTCGCGGGAGGCCTCGGTTAAAAAGTTACCTTCTGACTTAGTCTCTTTTTTTGATGTTTTTCTTCCCCGGGACGAACCTGCCAGTTGGATCCGACCTCCTGGAGCCCTTGTCCGGATACGCGAAGTCGGTTTCCTCGGTGGTGATTTTTACCTTCGGACTTAGTCGTTTTTTCGAGATGAAAATCCTTCGACCGGGGTAAACCTGGATCTTGATCCGACGTCCGTGGAGCCCTTATCGGATACGATGGCTGGAAGGTCCCGGTCAACTTTTTACGTTCGGACTTAGTCTCTTTTTTGGATGTTTTTCTTTACCGGGACGAACCACGAAGTCAGGCCGGGTCGCGGTTGAGGCAAGCCGGCTAGAATTTCCGCGTCGGGTCGGTCACTTTATGGAGCTTTTTTTCAAAAATTCTCCAATCTTTTCCAAACTTCTGGGGCTTCACCCAGATGTTCTTTTAAGGTTCTTTTGGGGTCCACAGCTCACCCCAAGGGTCCAGAAGTTCTGTGATGGTCCTTGGGAAGTGCGGACTTCAACTCCCAGAATGCACCTGGCGCAAACTCCTTTTTGGCCACTGGACAGTGGTCAGCTGGTCACTTTTTCAGGAGTTGGTGCAGGGGACTCTGGATAGCAATTTTTCACCTGTAGCAAACAGGGAGTCCCTCCTTGAACCAGTGGAAGCCAGGCAAAGTCCTTCTTGTGGTGAAGCCCAAGTGTGCAGCTGGTGCAGTCTTTCTGAGTGCAGGGTCCAGGTGCAGGCCAGGGGTCCAGCAGGGCAGTCCTTCTTCTCCTTGTAGTTCCTTCTTCTTGAAATTTGGTGGGGATCTGAGGCGTGGGTGCAGGTCTGCCAGTTTTATCCTTGCTCCTGGGTGAAAAGCAGGGGGGCCCTGGTTCTCCAATCAGGGACAGGGTCGTCCCCCTGTGATGACCACTTCCTGGGAAGTGTGGCAAAAATCCATCCCAGAAGGCAACAGTCTCTAAAAATCCAAAATGGATGAATCTGATTTTTGGAGGAGAGATCTGGCTGAGCCCACCCACTGGTGTGGCTAAAAATCATAAACACACCCCTCTCCTGCCCTCTCCTAATCTAATCAAGGGGGCACCTAGCTGTCTGGGGTTGCAGGATGTGGGGGTGTTGCTGGGTGCTCCAGATGTCCTTCTCTGCCTTTGAAGACCAGTTTGGCAGCCCTCCCCCTTCCTGCCTCACCATCTGCTGAGGGGAGATTCTCTCCCCCAAGCACATTCCTTTGTGTGAAGCCAGGCCACTTCACACCTCATTAAAGTAGCCTGGCAGAAGCTGCTGCAGGCTGGCCAATCAGAGCACAGCAGCAAAAACAATGCAGAGCTGAAATTGGCAACTTTTTAGGTAAAGTCTAAACTTTTTACCTGGACAAGTTATATTAAATCCAACAACTGGAAGTTGTGGGATTTATTACAACAATCAATTTGATACCAAATTCTTGGTATGTAACATTTAAGGAGACTTTAAAATTTAAAATAAAGTCTGCCCATTCTAGCCTATGAAGGCCATTTACTTCAATGAGGGAAAAACAAATTTGGCTGTTTTTACCTCACCAGGGCTTATAAATCTATTTTTATAAAGTCCCTGCTTATAGTTACATGGCACCCAGCCCTAGGGGCACATAGGGCACACCTTAGGGGTGACTTATATGTAAAAATAAGGTAGTTTAAGACTTTGGAAGTACCTTTAATTCCAAAGTCGAATTTGCATATAACTTTAATTTAAAAGCAGCCAGCAAGGCAGGCTTGCTTTTAAAATGGCACTGGGCACCTCAGCAATGCACCTAGGTGTGCACCACCTATGCTGTGGTCCCTAAACCTACATGCCCTACCATATACTAGGGACTTATAGGTAGGTTAACTTAGCCAATTATAATTAGCCTAATTTGCATATCCATTTTACACAGAGCACTGGCCCTGGGACTGGTAAGCAGTACCCAGGGCACAGCCAAGAGTCAGTAACCACCAGTACCTATCCAGAAAGAGTGGGGGTGATCAGGCAAAAAAAAAGGACTTTCCTACACTGCCCCCCCCCAGATGAAAGGTGATGGGTACTAACCTACACCCTGGTAGTCCTCATCAGCTAAGTGGAAAAACCTGGAAAGGCCATCTGCATTGGCATGAGCAGTCCCAGGTCTGTGCTCCACTGTGAAGTCCATCCCCTGTAGGGAAATGGACCACCTTAACAGTTTTGGGTTCTCCCCCCTCATCTGCATCAACCATCTGAGAGGTCTGTGGTCAGTTTGTACACGGAAGTGAGTGCCAAACAAGTAAGGCCTCAACTTCTTCAGGGACCAAACCACAGCAAAGGCCTCCCTCTCAATGGCACTCCATTTTTTCTCTCTGGGGAGTAGTCGTCTGCTGATGAAGGCAACTGGGTGATCATGGCCCTCTTCATTAACTTGTGCTAACACTGCCCCAATCCCTTCCTCTGAAGCATCTGTTTGCACTACAAACTCCTTGCTATAGTCAGGGGCCAGTAACACTGGTGCTGAACACATAGCCTGTTTTAGGGTGTCAAAAGCTTTCTGACACTCTGGGGTCCAAATGACCTTCTTGGGTTGTTTCTTGGAGGTAAGCTCAGTCAGAGGGGCCACTATGGTCCCAAAATTCTGAACAAACCTCCTGTAATACCCAGTCAGGCCAAGAAAGGCCCTGACCTGAGTCTGGGTTTTTGGAGCCTCCCAATCCAGGATAGTCTGGATCTTGGGCTGGAGAGGTTGTACATGGCCTCCACCAACAAGGTGGCCCAGGTACACAACAGAATTTTGCCCTATCTGGCACTTGCTTGCCTTGATAGTCAGGCCTGCTTGAAGCAGGGCCTGAAGCACTTCCTTCAGGTGGACCAGGTGGTCCCTCCAGGTGGAACTAAATACAGCTATATCATCCAGATAAGCTGCACTAAAAGATTCCAACCCAGATAGGACTCTATTCACCAACCGTTGGAAGGTGGCAGGAGCATTTTTCATCCCGAAGGGCATCACCTTGAACTGAAAGTGGCCCTCTGGTGTGGAAAATGCTGACCTCTCCTTAGCTCTTGGACTTAAGGCAATCTGCCAATATCCTGAGGTCAGATCAAATGTGCTCAGGAATTTGGCAGCCCCCAACCTGTCAATGAGCTCATCAGCTCTAGGTATGGGGTGAGCATCAGTCCTAGTGACTGCATTTAGACCTCTGTAGTCCACACAGAATCTTAATTCTTTCTTCCCACCTTGGGGATTAGCTTTGGGCACCAGTACCACTGGACTGGACCAAGGACTATCAGAGGGCTCAATTACCTTCAGGTCCAACATCTTAGCCACCTCAGCTTTGATGTTGGCCTTGACCTGGTCAGACAGCCTGTACAGCTTGTTCTTGACAGGCAAGCTGTCACCAGTGTCAACATCATGGACACACCAATTGGTGAGTCCAGGGGTCAGGGAGAACAGACTAGCAAACTGTCCCAAGACTTGCTTACAGTCTTGTTGTTGCTGATCTGTCAATTTGGGAGAGAGTACCACTCCCTCCACTGACCCATCTTTTGCCTTTGAGGACAGGAGGTCTGGCAGAGGTTCACCCTCCTCCTCCTTCCCTTCATCAGTGACCATCAGCATGGTCATGTCTGCCCTGTCCTGGTGGGGTTTCATCCTGTTTACATGTAGGATCCTGTGAGGATTCCTGGGGGTGCCAAGGTCCACCAAGTAGGTGACCTCACCTTTTTTCTCTAGGATTGGGTAGGGCCCAGTCCATTTGGCCTGTAGTGCCCTAGGAGCCATGGGCTCCAAAACCCACACCAGCTGTCCTGGGTGATACTCAGGCATGGTAGCCTTTTGATCATGCCAGAGCGTCATGAGCTCCTGACTGGCCTCCAGGTTTCTGCTTGCCTTCTTCATATACTCAGCCATGCGAGACCGCAGGCCTAGTACATAATCCAGCACATTCTCCTTGGATTCCTTGAGAGGCTTTTCCCAAGACTCTCTCACCAAGCACAATGGGCCTCTTACAGGGTGCCCAAACAGTAACTCAAAGGGGCTGAATCCAACCCCCTTCTGTGGCACCTCCCTGTAGGCAAACAGCAGGCATGGGAGGAGGACATCCCATCTCCTCCTGAGTTTGTCAGACAAACCCATGATCATGCCCTTCAGGGTCTTATTGAATCTTTCCACCAGACCATTGGTCTGTGGATGGTAGGGTGTGCTGAACTTATAAGTAACACCACACTCCTCCCACATGGCTTTCAGATAGGCTGACAAAGTTTGTGCCCCTATCTGAGACCACCTCCTTTGGGAATCCCACTCTGGTGAACACACCAAGTAGGGCCCTAGCCACTGTGGGAGCAGTGACTGTCCGGAGGGGTATTGCCTCCGGGTACCTGGTGGCATGGTCCACTACCACCACAATGTACCTGTTACCTGAAGCAGTTGGTGGGTCTAGGGGACCAACAATGTCAATCCCCACCCTCTCAAAGGGAGTCCCAACCACTGGCAGTGGAATCAAGGGAGCCTTTGGTTTGCCCCCTGTCTTGCCACTGGCTTGACAGGTGACACAGGAGCTGCAAAACTCCCTGACTTTTTCTGACATTTCGGGCCAAAAAAAATGGTTGACCAGCCTGCTCCAGGTCTTGGTCTGTCCCAAATGACCAGCTAAGGGGATATCATGGCTTAAGGTAAGGAGGAATTCTCTATACTTTTGGGGGACCACTACTCTCCTAGTAGCCCCTTCTTTAAGGGCCCTTGCCTCAGTGTAGAGAACTCCATCCTCCCAGTAAACCTTGTGGGTACCACTGGTATCCCCTTGTTCTTGCCTGGCAGCAGTCTGCCTCAGGCCCTCAAGAGTGGGACACTCTCTTTGTCCCTGGCACAAATCTTCTCTGGTGGGCCCACCTGCCCCTTGCAGTTCTGCCAAGTCAGGCAGAGTTTGCAGGGAAGGTGTCCCTCCCTCCGAGTTCAGATCCTCCCCCTCAGGGTTGGATTCTTCCTGACCCTCTGTACTTGTTGGGGCTGGCAAGCCAGACCCAGTGCCTTTTCTCTTTTTCTTGGAGGCTTGGCCCATTGTTCCAGGGTCCAAGTGTCCAGCATTCCCCTGTTGTGCCGCCTGTGACCTGGTCACAGCACACACCCATTCAGGGAGGTCCAGCATCTGTGCATGGACCCTTCTTTCCACTTCTGACCACTCAGATGCTTCAAGATCATTCCCCAGTAGACACTCTACTGGGAGGGCAGGAGCTACAGCTACTTTTTTAGGGCCAGTCACACCTCCCCATTCCAGACTCACCACAGCCATGGGATGGAGTTTGGTTCTGGTATCTGCATAAGTCACCTGGTGGAAGACACCAGGTAAGACCTGCTCTGGAGAAACCAGCTTTTCTGCGACCATTGTCACACTGGCTCCTGTATCTCTCAGAGCTTCCACTTCAGTCCCATTGACTTTAGGCCTCTGCCTATACCTCTCCATGATGGGAGGTAAGGTGGCCATAGTTGCAATGTCCACCCCACCCACGGATACTAAGGTGACCTCAGTGTACCCTGATTCCACCCCTGGGCCAACTTCCACCCCCAACCCTACACTAGCAATCCCCTGGGATTGCCCACCAGTGGGGGGCTTCTTGGTGCAGATAGCATCTCCTCTTTTATGTCCTGGCTGATGACAGTCAAAACACTTGCCGGCCTTAGCAAGCTCCTGAAACTTTCCTGCTTTAGCAGGATCATAATTCTTTCCCTGATACCCTTTCCCTTTAAAAGTGAATTGGCTCGGGGCTCCCCCTCCCTGAGAAGTTTTTGGGGACTCTTGTGAGGACTCTTTGGGTTTTTTGTCATCTTTCCCCTGGTTCTTCCCCTGAGAAGAACCATGTCCTCCCTTTTTCTGATCACCCCCTGGGGGTTTCTGGTTAACCCTAGTTCTTAACCAGTCATCTGCTGCCTCCCCCAGCTCTCTGGGGTTGGTCAACCTAGAGTCTACTAGATACTGGCGGAGCCTCTCTTGGACACAATTAGTTAGAAGGTGCTCCCTCATAATCAAATTGTACAGCCCCTCAAAGGTACTTACCCTGTTGCCCTGTATCCAGCCCTCCAGTGCTTTTACTGAAATGTCCACAAAGTCCACCCAGGACTGGGTGCTTGTCTTTTGGGTGTCCCTAAACTTAAGCCTATACTGCTCTGGGGTTACACCAAACTTTTTAGTCAAGCAACTCTTCATACTGGGGTATGAGTCTGCATCCTCCCCACTCATGGTTAGGAGCCTATCCCTCCCAGAGTTGGGAACTAACTCCCAAAGGAGTGAACCCCAGTACTGAGGCTTGACTTTCCTCATCTGGAGGGCCCTCTCAAAGGCCCCCAGCCACTTATCTATGTCATCCCCCTCTACATAGGCAGGAACCACCCCTTTGGGTAATCTGGGGGCAAAACCCCCACCCAGGGATACCTCAGTTTCTTTCTCGCTGCCTCCATCTTTTTTTTCTTTGCTTGCTCACTTTTTCTTTTCTAGGGCAAGCTTATCTGCTTCCAAAGCTATGTAGGCTAGCTGGGCTTCCAGCTCTCTTTCCCTGATGGATGGGTTCTCTCCTCCTGAAAGGACCCCCTTCCTACCACTAGCTTTGGGTCTGCCCCTAGTGACTGTATCCACTGAGGACCGTTCTTCCTCTTCCTCACTTAGGTTCGGATGCCTTCCCTCCCCTGAGTGGTTAGAGTTAGCATCTTCCCCTTTTTCTTCCTCCTCTGGAGCTTCCTCTGTCTCTACCTCTTGGGCCTCAGCCCATGCTGTCAGGGATTTAATCAGGATTTCCTTCCTGAGATTAGTGGTTGCAGGCAACCCTCTTTCAATACACAACCCCCTAAGCTGGACTACTGTCAGTGTAGGTAGGCTAGCCAGATCAAGCTCCATGGTTCCCTAGTTTTGTGTCAACAAAAACTTTTTGCAAAAATTGGAAACAAGAATTTAGAAAAATTACAAAAATTCAATAATTGAAATTAATCCAAATTAAAAATTAAAAAAAAAAAAATTTAAAAATTAAAAACAATTTTTGCACTAGGACAATTTAAAGGATTTTTAATTTGTTTTACTCAAAACTGTAACGTGATATTGAACACAAGTACAGGATCCCGTCGCTGCTTCCAATTATGTTGGAAAATGGGTTATTGGTAGGGCAGGTAGGTACCTACACCTAGCAACAAGCCACAAACCTCCACATAAGTACAGTTAGGTCTCAGTAAATTAATCCCAGCTCTACCCTTGGTAGCTTGGCATCGAGCGTCAAGGCTTAACTTAGGAGACAAAGTGTAAAGCATTCAAATATCACAAAACAGTAATTAAATAAAACACAGGAAACAGTTTAAAAATCCAAAACCAATTCATAAAAATAGCTTATATTTTTATCTTTAAAATGACACAAAAACGATTAAAATCGGTTCAGGGGAACCGGAGATATGAATTTTTAAAATATTATTATTTTCTAGCGCTTAGAAACAAAAAGCGCCAATCGGGTCATCTGGTTGCACCAGGACCGGGGCAAAGTCAAACTTTCAGGCCGACCGCGATGGAGCCCTGCTCGGCTACAAGTCGCGGGAGGCCTCGGTTAAAAAGTTACCTTCTGACTTAGTCTCTTTTTTTGATGTTTTTCTTCCCCGGGACGAACCTGCCAGTTGGATCCGACCTCCTGGAGCCCTTGTCCGGATACGCGAAGTCGGTTTCCTCGGTGGTGATATTTACCTTCGGACTTAGTCGTTTTTTCGAGATGAAAATCCTTCGACCGGGGTAAACCTGGATCTTGATCCGACGTCCGTGGAGCCCTTATCGGATACGATGGCTGGAAGGTCCCGGTCAACTTTTTACGTTCGGACTTAGTCTCTTTTTTGGATGTTTTTCTTTACCGGGACGAACCACGAAGTCAGGCCGGGTCGCGGTTGAGGCAAGCCGGCTAGAATTTCCGCGTCGGGTCGGTCACTTTATGGAGCTTTTTTTCAAAAATTCTCCAATCTTTTCCAAACTTCTGGGGCTTCACCCAGATGTTCTTTTAAGGTTCTTTTGGGGTCCACAGCTCACCCCAAGGGTCCAGAAGTTCTGTGATGGTCCTTGGGAAGTGCGGACTTCAACTCCCAGAATGCACCTGGCGCAAACTCCTTTTTGGCCACTGGACAGTGGTCAGCTGGTCACTTTTTCAGGAGTTGGTGCAGGGGACTCTGGATAGCAATTTTTCACCTGTAGCAAACAGGGAGTCCCTCCTTGAACCAGTGGAAGCCAGGCAAAGTCCTTCTTGTGGTGAAGCCCAAGTGTGCAGCTGGTGCAGTCTTTCTGAGTGCAGGGTCCAGGTGCAGGCCAGGGGTCCAGCAGGGCAGTCCTTCTTCTCCTTGTAGTTCCTTCTTCTTGAAATTTGGTGGGGATCTGAGGCGTGGGTGCAGGTCTGCCAGTTTTATCCTTGCTCCTGGGTGAAAAGCAGGGGGGCCCTGGTTCTCCAATCAGGGACAGGGTCGTCCCCCTGTGATGACCACTTCCTGGGAAGTGTGGCAAAAATCCATCCCAGAAGGCAACAGTCTCTAAAAATCCAAAATGGATGAATCTGATTTTTGGAGGAGAGATCTGGCTGAGCCCACCCACTGGTGTGGCTAAAAATCATAAACACACCCCTCTCCTGCCCTCTCCTAATCTAATCAAGGGGGCACCTAGCTGTCTGGGGTTGCAGGATGTGGGGGTGTTGCTGGGTGCTCCAGATGTCCTTCTCTGCCTTTGAAGACCAGTTTGGCAGCCCTCCCCCTTCCTGCCTCACCATCTGCTGAGGGGAGATTCTCTCCCCCAAGCACATTCCTTTGTGTGAAGCCAGGCCACTTCACACCTCATTAAAGTAGCCTGGCAGAAGCTGCTGCAGGCTGGCCAATCAGAGCACAGCAGCAAAAACAATGCAGAGCTGAAATTGGCAACTTTTTAGGTAAAGTCTAAACTTTTTACCTGGACAAGTTATATTAAATCCAACAACTGGAAGTTGTGGGATTTATTACAACAATCAATTTGATACCAAATTCTTGGTATGTAACATTTAAGGAGACTTTAAAATTTAAAATAAAGTCTGCCCATTCTAGCCTATGAAGGCCATTTACTTCAATGAGGGAAAAACAAATTTGGCTGTTTTTACCTCACCAGGGCTTATAAATCTATTTTTATAAAGTCCCTGCTTATAGTTACATGGCACCCAGCCCTAGGGGCACATAGGGCACACCTTAGGGGTGACTTATATGTAAAAATAAGGTAGTTTAAGACTTTGGAAGTACCTTTAATTCCAAAGTCGAATTTGCATATAACTTTAATTTAAAAGCAGCCAGCAAGGCAGGCTTGCTTTTAAAATGGCACTGGGCACCTCAGCAATGCACCTAGGTGTGCACCACCTATGCTGTGGTCCCTAAACCTACATGCCCTACCATATACTAGGGACTTATAGGTAGGTTAACTTAGCCAATTATAATTAGCCTAATTTGCATATCCATTTTACACAGAGCACTGGCCCTGGGACTGGTAAGCAGTACCCAGGGCACAGCCAAGAGTCAGTAACCACCAGTACCTATCCAGAAAGAGTGGGGGTGATCAGGCAAAAAAAAAGGACTTTCCTACAGTGCCTATGAAGGACAACAGCGAGCACAGAGTGAAACTACTTAGAGGTACGTACCCCCAGCTTACACAGAACACCAATCCTAATCTAAAAAGTGGCCTGTATGTGTGTTGAGTCTAGGCCTAGGTATGTGTGACGCAGTTGAAAATTAAGCCATGTGGGCCCCTGAAATGGCGGCTGCCTGACCTGTAAAGTGGGACAATGGGATGTGAGGTAACTGCGCTGGCGTTGTACACCGTCGCGGTAGGCTGTCGAAGACTGCAGCGCAATGCTGCATTGGTTAACATTGGACCCTATGGGTCCCAGGAGCCAATGACTATGTACGCTGGCGGTGACGGTACGGACCGTCACGGACGTAACCGCCATTTTCTATCTGTTCTATCACTCGATACCTGATCTTCGACAGGAGAGGACCTACACTGCAAGTGCTGCTGTGACCTCGGTCTGGAAGAGACAATGGCTTGAGTGTCTGGGGAAAGGGCCCCTGCCTTCACATCGGATGAGTTGGAGAAACTCATGGATGGGGTCCTCCCCCAGTACACGCTACTCTACGGACCTCCAGACAAACAGGTAAGTACACTGGGAGCATGCTGTATGGGCCATGCCCGTGTGGAGAGGGGTGGATGGAAGAAGGAAGGGGGGAGAGTGCGGCGTGCATGAAACCACAGTGGGTGCATGTGCCACATGGCAAGGGTAGGGATGGTGGCCAATCACTTTGACGGTGCAGTTGGTAATAAGTTTCACTTCCCCCTGTACAACTCATGTAGGTCAGCGCCCACCAGAAAAAATATATTTGGCGTGCCATCACCAAGGACGTCCGGACATACGGAGTACCCACTGCCGGAAAAGATGGGAGGACATTCGCCGCTGGAGCAAGAAGACGGCGGAGGCTCGGCTGGGGATGGCCTCCCAACGTGGGAGAGGTGCCCGTCACACCATGACCCCCCTAATGTTTAGGATCCTGGCAGTGGCGTACCCGGAGTTGGATGGGCGCTTGAGGGCATCACAGCAGCCGCAAGGGGGTGAGTACACTCTCATTCTGCTGATTTTGCGCGCAGTGGAGGGGTCTGGTTGGAGGAGGTGGGCTGTGGGTTTCCCTAGGCCAGAGCGAGTTCTGTAGGCAAGGGCTCTCCGTAAGGCAGGCCATGTGGCACCCCACTGTACCTCTGTAGAGTGCCAACTACACCTAGTCATGCCCCTGTGTCATCCATGTGTGCAGATGTCGTCCATAGCCTAGTAGGACATTTCCCAGGAATTGAACAGTGGAGCCCAAGAGAGCGGCGTAGTGCAGGGGGCTCGTGTGTCTGTTGTGTCCGCCAATGGAAGCAGTAATGCATGCACTCAACATGTCTTTCTTCTGTCGTCGTCCCCCTTTTTGTGTTCTCCCTGTTCTTGTGTGCATTAGCATCATCAGGCAGAGGAGCAGTGGCACCGGAGCACGAGGGGGCTGCATCGCACATGGCCATGGAGGGCCACACTACGGAATCGGACTTCACCAGTGGGACGGAGGGTGAGGGGAGCTCCACGGCGGGGACAGGAGCTGAGACCAGTGACACGGACTCGTCCTCTGATGGGAGCTCCCTTGTGGTGGCGGCAACATCTGTGCCCTCCATCTACAGGTACAGCCGCCACCCCCCCTTCCAGCACTGCCCTTCCAGCAGCCCCTCAGCCTTTGCCCCATGCCCGCTCACCCGGGAGTGTGGGCATCACCTTCGCCCCAGGCACCTCAGGCTCTGCCCCAGTCACCCCTGCTGCCCTCAGTCAGGAGGCCATTGACCTCCTCAGGTCCCTCACTGTTGGGCAGTCTACCATTTTGAATGCCATCCAGGGTGTAGAAAGGCAGTTGCAACAAACCAATGCATTCCTGGAGGGCATTCATTCTGGTCAGACGGCGCTTCAGCGAGCTTTTCAGACTCTGGCCTCAGCACTGATGGCAGCGATTGTCCCTGTCTCTAGCCTCCCCCTTCCAACTTCCTCCACCCAGACCCAATCCTCTGTACCCCACCCTATCCCAAGCACACCTCTAGACCAGAATGCACACATGTCAACACACAAGGGAAGCTCAGGCAAACATAAGCACCACACATCCCACAGGCACTCACGCAAGCATCATACCCATGCAGACACACCAACATCCACTGCCTCCACTGTGTCCCCCACCTCCTCGTCTCCCTCCTACCTCCCAGTCTCGTCTACATTCACACCTGCATGTACTGCCTCTACAGCCACTACTTCCATCACCAGCACACCCACCACCACACCCCACTCACATGCAGTCACCACCCCCACTACCATTCACAAGTCCCCTGTGTCCTCTCTCAGTGTGTCTGTGACGCCCCCTCCCAAGATACACAAACCCAGGCACACACCCACCCAACAGCCATCCACCTCACGACAGCCTCCAGTGCATGCACCTTCACCCAAAGTCAGCAAACAAACACCTCCTACAACCACAACCTCTTCCTCCACTCCAAAACCCGTCCCAGTATCTCCCAAAAACTTTTCCTGTCCAACCTTGACCTCTTTCCCACACCTCCCCCACCCCGTCCGTCTCCTTGGTCCCGAACTAGCACCTCAGCCACAATATCTCCGGGACCAGTGGTGCCTGTAGTCACCGGAATCTGGAGTGCACCGTGGCACGGAGCCACAGCACAGACAGTCCCCCCACCTGTCAAGCATCAGAAGATGGCCAGTGCCCGGAGGGAGAGGGGGAAGACTCCAGCCACCAAAGCCGCTCCCAGGGGCACAGGTGGGAGTGTGGAGTCAGCTGCAACACCTTCCAAGGTGGGGAAGGGGCACAAGAAACTCAGCAAGTCTGGGAAGAGCAGCACGGCGGAGAAGACCGCCATCATCCCCGCTGCCCAGGAGGCCACCGCCACCAGCCCTGCTGCCTAGGAGGCCACCGCCAGCACCAGCCCTGCTGCCCAAGAGGCCACCGCCAGCACCAGCCCTGTTGTCCAGGAGGCCACCACCAGCACCAGCCCAGCTGCCCAGGAGGCCACCGCCAGCACCAGCCCATCTGCCCAGGAGGCCACAGCCGTCATCCCCACTGGGACAGAGAGGACTGCCAGCACAAGCCCCGCTGGGCTAGAGAGGACCGCCAGCAACTGAGTCACTGCAAAGGAGCCCGCCGCTCCAAGCACCGCTGAACATGGCACCGCCGTCTCAAGCACCGCTGAACTGGGCACCGCCGTCTCAAGCACCGCTGAACAGGGCACCGCCGTCTCAAGCACCGCTGAACAGGGCACCGCTGAACAGGGCACCACCGTATCAAGCACCGCTGCACAGGGCACCGCCGTATCAAGCACTGCCCATGAGCGCCAAGGGCACTGATGCTACTGGGTCCGTCACGGGCAGAATGAAGCACTCTGGGCACCATGCCCCCTCCAGAACCAGTGGAGAGATCCATCCACTACCTCTGTCCTTAGCAGGATGAAGCACTCTGGGCACAAGACCCCCTCCAGAACCAGTGGAGACTGTTATCCACTTGAGAGTCTGTGGATTTGCACTCCCCAGGATGGAAGAGTGGGCAGCCCACCCACTGTAGAGACTTGAGAGACTGTGGCTTTGCACTCCCCAGGATGGAAGAGTGGGCAACCCACCCACTGTAGAGACTTGAGAGACTGTGGCTTTGCACTCCCCAGGATGGAAGAGTGAGCAACCCACCCACTGTAGAAACTTGAGAGACTGTGGCTTTGCACTCCCCAGGATGGAAGAGTGGGCATGTGGCACCCTCGTGGATTTGGCGTTGTGCACTCAAGCGGCTGAGGTGCCCCCCTTCCCTCCCCCTGAGGTGCCTGTTTTCTTGCTCTCTGATGCCCCTGCAGTGTTCTCTCCATCATGGTTGGGGATCTTGTGTGGGCCTCGCCCATACCATGTGGGCCCAGTCTTCCACGGACTTAATTGGACCACTACCTGGACTACTATGCTTGGTGTATATTTTGTTAATGGTGTATATATATATTTTTGCCTACTTGATTTTATTATATTACAATGGTTACACTCATTTTCTATTGTCTTTGCATTCTTTTGGGGGTTTGGGGGGTGTAACTGTGATGTTTCAATATGTATTAGTGCGTGTGTTGTCGTGGGTGTGGGTGGGGGTGTTGCGTGTGTGTGTCCCTGTTTTTCCCTCCCCCCTCACCTGTGTCATAGGTGCAGTACTCACTGTGGTCTTCGCCACTGGCGTTCGTGCTCCTGGTAGAGGAGCAGGAAGACTATCGCAGGGAGAATTTGGAGTTCCGGGTCCATGTTGTCCTAGTTCCTCGTGGGGTGTGTAGAGGTGAGCGTTTTCCCTTCGGAATCCGCTGTGAATCCGCCCCGGAAAAGGTGGTGGATTGGTAGGTTGTGATAATGTGGGCGGTGCATTGTCCTCCGCCTGTCTGTTGGCGGTGA
This sequence comes from Pleurodeles waltl, assembly GCF_031143425.1. NCBI lineage: Eukaryota > Metazoa > Chordata > Amphibia > Caudata > Salamandridae > Pleurodeles > Pleurodeles waltl. Next base: position 132,507,821 of record NC_090437.1, read on the forward strand.
CCACTGCGCTGTTTGTTTGTACCGCCGTGGCAGTTGGAGTGTTAAAGTGGCTGTCTTTGTTGGCAGTTTCCGCCACGGTCGTAATTGCAAAATCTTTACCGCTGCCTGTTTGCGGTCTTACCACCGCTTTAACACCGACCGCCAGGGTTGTAATGACCACCATATATCTTTGCTCCAGGGAAATACTGTTTCTTGAAATTGTAACCCAGTGTGATCCCAATACCCATTTAGAGGGAGGTGGGTTAGTTTTCTCTCTATATACCTTAGGTGGAGAACATTGGAGTCAATGGTTTATGATCTGTCCCTAAGGTGAAAGGCAAGCCCCATAGATAGAACTTAAAATGATTGATTGCTCAATAGCAGGCTAGTGCCCCTTTCTATACGGTGGAGTAATTCAATTCTTACTTGGACATATATTTAAGCCCAGTAATGACTTCAGTTCCTACTTACATGTAGGAGATGTTGCTAATCTGAGTCTAATTGAATTTGTGTTTAATCCCTTCCTCTGAGGTAGTATGCCCCAAGTATTAAACTGACTTGACACCAATTTTCCACTTGTTTTTTTTTATTGTGAAACCTGCATCTTTTAATGTGCAAAGGACTACACTACATAGATTAAATGTCATCCTGAAAACACAGTTATGTATGCTCTTGTAGGAAAGTGGAGTATTGCGCAGTGAGGCTCGTTAGGTCTCACTATACAATTCTCTCACAATACCTTTGGATTCACAATATTAAATCCCTAGGTCAGTCCTGGTGGTGTGACACACAGCAGTCAAGCTTTACTAAAGGAACATATGTTAAGTATTTCAGAGTACCAACATGGACGATAAGTTAACAATACGACTCTAAAGAAATCCAAAAAAACAATTGATAAAAACAGATTTTGATATAAATGTAGACACCAAATTGACCACAATCAGATATGTATACCCAGAGTTATGGATTTTATGGATCACATCGGTGTGTTCATAGCCATAGGTGAACATACATATACACAAGCCTACAACCCAGGGGCTGGCAGAGCCAAGAAAGAGTTATGATCAGGATTTGACACAGCTGTCTGCCTACAACCCTGGGGCCGGCAGCGTCATTAGGGCATTTCCAAAGTAAAACAAAACAAACATCCCACGAACCAATCGCCCACCGCCCGAACTCCTCCAAGGGTAGATGGAGCGGCCTGTGACTACAGTGTGATGGTGTGTGCAATGGGCTTGAGTAAGTGTATGGCAGCCTATAATGGTTAGGTTGGGGGCAAGCCTTCAGATGACTCATGCACTGGGAGCAGGAGTAATAGTTTAAGATAATTCAGGCATGTTAGCTCATTGAAATCGGAGGATAAAACTTTCATTAATGGTGCCCATATTACAGAATAAGAGTCATTTTTCTGTTCAACAGTTAGAGAGAGTGTTTCCCTTCCCAGGATGAACCACAGTTTTTGGAGCCACACTGTATAGTCGGGAACCCTATGAGAAACCCACATGGAAAGAATAGCTTGGTGGGCAGCCCCCAGGGCCATTTGCCTCCCCTTCAGGGAATGCAAGGGGTATGTGAGGGGGTTGGGAAGTCCCAGGATAGTATAGGCCGGAAATCTCAGGATCACAGTGTTGAAGTGTAGGAGGCTGGCCTGGCTTGTAGTGGGTACCAGAGGTACTTACAACTTGTGCCAGGTCCAGTTATCCCTTATTAGTGTAGAAGAGGTCTTTCTAGCAGCTAAGGCTGATAGAAGGTAGCTATGGCAAAGCAGCTCAGGCTGAAATAGGAGACATGTAAAGCTCCTACTATACCACTGGTGTCATATGCACAATATCATAAGAAAACACAATACACAGATATACTAAAAATAAAGGTACTTTATTTTTATGACAATATGCCAAGTATCTCAGTGAGTACCCTCAGTATGAGGATAAGTTATATACACAAGATATATGTACACAAACCAAAATTATGCAAGTAATAGCAAAAGGAAGTAATGCAAGCAATGTAAAGTTACAGTAGATTGCAATAGGAGCACATAGGTATAGGGGCAACACAAAGCTTATACTCCAAAAGTGGAATGCGAACCACAAATGGACCCCAAACCTATGTGAGCTTGTAGACGGTCGATGGGACTGTAAGAAAACAGTGAGGGTTAGAAAAATAGCCCACCCCAAGACCCTGAACGGTAGGTGTAAAGTGCACCTACTACCCCCAGAGAGCACAGAAGTCGTGATAGGGGTGTTCTGCAAGGGGAACAAACACCAGCAATGCAACAACAGTGGATTTCCAGACCTGAGTACCTGTAAGACAAGGGGACCAACTCCAAGAGTCGTGACAGTGTTGAGAGTGGGCAGGAGCCCAGTAAATGCCAGCTGAGGGTGCAAGGAAGCTGCCACCGGTTGGAAGAAGCTTGGTGTTCTGCAAGAACGAAGAGGACTAGGAACTTCCCCTTTGGAGGATGAATGTCCCACGTCGTGAAGAAGCTTGCAGAGGTGTTCCCACGCAGAAAGACTGCAAACAAGCCTTGCTAGCTGCAAGGGTCACGGTTAGGGTTTTTGGATGCTGCTGTGGCCCAGGAGGGACCAGGATGTCGCCACTTGGATGAGGAGACAGAGGGGGCGCCCAGCAAGTCAGGGAGCCCTCACAGAAGCAGGCAGCACCCGCAGAAGTACCTGAACAGGCACTTGGAAAAAGAGTGAACCAGAGTCCACCTGAAAAGGGAGTCCCACGATGCCGGAGGACAACTCAGAAGGTTGTGCACTGCAGGTTAGAGTGTCGGGGACCCAGGCTTGGCTGTGCACGAAGGAAATCCTGGAAGAGTGCACAGGAGCCGGAGCAGCTGCAAATCATGCAGTACCCAGCAATGCAGTCTAGCGTGGGGAGGCAAGTACTTACCTCCACCAAACTTGGACTGAAGAGTCAGTGGACTGTGGGAGTCACTTGGACAGAGTTGCTGAGTTCCAGGGACCACATTTGTCGTGCTGAGAGGGGACCCAGATGACCAGTGATGCAGTCTTTTGTTGCCTGCGGTTGCAGGAGGAAGATTCCGTCGACCCACGGGAGATTTCTTCAGAGCTCCTGGTACAGAAAGGAGGCAGGCTACCCCCAGAGCATGCACCACCTGGAAACAGTTGATAAAGCCGTCAGGATGAAGCGATACAAGGTTGCTAGTAGTCATCTTGCTACTTTGTTGCGGTTTTGCAGGCGTCCTGAGCAGTCAGCGGTCGATCCTTTGGCAGAAGGTGAAGAGGGAGATGCAGAGGAGCTCTGGTGAGCTCTTGCATTCGTTATCTGGTGAGATCCCCAAAGCAGAGACCCTAAATAGCCAGAAAAGGAGGTTTGGCTACCTAGGAAGGAGGATTGGCTACCAAGAGAGGTAAGAGCCTATCAGAAGGAGCCTCTGACGTCACCTGCTGGCACTGGCCACTCAGAGCAGTCCTGTGTGCCACAAACACCTCTGTTTCTAAGATGGCAGAGGTCTGGGACACACTGGAGGAGCTCTGGGCACCTCCCCTGGGAGGTGCAGGTCAGGGGAGTGGTCACTCCCCTTTCCTTTGTCCAGTTTCGTGCCAGAGCAGGGCTGGGGGATCCCTGAACCGGTGTGGACTGGCTTATGCACAGATGGGCACCATCTGTGCCCATGAAAGCATTGCCAGAGGCTGGGGGAGGCTACTCCTCTCCAGCCTTCACACCTATTTCCAAAGGGAGAGGATGCTACACCCTCTCTCAGAGGAAATCCTTTGTTCTGCCTTCCTGGGCCTGGGCTGCCTGGACCCCAGGAGGGCAGAAACCTGTCTGAGGGGTTGGCAGCAGCAGCAGCTGCAGTGGAGACCCCGGAAAGGCAGTTTGGCAGTACCCGGGTTCTGTGCTAGAGACCCGGGGATCATGGAATTGTCCCCCCAATGCCAGAATGCGTCCCCCCAATGCCAGAATGGCATTGGGGAGACAATTCCATGATCTTAGACATGTTACATGGCCATGTTCGGAGTTACCATTGTGACGCTGTACATAGGTAGTGACCTATGTACAGTGCACGCGTGTAATGGTGTCCCCGCACTCACAAAGTCCGGGGAATTTGCCCTGAAAGATGTGGGGGCACCTTGGCTAGTGCCAGGGTGCCTTCACACTAAGTAACTTTGCACCCAACCTTCACCAGGTGAAGGTTAGACATATAGGTGACTTATAAGTTACTTAAGTGCAGTGGTAAATGGCTGTGAAATAACGTGGACGTTTTTTCACTCAGGCTGCACTGGCAGGCCTGTGTAAGAATTGTCAGAGCTCCCTATCGGTGGCAAAAGAAATGCTGCAGCCCATAGGGATCTCCTGGAACCCCAATACCCTGGGTACCTCAGTACCATATAGTAGGGAATTATATGCGTGTACCAGTATGCCAATGTGAATTGGTGAAATTGGTCACTAGCCTGTTAGTGACAAATTTGGAAAGCCGAGAGAGCATAACCACTGAGGTTCTGGTCAGCAGAGCCTCAGTGAGACAGTTAGGCATCACACAGGGAACACATACAGGGCACATATTTATGAGCACTGGGGCCCTGCCTGGCAGGGTCCCAGTGACACATAGACTAAAACAGCATATATACAGTGAAATATGGGGGTAACATGCCAGGCAAGTTGGTACTTTCCTAGATGAAGGTCTTGTCTAGGTCGTCTAGCATATGTTCTCAGTAGCGAGCTGTGAGAAAGTAGCCTCTCTCTAGCATGGTTACCCCCACTTTTGGCCTGTTTGTGTGTGTCAGTGTGTTTTTACCTTTTCACAGGGATCCTGCTAGCCAGGACCCCAGTGCTCATAGTGAAAACCCTATTTGTCAGTGTGTTTTGTCTGTCTCACTGTGATCCTACTAGCCAGGACCCCTGTGCTAATCATAGTTTGTGGCCTAATGTGTGTGTTGTCAGTAGTGCTTAACTGTGTCACTGAAGTTCTGCTAACCAGATCTTCAGTGCTTATGCTCTCTCTGCTTCCAAATTAGTCACTATAGTTTGGTGACTTCATGTTCTAATTCCAGTTGGTACACTGGACCCCCCCTTATAAGTCCCTAGTATATGGTACCTAGGTACCCGGGGCATTGGAGTTCCAGGACATCCTTATGGGCTGCAGCATTTCTTTTGCCACCCATAAGGAGCTCTGACAAACCCTTTCACAGGACTGCCACGTGTATGTCAGTATGTTTTTGCCTGTCTCACTGGGATCCTGCTGGTCAGGACCTCAGTGCTCATAGTTTGTGGCCTAATGTGTATGCCTGTGTAGTGCCTAACTGTGTCATTGAGGCTCTGCAAACCAGAACCTCAGTGCTTATGCTCTCTCTGCTTTTAAAGTTGTCACTGTAGGCCAGTAACTTCATTTACCAATTTTAATTGGCATGCTGGACCCCCCTTATAAGTCCCTAGTATATGGTACCTAGGTACCCAGGGCATTGGGGTTCCAGGAGATCCATATGGGCTACAGCATTTCTTTTTCCACCCATAGGGAGCTCAGAAAAACCCTTTCAGAGGACTGCCACTGCAGCCTGCGTGAAATAGTGCACACACTATTTCACAGCCATTTTCACTGCACTTAAGTACCTTGTAAGTCACCTATATATCTAACCTTCATTTACTGAAGGATAGGTGCAAAACTACTAAGTGTGGGGGCACCCTTGCACTAGCAAAGGTGCCCCCACGCTGTCCAGGGCAAAATCCCTGGACTTCATGAGTGTACGGGGTGCCATTACACATGTGCACTACCTATAGGTCAATACCTACATGTAGCTTCACAATAGTAACTCTGAATATGGCCATCTAAGGTGTCTAAGATCATGGAATTGTCCCCCCATTCCAAATCTGGTATTGGGGGGATAATCCCATGCATCCTGGGGGCTCCCCCATGGACCCCCAGAACTGCCAAACCAGCTCTCTGAGGCTTGGACTGCAGCTACAGCTGTTGCCACCTCTCAGACAGGGTTCTGCCCTCCTGGGGACTGAGCAGCTCAGTCCCAGGAAGGATGAACAAAGCATTTCCTTTGGGAGGAGGGTGTTACACCCTCTCCCTTTGAAAATAGGTGTTACAGGCTTGGGAGGGTAGCCTCCCAGAGTCTCTGGAAAAGCTTTGAAGGGCACAGATGGTGCCATCATTGTATAAGCCAGTCTACATTGATTCAGGGACCCTCAGTCCCTGCTCTGGCGTGAAACTGGACACAGGAAAGGGGAGTGACTACTCCCCTGTCCATCACCACCCCAGGGGTGGTGCCCAGAGCTCCTCCAGTGTGTCCTTGGCATTAGTCATCTTGTTTTCCAAGGTGTGGGGACACTCTGGAGTTCACTGAGTGGCCAGTGCCAGCAAATGACGTCAGAGACCTCTCCTGATAGGTGCATACCTGGTTAGGTAGCCAATCCCCCTCTGTGCACCGCATCATCTCTAGCTCCTGAGGCCTCTGTGCACTATTTGCAAGAATCCTTCATGCACAGCGTGGCCCAGGTCCCCAGCACTCCATCCTGCGACACTCAACTCACTGAGTTGTTCTCCGGCGGCGTGGGACCTTCTTTTGTAGTGCTGCAAGAACCACAATTTGCATCCTCTTTGTCCCTGTGTCCTGGGACTCCCGTGGGTGCTGACTCATCATCTGTGGGTTCCCTCCAGTGTTGGGAGCCCCTTCTTACTCCCCCGTCTGAGTTGAGGCCCCCAGGTCTCCTGGGTCCAGGCAGCACCATTTTGATGCAAACCGTGACATTGCTTGAACCAAGGCTTGTTGGACTAATCCAGTGCTGCAACTCACCTGCATCCAACATCTCAATGTGGGACATGCTTTGCATTACACAGGAATGTGCAGCCATCTTCTTTGGTGCTCTTCTGCAGACTTCTTCCAACCGGAGAATCCTCTTTTGCACCATCTTTGAGGTTGGCAGGGGCTCCTGTCCTTCCTGGAATCATCTGCAACTTCTGAACTTGGTCTCCTCTCTTCACAGCTCTTCAGGTCCAGGAATCCATCATTTGTTGCTTGCATTCTTGCTTGGTTCTTGCAATAACTCTAATCACGACTTGTAGTATGTCCTGAGGAAACTTGCAGTGCTTTACTCCTACTTAACTGGGCTCTGGGGTGGGGTATTTCTCTCACCTTTGTGGTTTTCTTTCACCCCCAGCGCTCCTCTACACACTACACTTGGTTGGGGGGGGGGGAATGTGTTGCCCCTAGGCCTGTTTCTTCCTATTGCATTCTATGGTATTTTCTAGTGTTTGCACTATTCTGTGACTATTTACTTACCTGATTTTGGTCTCTAGTGGATATATTGTGTATAATCCTTAGTATTGCCTCTAAGATAATTTTGGCCTTGTGTAACTAAATTACTGTGTAACTATATTGGTATTGCAGGAGCTTTGCATGTCTCCTAGTTCAGCCTAAGATGCTCTGCTACAGGTACCTCTAACAGCCTAAGCTGCTAGAACACTGACTATTTATTTTATTTAGGTTCATTCGGTCCAGAGTTCTGGACCATTTAAAATTACAAAGATAACACTCTTACATAATAAATTAAATATGTTAAAATTCATAATAACAATACATAGTGCTGATAAGACCAGTAACAATCGGAGAGATATAACTGTGAAATCCTCAAAACTGAGCTTTTGATCATAGATAAAATGCAATAAATAAGACATAGGTAAGATAATAATAATAATAAAAAGAGGATAAAGCTGTGATAAAAACGTATGTCTATCATACCAATGTGTGCAGCTGTTTCCTTTCATAAGACCTGGCCTTAGCCAGTCCAAAAAAAAAAAACAGATAAAATTCACTTCCATATAGAAAATATTTTGTCAAATAGCATGCCAAATTTCGAGTGCCAAAATGTCTCTGTAAACTTATACAATCTCTACTGGTCATATAAAGGGCCACTAGTTTCTAATAAAATTCCTAAAAAAGCTACATTAAAGATGAGGGAAAAGCCATCAATTAAATCTCCCTCTATGGGCTATTGCCAAAGTGACCCAAATGCCCTTTGCTACAATAAGCCTACGGCAGATGAACCAAGCCTCCGATAAATATTTGGTAACTGAAGTAGCTACCAGAGAATATGTATCATATATACAGATTCTGGTGGCATTAGCTCTGTCCTGCAGTGATAAATTTTTACAGAGGGGAATGATCCACCTCCCTCTGGGACTCTTGTACAAAGGGCAGAAAAATAGTATATGCTCTGTTGTTTCTTTACAATGTTGGCAAAGCAAAGAATACATCTATCGGTTGAAGAGTTATTAGAAGACCAGTGAGCTGTGTAACTATTGTTAGGCAGTGTACCATATCTTAGCTGGAGGTATAAGACACGAGCATATGGAGGCATAGAACGGTTCAAAAAGTTCTCGGGCCAAGGCTCATGCTTAAGTTGAAGAAATTCCATTGTTAGCCTGCCTGCCCCCTTTTGGTGCAAGGAATCTTCATTAAATTTCTCCCAATATCTTCTTTTAACGAGTTGCCTTGCATTGTTTGGGATTAGTTCTGGATATTTCCAGTAATGGGGGAGTCCTATTTTATCCCAGGCAGATTTAATCTCCTTCAACCCAAGGATTTTTTCCAGGGCCTGGGGAGAGGCTATGAGTTCCCTTATCGCCAACCTGAATGGTTCGAGTTCAACAGTTTTCCATAGACGGATCCAGTAGGAAAGAGGTCTTAAGGCCGCTGTGGTTTTGATGCTATTTAAACCTAAATCGAGCCTAAGAGGGATCATTGGTGTGCCCATACCTAACCGGGACACCTGTCTAAGGAAATGGTTTTCTTTAATTTGCAGAATGTCCAAATTATTGTGCGAACCCCAAAGTTCCGCTCCATACAGGGCCGCCGCACGGATTTGGACATTGTAAATCTCCGCGATTATGTTCAAGGGGGGACTCGGAGCCTTTCTAGGCCTACGAACAAGGGCCCCACCTCTTTGGCTTATAATAAGTGCCCCTTCATCAATAGCTGCCTTCCATTTACCTGTGGTCGATAGTCTGATACCCAAGTAATCGAACTCTTCCACTTTTTCCAGCGGAATTGAGTTCATTTCTATTCTAGCACGCAGTCGTTTCCTTGAAGTACTATATATCATAAGTTTTGTTTTCTTGATGTTTACGTCCAGACCATAGTCACTACAAAAGACACAGAATTGGTTGATCAAGTTTTGAATTCCCATTGGTGATTTCGATAGCAAAATTGTGTCATCTGCATATAGCAGACACAGGATTTTTTTCCCTACCAATTTTGGTGACTCATTTATGCAATTCTCTAAGTAGTGGATACAGTTGTTAATATAGAGCAGGAAAAGAGTGGGCGCCAAGACACATCCCTGTCTGACTCCTTTTTTAATAGCTACGGGGTCAGTCAACTCACCCCCCTTACCACATCTAATTTGAGCATAGGTATTATCATGCAATCGGGCAATGAGTTTCAAGAGGCCTGATGGAACCCCCATGTTTGATAGAGTTGACCATAGCATGTTCCTGGGGATCAAATCAAATGCAGCTCTAAGATCTATAAAGACTACATACAGATTTCTCCCCCCCCCCCATGTCAACATTCTTCCGTTTGATTGACAGAAATCTCAGGGCTCTGTCTATGGTACTCACTGCAGGTCTAAATCCCGCTTGTAAGTCAGAGAGAGCATCAGACTCCGAAATCCATTCATCGAGATGAAACAAAAGATGTTTTGCATAAATGTTTTGGGAATTATCGAGAAGACAAATTGGTCGATAGTTGGCAGGGGTATTGGGGCTACCTTTTTTTAAAATGGGTACTATTTCAGCCCCTTTCCAAGTAGTTGGAGCGGGAGCCCCTGCTGCAATTGCATTACAGATAAGGTTAAGATATGGTGCCCATATATCAGGTCTTGACTTTTATAAATCGCCCGAAATCTTATCTGGGCCCGGTGCCTTTCCCAAGTTCAGTAAATCTATTGCTGCTCTTGTTTCTGTTAGAGTGAATATAATCGGGGTGGTCTCTTGAGTTGTTGAAACATCAGGGGCCCAAAAAGATGCTTCAGATGGACCTTCATATAGTTGCCCAAAGTGCTCCACCCATGCTGCAGAGAAAATTGAGGAGCCGGGTATGGTGTGGGAATCTCTGCATTCATCTGCTATTAGCTTCCAGAACGTGGATGTGTTGTTAGGCTTAGCAGTCTCCAGGATAGTGACCCATCTGGCCTCTTCCCAGCTTCTGCACGCCTTAAGACATTCCTTCTTATAATCCTTCCTGGCTATTCTTAAAGACTCAGAATGGCCTTCTTTTAGTGCTTTCAAAAGAGTTAGTTGTGCTTCCCTGCATAAATTATTGAACCAGGGAGTGCAATGCTTTTTATTTGGGTTGTTGGAAATCTCTTTTGTAAAGAGATGCTTTAGAGATTGAAACAATTCAGTATGGGCTGCTAAAAGTCTGTCACCCTCACCCTCCTCATTAAACCGAATCATACACTCCATTTGATTGGCTAACAGATTATATATAGATGCGAGGTGTTTAGGGGATGAAATAACAGATTCCCATTTTAAATTGCATCTATTGTTTGTTATGGCCAGCTGTAGGGCATAAGCCTTGGAATGGGGAGCTTTGAGCGAAGGGAAGAGTCCTCTGGTCAGTAAAATCAACGGGTCGTGGTCACTCTCAACATGCTCTTGGCCCCTCATGTCAAACATGTGGCTCCACAGTCGGATGTCAAGGAGTATAATCAATCTGACTCCTATACCCTCCACGCCTAAAGGTGGCTTGCAAATTGGTATCCGAGCGGGAGCGGCCATTACAAGCTCGGAGACCATGCGCTAGTGTGATGTCAGCCAGTAAGCGTGCAGATTTATTCAGTCTTGGTCTTTTATTGGAGACTAGCTGAGGGATACCCCAATAGGCATCCTCTTCTTTGCATATCCCTTGAAACAAGGGATTGGGTTTGAATGTGACATTAAAGTCCCCTCCAATAAAGATAAAATGGGAAGAGTTGTTTTTAAGAAAACTGTCCAGAATAGGCAGAGCATCAGAGTCAGAATGGGAGCCCACATTCCTATTATAGATATTAATTAATAGTAGAGATCTCTCTTCAGAAGTCGTTATTAATAAGGCCTGCAAATCAGGGCAACCCATATCTATTCCTTCTGTTTTACACCTAAGAGAACTGCTTAACCAAACAAGCAGCCCTCCCGATGGTCTCCCAAAGGACGACTCGCGTGCTGCAACCCAGTAGCTTTTAAAGCCTAATCTGTATTTAGGTTCCAATGCCCATGTTTCTTGGAAAAGACAAATCTGGTGTTCGTCAATAAATTTGCCCCATCCTGGGCTTTGTAATTTACTTTCCAGCCCTGCTATGTTCCAGCTGAGTACCTTATCAAAATCCTCTGTTTTGGTAGACCATGCTTCATTCTGGGGATGTTTCCTACAAGGGGAGATACAGCTAAGAACCATGCTATTTCCCCCAGGCGTACTGTGACCTGTAGCTTTCTCACTCTGTGATTTGTTCACCTCGCTGGATACTACACCAGCTATGTTCATATCTGGTAAATTATCCAAACGGGTGAACCCCGGATTACGAGGAGCAGTTGTCAGGCTAAAAACCCCTTCCTCATTAACTTGATGCGTAGTGCTTACGGAGGTTCCCTGATTGTCAAAGTCTGCCAGAGTCGATGGAATAACAGAATTAGAGACACTGAGGACAGGATGGTGAGTATCTTCAACTTCACAGGTACTCAGAGCCACTTCCGAAGGGTCATCTCTTAGTCAATCTATCTCAGAAAGAGACGACGAAAGGCATCTAGGGCCAAGTTCGGGGATAGGCTGTATTTGGGTAACAGGGGAAGCTCCGTGCAACAACGGCAATTGCCTACTCACAAATGGCATAGAGGGAGGATAAAACACTTGTAACCTGCAAAGGGAAGCTTTACCTACTGAAGGATAAGGTCTATTGGCATTTGAAGAGAGACGCGGTACAAGATTAGGAGAGTTAAAGTTAATAACAATACAATCCCCTGGACCATTCTTCACTAAGGAGCCCACCCACCCTACCCTTCTCACCATCAATATCGAGGGTATCATGGAGAATGCAAACCCAGCATTAACGTGCAACCAATGAATGACCTTGTTTTTAAGTTCGATGAAAGATTCCGAGGATTTGGGTTTAAGTTCAGGTACATTGGATATAACAAGAACATATGGGCATGATTCCGGTGGAAGATGCAACACTCTTGGACCAGACGAACCACTGATCTGGGCCCTCTTCTGGGGGCCTGATTGAGGATGCTCAGAGTTAGGGTTGCCTTCTCCCGTGTTAGTTGCTGGGTTATTCCATAGAGCAATTCCTTCTGGAAGGGGAGCTGAGACCGTGGGGAGCTTGTTCTTTGAAATGCTAGCTACTTTGACAGAACTGGGCCAATCTGGGTTTATAGGGAGAAGAGGAGACTTGCCCATTTGGCCGGGTGATCTATTAACAGTGATGAGGTCTCGGTTAAGGGGGGGATGATGGGAGTGGAATTGAGTTTCTACAATTGGGGGAGGTGCTGAGAGCTGGCTCTTGGTAAGACTTTCCAGTTTGTCCTCTATTGATTGGAGACGAGCTAAAATGGGAAGAAACAGCTTTGACAGCTCGTCTCTTATGAGATCTCTAGTATGCTCATTTGCCTGTCGTTCGTTAGTGTTATGTAAGGAGGTTAGGATCGCATCCTTGTTAGAGGGCTGAGCCAAATTAAAGGGGCTCAAAGTTCTGGTTTGTTTGTTTTTAATAGCGGGTTCCCTTCGTTTCCTTTTTCCTTTGGTATTGGGATCTACTGAGATTAAGGGTCCTTCATTTGAAGGACTCCGAGCCAGCAAAATTGGCGCGGCGCGGGTATTAGTTGCGTTTAACGTTTCGCCCTGGTACCCCTGGGGGATTCTGGAGGGGGAGGAAAAAGGGGTAGTCAGAACAGGCTGCAATTCTGTTCGCGGGGGGCTGTGAAGCAGAGCTGTCGTGGACTGGGCTATTAACTAGAAAAGAGGGGATAGCTAGGCGACGCTGCACTAACTTTATTTCTTTTTCGAGTTCCCCAACAGCCTTTTGCAAAAATCCATCTAAGGTTTTGTTAGCTCCGTGCTTTCCTTCCACCCCTCCCCCCACGCCGTCGACCCATTTTTCTTCCTTGATACCAGGGACCTCTAATAAGCCCGGCTGGTGGCGTGTTAGGCCTACGAGCCCCACCCTCTGCCACTAAAAACCCCTCACTGAGAACGAGACTTGTGGACTCCTCAATCCCTGCTATTCACGAGCAGCAAGGACATAGCCAGAGAAAAAAAACCAAGGGGCTACTCCCGCCCCAAAGTTCAGCAGCCAATTGGCAAGGGGACCCAGCTCCTGCCCCTGCCTCCGGAAAGCGTGACCCGCGGAAGCGGGCGCGTGATGAAATTTAAAGGGGCTACTCCCGCCCCAAAGTTCAGCAGCCAATTGGCAAGGTGACCCGGCTCCTGCCCCTGCCTCCGGAAAGCGCGACCCGCGGAAGCGGGCGCGCAATGAAATTTAAAGGGGCTACTCCCGCCCAAAAGTTCAGCAGCCAATTGGCAAGGGGACCCGGCTCCTGCCCCTGCCTCCGGAAAGCGCGACCCGCGGAAGCGGGCGCGCGATGAAATTTAAAGGGGCTACTCCCGCCCCAAAGTTCAGCAGCCAATTGGCAAGGGGACCCGGCTCCTGCCCCTGCCTCCGGAAGAACACTGACTACATTTAACTAATAAGGGATAACTGGACCTGGTATAAGGTGTAAGTACCTACGGTATCCACTACAAACCAGGCAGCCTCCTACAAAAGCCAACTGCAGACAATGCCAGAGAAGGTGGACCAAGCTGCCTGTTCCTCCACATCCTCTTCAACATTTTCTCGAGCACTCTGGTTTCCATGCTTGTAGCCGTGTGGGGGTAAGATACCAGTAAGATACTATTTTTTATGCTGTTCCTGTGCTTGCCATGTTGTGAGCAGTGTGACGGACCCAGTAATAAGTGTTCTCCCAGTCTTTGACAGAAAGGGCTCTGCCAAGTTTCATCTCCCACCTTTTCTGTCCCTTGGACCTGGGTGGAGGAGTTCCCCACCTATTAAGGTGTAAAGCTCTGTAATAAGATGTTTGTCATTCCTTTTAAGGAAAACTAATGTTTCCAAAAGGTGTAAGGGGCCTTTCTGCCTGTGGCTTAATGGTGGGCTGCACGAACCAATGTCCTATTTGTAGGTACTGGATGCGGTCTGTCTCTTCTAGGGTATGATCAGCTTTGAAATGTTTGAAAGAGATTATCCCCTGTGGGTCGAACAAGCAGCCTATGCGTTTGCAGCCCCCCTCTAGCCAACATCGGAACCTGTCCTGTTGCATCCCCGGAGTAAAATTGTGGTTAGCTAGGATTTGTGTCATGGGATAAGGGAAGAATGGCAGGCCGGCCTTGGACGCCACTGCATCCCATACCTTGAAAGCTGAGTTACTCACTGGTGACCTTTTTGTGTTGTGCGATAGGGTAGGTATTTCTGTAGGCAGGGTATCTTCCAATACCATATAAACTTGTTGTTTTCTAGTTACAAAGAACAGAGCGTGTGTTTTGATGGGCCCAGTGGGAGGCATTGAAAAACATAGAGGATCCAGCGGAGGGCTGTCACTTTAACTGTCACTAGTCTGCCCAGCCAAGACAGGCGTAAGTGGCACCAAGCAGTTAGGTCAGTTGTACTTGGAACGTGAGGGCGGCATAATTAAATGTCATGGTCCTAGTTACTGATCGATGCAAAAGGAACAGATGATGGACGGAATGCTGAACAATGCAAATGTTCATCCCCAGTCACAAAGATCTAGGTTTAATCCGTTTTTTTGATCACCACACCACCCCAGTTTGGACCCAACCATATGCAAATCGGTCTTGACCCTGTTCCTCATGGGAACAGTCCAGCCCGAACTGCCAAGCCAGGTCATCCCTGAACCGGAAACAAGCATCCTAGGACCGGTTTCAGGGTATGGGCATGGAAGGGTAAAGAAAGATATGCCCAGATGTGGGCCCGGTGCACCCCATGCCAGTGGAATCAAGCTAGCCTGGCGGATGAAGGGTGATACCCTGAAACCGGTCCTAGGATGCTTGTTTCCAGTCCAGGGAGGACCTGGCTAGGTAGTTCGGGCTGGACTGTTCCCATGGGGAACAGGGTCAAGATTGATCTGCATAAGGCCGGATCCAAACTGGAATGGCATGGGTAGCAACAAAAACAATGGATTTAGGCCCAGATCTCTGTACTTTTAGTGAATGTTTGACATAGTTCAGCATTCCGTTCATCACTTGTTCTTTTTGCAATAGTTACAGATCGAGCCAATTTAATGCAGAGGTAGGGTATAGAATTGGCTGCCCAATCAAAAGGGAACAATGAAGGGGGTGGCTATCAAGAGGTTCAAGATCTGGGATTTTTGCATATATTCACCTTAAACACGAACACTTCACTGAAGGCTTGAAGTTCAGCCACAAGGGCATGGAGGGATGACACTGGGTCAGTGAGGGCAAGTATCACGTTGCCCACATAGAAGCTGATAAGGTGTTGGTCCCCACCAAAAGGTATCCCTGAGATAGCTGGGATGGCCCTAATTCTTTGTGCCAAATGTTTCATTTACAAGGCAAACAGAAGGGGGAAGAGGTGGTAATCAATCAATCAGTATTTGTAGATCGCTGCACTGTTACCCCTGGGGGTATCTGGGCACTGGGGTGTGGTGACTCTGTTGAAGAGCCAGGTCTTGAGGTTCTTCCTGGAGTCCGCGAATGA
The DNA here is from genome assembly GCF_031143425.1 of Pleurodeles waltl. Classification (NCBI taxonomy): domain Eukaryota; kingdom Metazoa; phylum Chordata; class Amphibia; order Caudata; family Salamandridae; genus Pleurodeles; species Pleurodeles waltl. Next base: position 132,523,535 of record NC_090437.1, read on the forward strand.
GGGTGCTGTTTGTAGGGGAAGGGGCAGGTCATTCTGGGACCTGGTTGCACCACTGCCACATCCCCCTCTGGATTGGGAAGAGTTGGGGCAGTACGCCATTGACTCTCACTGACGATTGGGGGGACAATACAGACACTGTGGACCCATCAATGAAATTTGTCTCTGTGGCTGAAATGTTTCATGGTCTCAAAGACATAGGGCCAGTGTACTCTATCAAATGCTTTTTCGGCATTGATGGAGAGTAGGATGGCATCCTTTCCGGGTCTGTGGATTGTACATTAGGTGAATAATGTGTTTGGTGTTGTCACCGCATTGGCGGTTGGGTATGAAGGCTGCCTGATCGGGGTCGATCAGGCCAGGCATAAGAGGGTCGAGGCAGTGGGCCAGAATGCTGTTAAAAAGTTTGGCATCAATGTTCAGGAGTGAGATAGGCCTGTAGGGCCAGCAGAACGCAGGGACCTTTTGTGTTTTAGAATTACAGATATTGAGACCTCTAGCATCGTATCTGTGAGGGACCCAGAGTCAGCAAAGGAGTTATAAAGGCGCATAAGCAACAGGGTTAGGTCTTGGCAAAAAACTTTATAGAACTGTGGTAAGTAGCCGTCAAGCCCAGAGGATTTCATCAGTATTATGCTGGTGATGGCAGAGATGACTTCCTCAATCCAGATGGAATGCTCTAGACCATCGAGGTTGTGATGCGAGAGAGGGGTAATTGGGATCTCCTCAAGGTAGACCGAGAGATCACCGTCGGGCTGTCAGGTGCTTTGCATAGTGTACTATAAAATCTTGGAAATCCTTGCAATTTGAGCATCTCTGCAAACTTCAGAAACCGGGCTGGTATGTATCTTTTAGACAATTCCTGCATCAGTTGTGGCCCTAAGATGGTATGCAAGCATGTGGCAGCAGAAGTTGCTCCCTACATAAAATGTCTATTTTAAGCGAGCCATTGCATATTCTGCCCTGACGAGGTCCAAGTATTTAAGGGGTAGGAATGCCTTTTCCAGTTCCCTCCACACCCTTGGGGCCCTGGTACGCTTATGTATGGCCTCAAGTTCTATGACCTTCTGCTCGAGAGTCTGTCGTTTCCATTGCCGGTGGTGACTGTCAGTCACTGAAAGTGCAATTAGTTCCCCCCGGACTACTAGTTTCAGAGTCTCCCATATAGAGGCCATGATGTCTCCCCAATATTGTTGTGCCGGTTGCGACCACTTTTCGCAACGTATCTAACATAGAATTGGAATGGAGGAGACTATGTAGGAGTCACCAGTGGGAAGCTCAAGTCTGATACGAGTCTAACTGCAACACTAGGAAAAGGGGAGCATGGTTGGATAGGGACCTGGGAGCAATGAAGACTTCTTGGATGAGTGTCTGCATCGCAGGGGTCGCTAAGTAGTGGTCAATTCTGGCATAGATTTTGTGCGCTGCAGAGTAGTATCTGTAGTCACGCGTGTTAGAATGGGATAGGTCTCCCAGGCCACAGTCAGCGAGCCATCAAAGACCTGGGATCAAAAAGGCACCAGATTGGCTGAAGCATTGGCTAGATCGATTCAGTATGGTGTCCATAACTAGATTCAGATTTCCTCCCACCAGTATAGCAGCATCAGGATATTGTAACACGGGTGTGAGGGCTCCTATGATAAATTATTTTTGGCATTCGTTGGGTGCGTAAATGGAAGCAACTGTAAAGTGGAAGTTACCCAGCTGGAACCCATAGACTAGGAGTCACACCTTAAATTTGGCGACCTTAGTCAGGATCTCCCTCCTTCTTCATGGAGCCTGAGGACCAGTAATGGTGTGGAAACCACTGAGATTTCATCCTATGAATGTTCATGGACAGAAATTGGGTCTCTTAAAGGAAGCAGATATCACTGTGCCTAGACGATCATTGTGTTGCTCCTGAAGGTGCATGATCTCCTGTCTTGGCATTTCCACCTCTTCACCTCTCACAGATTCAATATCCTGTAGGCAGAAACCCGCTCTTCTACCAAAGTCGGGTCCTGTCTCACCTCCTGCATCACTTGAGACAACTCTCTTTTGATGTCCTGGATGTCTGTCTTCAGCGAGTCAAATAGGGAGGCAAGGAAGGACTGAGTCCCTCGGGCTTGCTCTGAGTCGTGGGCCTCCTCTACGTCCATTTGAGGTAGGCAATGCGGGGCCGAGGCTTAACCCTTGCAGGAGGCTGGTGTGGAGCATGTAAGCATGTCCCACACCGATTGGTTGTGCTTGTTCTTGCCCGCTGTCATGTCTTGAGGTGCAGATGTGCATGTGCGGACCCTGTTCCCTGTGCCTTCTATCAGGTTTCATAGATGGAGGCCTAGTCTTGGGCAGTTTGTCAGGGTTCACGGAGTGTCTGGGGCAGAGTGGTCCGGCATCGCCGGGTGGGTCACTGGTGCATACAATAGCCCTGGACAGGAAAGGGGGAGCAGTGAAGTCCATCCTGCACACGCAGAGCCTCCTTCCAGGTGCTTTCCTCTACCCCGACTCTCTCTAATTGCTGTGGTGGGCACCACGTGATAAAGCGTCTCCGGGTTGGGGGGGGCAACTCCTTGGAGTCAATGTCGCTGGATCCCTATGAATGCATTGACCCAGCAGGGGTGGGGCTTCTCCTCTGTGCTGTGATCGGGATATTGCGGTTAGCACTCTACTCCACCACTATCGGGTACTAATGTGTAAAGGCAAGCGGAAGCATTGCGAAACTGGTTACACGGCTGGACGCTTACAGATATATAATGAGCCAGGAATGCAGAGATGAGAGAATACTCCTTCTATTCCCACCCACATGGAGTACACATGAGGTTAGATCGCATCCTATGTACCGCATCGCTACAGACACAGATAACCCACGCTACATACTTGGGGAAAACACTCTCGGACCATAACCCATTAGAATTGACTATGATATGGGGTAGAACGGCTACACCGATCCCGGCATGGTGTCTACAGCCTTCACTACTCGAAGATGCAGTGTTAAAAGAGGAAATAGCCGAGGTGATAACCAATTTCTTTACCGAAAACACTGACACCGCGTCCTCCACGTTGGTAGAATGGGAGGCGTTCAAAGTAGTGATAAGAGGTACAGTGATGGGGGCAACGGCAGGAGTGCGAGTAGTAATATCAAGGGAGCTAAAGCATGTAGAAGATAAACTAGGGCCCTTAGAAAAGGAGGCGATATTACAACCCTCCCAAGCACAACAGCTACTTGAAGCCAGGGCAGAGCATGCAGAGTTGCTTGAATGCCTACAAAAAATTTACTATACAAAATACAGGGAATGTGCCCACAGTGAAGGAGATAGAGCAGGTACACTCTTAGCGCGCCTTATAAAAGAAGAACCATTCCCTACCCCAATTTTGCAAATTAAAACGACACAACAAAATGACATAACCACTCAATTAGGGATTAACGAGGCATTTTGAGATTACTATGTAACTCTATACCCTGCCCCACCAGAACTTTAGAACGCCTCAACTCCTTTCTAACTGGCATTGAGCTCCCGACACTTAGTGATGAAGCCAAACAAACGTTAGGAGCACAGATAACTCAGGGGGGCGATACGGGCGGCAATTCAAGATATGGCACATAATAAAACACCAGGATCAGACGGTCTACCGGCTGAATTTTATTTTGTATAGCTCTAAATTAGCCCCTCAATTGGAAAAATTATATTACGCCTCGCTGACAGCATGACACCTCCAAGATTCTACTAAACAAGCAATAGTGACCTCATTGTTAAAGCCTGGGAAGACTGAAGCAGATATTTCCTCCTATAGGCCTCTATCCCTCCTGAACACAGAATATAAAATACTGGCAAAAATATTGGCACAAAGACTCATCACCTCCATAGGTAGCCTGATACACACAGATCAATGCGGATTCGTCCCATCTTGTAATACTTCCTTAAACATACTCCAACTTTATCATATGATAAATTACGCCAGAGAGAGGTACCCCCAAGCGGGCTGTCTCTCATTGGATATTCGCCAAGCACTTGATTCCTTAAACTGGGACTATATGTTTGAGGTGCTGAACAGATTTGGGCTTCCCCATGAATACAAACGTTGGGTCCGATTGCTTTATGCTGCTCCGACGGCAAGAGCACGTACCGGGCAAAACATTTCACACTCATCATATCCACACAGGTACCAGGCAGGGATGCCCACTGTCTCCCTTACTGTTTATCTTGGCGGTGGAACCTTTGGCGCACCAATTAAGGAAAGATGGTGAGACATGGGGAATTGGAGTGGGAAGAGTGATGCACTCGGTATCATTGTATGCTGATGACATAGTTCTCTATGAGAGAAACCTTACCCATAACCCGGACACTGCTGTGCACATATTTCACGATTTTGCACCATTGTCAGGGCTGGTCATCAATTATGATAAATCCGTAGTATTCTTCAGAGAAGCGAATGTAGGGGATAAACAGCTGCGAATAGCTACAGATACCTTTCGATACCTAGGCATACAAGTTTACCGAACGCCACTAGATTTACTAGAGGGCAATTTACGGAGAGCGATGAACTCACTTAAACCACAGATTCAGTTCTGGACAACATTACCGGTATCCATCGCAGCTCGACTAGCACTGGCCAAAATGGTGATGCTACCTCGCGTCTTATACTACTTTATGAATCTGCCGGTAAGGGTGCCCGATCTATATTTTAAAGCCCTCCACTCTATGTTGCTGGAGCTTATCTGGGGATGAGGAAGGCGCCGAATTAGCTTGGAGAAGCTACAAATGGCGGTATCATTTACTCACACATACGGATTTTGCACATGAACACAACCTACCACCCTCGCTATTCTTGATGCACGCAAATATAGTACACTATGTTAAAACCCACTGTGCCCCAGCTGGCACAGAACCCTCTACGCATGACCTCACATATGTTGTATATACCATAGGACACAGGAAACACTTAATAAAATGGCTATATCGGGGAATTAGAACTCGTTTACTTCAACCCCTAACAGAGCTAAAAACCAAATGGGAAACAGATATGGGCAGAGAACTATCGGACAAAGAGTGGTCCTCCATACTAGAATACCCTAGTCAAGTGTTCCGTAATACTAGATTTAAGTTTATACAGCATGCAATATTACATAGAGCGTACCTCACACCACATAAATTACATAAACTATTCCCCACATCACCATCAACATGTCCCAGGTGTGGGTGGGAGGAGGCGGAGCTGCTACATGTGCTTTGGAGCTGTCCTAATATCTCCCAGTATTGGCAAGGAATAGGTACTGTTTTGGAAAAGGTGACAGGGAGCAATATATGGCGATCGGCAGAGGTATGTCTGCTAGGGCTGTTTCCCCACACACAAAAAGGAAGAGCGCCAGCTCGATTGGCAGATCTGGCACTCTTGTTGGCAAAGCGCCTACTGACGCGACACTAGAAGGCCACGTTATCACCCACTGTAGCACAATGGAGTACAGAAGTGCTAGAATGGGGTAAAGCTGAAAGTGCAGCCATAAGAAGAGAGGAGAGGAGAGAATTGAGGAAGATACCAATGGCTCTAGACTCGGATGAGATACTAGAGGAGTTTAAAATGACGTGAAGAAGACGACGCCCAGGCACAAATATAACACTGTCCATGCCGTAATATGGTGTGGGATGGGACCCAACTGAGGCCACTGTTAATTTACTAATCATAATATTGTACCATTATAAAGATGCCAACAGGCACAGATAGTAAATGTAATTAACCCGGTGCTAAAACAAAACACTGAGCAGGTGATAATGGCAAATGACCCAAAGGCTAGCGTGCCTCGCTCAGAATCACCTGAGAGAAAAGGATGTCAAAACTGAAGGTGGAGGGAAGGGAGAAATGTTTAATGTTACAGGTTTTAAAATAATAATTAAAGCACAAGCTTCTATGATATGGCATATTATGACAAAAACAATACAATAAGACCAAATGATAATGAGCATTGCATGCTGGTATAATACTCAAGAATAAGTTTATATGCCATGTTCCACAATATAACTCTGAAGCATCATGAAGTAATTGATATATATGATATAATATATGACATGTTGACTTCTACTGGATAATCTACTGTATGGCTTATAATAAAATCATTAAAAATTTGTTTATAAAAAAAGCGGGAACTGTTGCTGTGATGGTTAGGGTGCAATATTTTGTGAACTGCAGGGAGTTTCGGTGGGAGGCTCTCAAGGGAGAATACATTTTTGAGGTGCAGAAAGGACCAATGGGTGTCTCCCAGGGAGCGAGTTGAGTTGCACTTGCATTAGATACCCTGAAAACTGGCATAATAAGTTCATAACGTTATGTCAATGACCAGTGTTTTGTGCAATCTTAAAAAAATGTGCATTAGGCTCTTCTTGCAAGTAATATAAACAACAAAACTATTTGTCTAATTGTGAGAGTGACAAACATTTAAAGGCAGGCTGACGTGGGTGGACCTTGAAGGAAGAATCTCACAACATTATATAATATTGCTTTTTTAAAGTAATCTATTAAAAATATAAGTGCTGGAGCCAAGCTTTGAAAGCAGAGAGAATAAACATATTTATCTTTACATCCTCTGTTCTCCTATTGAGTATATGAAAAATATCGCAGTAATCCTTAATAACAAACATTTTGCCAAGCACATTGGCAAATGTTGTTCAGTGGTGCCTGTGAAATGACAGAACAAAGGTTTCCAAAGCTTTGTGCCAATATTTGTCAAAGGTGAGAGATATTGGCTTTAACAGGGCTTGGTCATTGAGTGCAGAGTTTTCTGCGGGAATGCTGCTAACAAGATGAAGGAAGCACCTTTACAACTTCCCATTGCAGCCCGTTTCTCAGTTATACCCCCACAAGCTCAGGCAGTGGAGACCAAAAGCCTTAGGGTACCTACCCATAGAAAAACTGTAAGGAAACAGGCATTTTCCAGGTTTGCACTCAACTTTTTGCCCCCATTTGGACATCTAGCTAATGGTCTTTCGACTCTAAGAGTGCACTGAAGCCTGCTAATCAGACTTCAGTGCCAGTGTTTTAACCCCATCCAAATTGCATTTCGAATTGGATACACACAATTGGCAAGGCCTGACTTACTGATAAGTTCCTAGTATATGGTACCCAGGGCATGTAAGCTAGAGTGTACACTCAGGGCTGGAGCACTGTTTGTGCCACCCTTTGTGTGACAAGTTACAAAATGGCTCACAGCCTGCCACTGCAGACTGAAAGGACAGTGTTTACACTGCCAGTTTGACTTTGCCATTTAAACCAATGACAAAGCCACCCTATCCATTAACACTGTATGTAAATCTCCCCTAAGGAAGGCCTATAGTCATTTGGCAGGGAGCTATACTTTTATTGAGACACATGTTTTATGATATGTCACAGCAGCAACAATTCCAAATAGTCGTTTTGCTACGGGTAAAGTTGGTAGCCCTATTGGCTAATACAAAGTTACTGGGTGGCATCCCAACGCGACTAACTGCTGACTGGGACTGCCAAACTGGGTCATATAAGGTATCAAATTAATCATGGCATTACATTTGACCTGGTGCCCAAGTCAAAAGTAATGTCGCTATTAAAGATAAGCAGCTTTTAGAAACTTGCCACACTGTGCTCTGCTTGTCCAGTAGCTTCACAAAAGCATACACACACAGACAGCTTTCTGACGGACTGGAGAGAGACGTGTGAATGACTGTCAGGCTCAGGAACAAAGGCAGTGCTTGAGCAATGAGGTGTCACCTTCTGTTCCAGGATGGCCACTCTGGTTAGCCCAGAGGCGTGCTTGAAAGGGGAAGCCGCCTTTGTTGCGGAGCCAGGCCTAACACCCCCAACATGATGCATTTTGTTTGTGTATGTAGCATGAAGTCAGGGCCAGAGAGGGGAAACTCACCCCAAACCAGTTTTACTGTGGGTGTGTTGCCCTCAGTTAGCCACACCTTTAGGGTGGGCTACCTTGCTCTTCACGACAGAGGAAGGTTCTGTGCTACGTTGGAGGGGACAAGAATGTGATCTTCTGTGATAGCCAGATGCCAAACATCATAGGAACTTCATCACTAGGTAGACTGGGACCCAGTAGCCCATTGGTTAGTGGCCGCATGGTCCCCTCAGGGCACTTACCTGGGATATATATGGCACCTCTGGCACGTTGACCCTCAGTACTCACTGGACTTGGAAGGAAGATGAAAAGGAGACCACTTTGCACCAGTTGGAAGCTCACAAAGACAGGCTGCTACTCCCAAGCGAATGCACCTGCTGCACTTTGGCCCAGAGGAGGTGGGACCCTGTTCTGTGTGTCTGGCTTGGGGAAAAGCTGATTCCCAGCCCCAGTCTGAAGCAGATATTCCAAAGGTCAGTTGGCTGACCTCCCATAATGGCACTGGGGACATTAGCTGATGGAGCCCAAGTAGCTTGTCTGGTAGCCACCACAGACGTTTTACAGCTACCAGATGCCAGGCAACCCAAAGAACAATTTGGAGAGAGCCAAAAGGTGCACCTATGTCTGCTGGACCCATCAGTGTTGGTCGTAACTCCATTCGTTGCCTAAGAGGGACACCAGCCTTCACAAAAGAGTTGCACCATGACTGCTGTGTTGAGTATAGTCTGCATCGGCAGCCCTTGGAACCCTACAAAGAGGACTTCATGGGACCCCAATATTTGTGGACAGAGTAACCCCCACTCACCCATGGACCGAGGACACAACCTGACATTAGCACTGATAACCACACAGCATCAAAAGCATCCTTGAGCCTGCATTCCTCAGCAGCAGGACCACTCCATTGTCGTCTATGGCAGTTATCCTGTAAAGTTTTGATCTTGTTCTAAAAATGCTCTGGTGGCCAGGTAACTGCCACAGTATCCTTTCTGCCTCTAGACCTTGGTCCTGTCGGACATGGTGACCCAACTCGGGCTGAAGTTGTCAAACTAACTTTTCCAAACTTTTCAAAGGATCCCAAACTTTTTGTTGGCCAATACTTGTTTGCAGTTTATGTAAAAAATATTATTTCTAAAATCTGTATCTCTGGACTTTTCCGGTGGGTTCTGATGGTTAAGGCCTGTAAAACTTTATAAAAATCTGCTCTATTTTTTATAAAACTGTGTTGTGTGTCTTTCATGTCATGTGACTTCCTTTTTCTGTTGTTTGGTGCTGTTAAATGCTTTACACATTGTCCCTTTGTTAATCCTTGCTGCTGGAATCCACAGCTACCCAGGGTTTTAAAAAAAATCTTTTTATTGGTTTTTCATAACAAACATACAAATAAGCATGTAGCAACTTTGTGTGGCAGGAAATCAGAAAGCATTTCCATATCCATGGAAGGTAAGTAGTACTCTCAAACACTGTGTTACATTCAGATAAGTGTGTATCCCTTAAGTGTCCTTACATGTAGTGAGTCTAAACATTTCTCATTCTATCCCATGTCCTCTATAGTTTTTCCATGGGGACCAGACGTTGTCTCACTTTTTGGGGCACCCCCTGCTTTGGTATATCGTACAGCTATCCAGGGGTGAGCTAGGGTTAAGTAAATGCACCTGACTGGACCCAAGACGGTATTTGTCAGTGTACTGCACGGTAAGACATCCCAGCCATAACATATAGTACACCCAAATCCTCACAAAGACCATGCTATCTTCAGAAGGTACCACTTCCCTTTCAATACTCACTGACACCACGCAATTCTCCTTAAGGGCACAAAAACCTGGAGGCCAAAGCTCAAAACCCCTGGAGGCTTGCTAACAGCAACCATATGTACATTAGGAGTCTCCCATGACACTCCAGAATTTATCCAGACCTTTTGCCGTACATCCCTTGCTCCACCTGTACAGTCAGTATAGGCCTGAAAGCTTGTTTGCAGTCACACAGTAATGTGTAAGAAACTCATGGACCCTTACCAAATGCTGAGACACCTCCACTGTCGCACAAATTGCTGAATATCCTCAGTCAGCAGGCATGAGATCCTGCAGGCTGGCTGGCCGTCTGTGGTTCCTGCTGGCCAGACTTTTGTGACAAGGCATTGTAGCAGTTATTCTTCTGTAATTGTTCTTCTGGGGAAGAACATTCTATCTTCAACATTAGTCTGCTACCACCGTCCTCTCTTTCTCTCACATCCCTGACCGTTGTAGCCTGCAAACTAATGCAGATAGTGAAGGCCAATACTCTCCGCTTGCTTACCCACTTCCACACCATGGCACTTTCAAGAAGATCCTTCAGCTTTTTCCCGCCCCTCCTACCTTTCACACATTGAAGGTCTGAAGCTCATGAAGATTCACTGGTAGTCACTCTCCTCCAAGCCGTTGCGCTGATTAATGCTTTTGTAAAAAGTGGCATATTCACCAATCACAGGTAGATTTCTCTGTATACAATGAAAGGTTAAAAAGGATATTAACTTCAAATAATGTAATTTGTTTTCAGCTCATTTTTTAAATGTATATTGCCAATGATTGGTGTTAATCCATTACCTACCTTGTCAGTCTTCCTTGCCACAGTCCTCACTAACTGACCTACTTCTTGGCTCACCAACAGCAAGCACCCATAACAAAGTGAACGGAAAAAGTACATTGGTCCACACCAAAATGGCTGCACAGCAAGTGATCTGTAACATGCCCATACAGGCAGAATCTAGCATGTGTGGTTCCTGTTTCAACTCCTGTCTCGTACAGAGTACACCCATCACCAGAGTTAAGTTAATTATCATTTAAATGTGTTCTCCCTTTTTTGGTTTTGCTTTTCTTAATAAGTTATCGGCCTACTCCAGTGGCTGTTCATTTATTTGACGAGTCAGACTGAGCTTGCCTGGTTACACTGTCATGCTGCCTCCTCCGCTGTGCGACTGGGAGGCAGTCTCTGCATTCCTACCGAACTAATTAATTAATTAGCCTTTGGAGAAAGATAATCTGTCTGGCTTCAGATGTGATTCCGGACATTTCAGGACTGCTGCGCAGTGTGCAACAGTGGCAGATCCCATTAACTTTTTCTCTTCGGCTTTACTAAACAATGGCTGGATGCGGGAAGTTCATCTTCCTTTCTTCTCCTAAAGAACCGCGCTACCCCTCTGTCTTAATTGCAGCATGATAGAGGCGAAACCTGCCTCTATAAGAAAACACACAGATTCCAGTTCGGATGAGGAAGGCTTGGGTCCTGCAGGGCCCCCTTCAGCCCTTCCTGCTCAGTATATTAATTCACTGCACATCATGATAAACAGGGCAGTGTGGGCAGCTTTTATGGCACGGGAAGGGCAGCCATTATCCAAACCTGCCAGTCTCTCCATTGAGGCAGAGCCTGATTCTGACGATTCGAGGGAAGATATGTCCAAGGCCTGGACCTAAAGGCGGTTCCTGGCACATAACAGAAAACCTTCCCTTCCCAATCTCAAACGCACAGCTTCAGTCGCCATAGGAGGAAGGAGCTGCTTCATATCTATAAAGCCATTTGGGATCTTCTTGGTAGAGAATGTTTGGACGTGGAGCAGTTGAGTTTTCCTCGGTTTCTGATGGCGGGCCTGACATTGAGTGGGACAATTATTTTTTAGGACACCTTGCCACCCTACCAGGCCGATAAAATGACTGGATTGGAAGGATCAGCAGGTGAGTATATTTTCTTCACCATCACGGAAGGCTGGCAGAGGTTAGCTAGCATATACCAGGTAGTGGTTTGAGGGGCACTCCTGGGTTAACCACAACGTTGGTTGAGCCACCAAGATGGACTTTTACCAGCTGATACTGTAAGTCTGTTATTTCGTCAGTATTCATAACATTTAGCCTTGTGTATGTGTTTATCCCTAATGCATCCAATACCTCACCCAGTGTCCATTTCTCTTTTTCCTCAATATTTACTGTCTTTATTCCGGCAGCAGTAATTGTAGAACAGGTATGGACCTGTCTGTTGCAAGAGTAGATGGCTATTTCCAGTGTTGGTTGGGTTATGACAGAGCTTTCTCCAGTTGCTTGTTCTTCTCCTTGTGTCAGCTTACATATTTCGTCTAAATCCCTTAATCCCTCTTCTTCTTTTGTGGCCTCAGGTTGTATGGCAACTTCTTGTTGCCGTTAATAGTGCTGCGGGGCTGTGGCTGCAAAACAGGGTCTCCTGTCGTGCTGATGGATGGCGGTGAGGTAGCTGCTTGTGGTGGCACTCTCTTCAGATGACTGGCATGTATCTAAACCTTGTCGGTGCATTTGCTATCAGTCTGCATAGTCAACAGGACTTGCTTTAGACCTTTTCACCTGGGCTGGAGCCAGTTGTACCTCTGAAAACTGTGCATCAGGGCCGAGTCACCAGTCTGTGTCCAGCTCCATGCAGTGGTTCTGACATGGCTGTCTTTACCTGCTTATTGATAAAAGCAATACGTTTAGTCACTGCAAAACAATAATCTCTCATTGGTTTGTTTGACATAGCTGCTGTCATTTCTCTTTCTGTGATCCACCAGGCTGTCATTGATCTACCAGTTACGATTTTGTGGGGGCTCAATTTTGTTCTTGCATCAGGGGTGTTTCTCATACGCATAAGTGCAATCGGCAAAGCGTCCTTCCATGTCAATTTTGTTTCTGCACATATTTTTATTTTTATCTCTATTTATTTTGAAAAGAATCAAAATAATATAAAACTCCCTCCCATCATCCAAGGGCATGTAGGCCAAATACACATTTATTACAACCATTCCCTTAAGGTGGATCCGGTCGAAACCGGGTGTCAGCTGTTCAGTCATTGTTCTTCCCCTGTTATCAGACCCTGAGGTTCCAGATCCTGTCTCTTTCACATGTTAGGAGTATCAGGCCATTATCCTATTCAAATATGCCTAATTTTCCTTCACCACTCCGCTTCCTCCCTCCAATCTCTCTAAAGGCCGCAAATTGTTTCAAATTTACGCGGGCAACCTCTTGCCTGGTACACTAGTTTTTCAGCTCCCATATACAAGGTCAATCCTTCATCCCAAATCCTGCAGTGCGGGTGGGTTGTGCACCCCCTATTGTTTCAATATGTCCCTGCGGGCCACCATCAGAGCTAGCTTACAGAAGATTAGTGTATATTGGTCCATTGTTTGATCACTCAATATTCCCAATGTGATCAGTGGGAAACTAAGTTTCACCTCCTCACCCAGGATCTCTGACATTTGTTCTACCACCCTTTCCCCATCACCAGTTTTTGACAGTCCCATAGTGTGTGTATCAGAGTGCCTTTCATATGGCATCCCCTGAGACATCGGTCATCTTGTGCCCAACCCATGTTAGACAGGCGCACCTGGGTATAGTGTGCCCTATGTAGAATTTTTATCAATCAGAAGCCCGTTCGAATCACAACGTCTCTAGGGTATCCACATGCCTGAGTCCAGTCATCAGCATCTGCTCTGCCCAGATCCTCCTCCCATTTTTCCACAATAGGTAATTGAGGGGAGACTATTTTGCAATAATGTCGAGTATATGCAGGGTACTGCTTGACTAGTCAGGGAGGAATGCAACACTCTACACTTCAATGGGGACTCACCCTCAAGCCCACCTTGTTTAGCCCTGCTTTTTGTGAGTAGGTAATGTAGTTGTTGATATCGGAGGAATTGACTCCTGGACAGGTCATACTCCACTTGCATGTCTTCAACAAACATAATTTTTCCCTCTCTCCAGACATCCCCCAATTCGGAGATTCCCAACAAGTCCCATTTCCGATGGCCCTCTATGCCCCTCAGGTCCGGAAGTAGGTCTGAATCCCAGAGTGAGGGTTAAAGTGTCACTTTACCCCACCAACCCAATACTTTGCCGCCCTTTTCCATATGGTGGTTACCATTTGTGTTGGGGTTGGAATTTGGGGGAGCCCTATTCCTCCATATAGTCAGCGCTGGTATCCCTCTGAGGTCATAGAGGAGGGCGTTTAATGAGGGCTCCTGCTGTGATGAAAAGACCCAGTCATTGACTGTCAGATGTTGTGAGGCCCAGTAGTAGAGTCGGAGGTTTGGGAGAGCAATGCCTACCTCTGTCTATCATCTGGTCAGCAGGGACAGCATGACTCTGGAAGTCCCTGTCCCCCCCCCCCCCCCCATCCCAGAGTAGCACTAGTGCGAGACTGTCCACCTTGCAGAAGAAAGCATCCAGAATCAGACATGGAGTGTTCTGTAGTACATAAGAATTTAGGTAGATGAATCATTTTATCTAGAGCTGCTCGGCCTAGGAGAGAAAACAGTAGCTTTCTCTATCAACAGCAACGCGGTACGCTCTTAATACCATTTCTAGATTTTCTTGCATAAATAATTCTTTAATGGGTGTGACATATATCTCCGCTTAGCTGAAACCCTGTGATACTCACTGAAAGGGACTGTCTCTTATTGGCGGATGAGTTATTGTTCCCAGTGGGAAGGCCACTGACATTCCAATTTTTACGAAACCCAGTATATGATCCAAACACTGTCAATATCTCTAATAATCTCTGCAGCAGGTGTGGGGGGGGGGTCTGCCAGATAGATGTCATCCGCATATAGTGAAATAACTCCCCCCCCCCCCCCCCCCCAGTCTAGGTTCCATCGAAGGCCCCTGACCTGTGCATTCACCCTAATCCAGGATGCCAGTGGCTCGACAGTAATGGCAAAGAGCAGGGGCGAGTGTGGGCAACCTTGCCTGTTGGCTCGAGCAAGCCTGAAGCTAGTGGATATAGTTCCATTAGCCCAGACTCTCGCCATCGGTTCGTTGTGGAGTAAGCTAATCCAGGACAAGAAATATGGACCAAATCCCATTTTTTTGATGACCACCATCATATAGGGCCATTCAATGGAATTGAAGGCCTTCTTGGCATCTAAAGCCAGCAGGTCCCCCAATTCTAGCATTCTTTCACTGCATGCCTAGGCACCCATCGGCCTCTTCAATTTATGCCTTGTGGATCTATCTGGCATAAAGCCAGATTGATCGGGATTGACCAAAGTGTCAAGTACTTGAGTTAGGCAGTTCGCTAGGGTCTTGGCTAGGATCTTTGTTTTGTTGTTAATCAGGGAGATCGTCCTATATGAGACAAAATCATCAGCCGCTTTCCTCTCTTTATGGATCATGACAATCTTTGCTTCCAGGAGGTCAGGCAGTAGCACCCCTTCTTCTCTGGACACATAACACATGGCAAGTATTGGTTTTACAACTTTTGATGTTACACTTTTAAAACATTCTGCCAGGAACCTATTGAGTACTTGTAAACCACAGAGGGTTAGCCCATAAACCCAAAGGGGCTGGGTGGAAACTGAATATCAAAGACTACAATTCCCCCAAAGGAAAAAAACAATTATTTACAAACATTATAAGCAGCATAGGTGCAAGATGCGTTAAGAGTAATCTTTTTATGATGGGTTGTTCCTACTGAATAATTATATAAATAGGATTCTAATGTTATATGTGAACAAATAAAAGATTACTCTTAACGCATCTTGCACCTATGCTCCTTATAATGTTTGTAAATAATTGTTGTTCTCCTTTGGGGGCATTGTAGTCTTTGATATTCAGGAACCTATTGAGGCCTGGGGTTTTCCCATTGTTCAGTTGGGAAATGGCTGTGATCACCTCTGCTTCTGTAATTTTGTTCTCCAGTGTTGCAGTCCAGTTTGGGTTTAGGTGAGAGATCGGAAGGTCACCTACAATCGTCTCTAGGTCTGCCTGGTCAGCGGTGGTTCAGCCATTCCAGGTAGTGCGCAAAATATCATGCAATAGGTATCTCTCTCCGCTGTAGGTCCTCTGATAGGATTCCACTGACCCATCACTGTCCCTCTTCCATTTTAGTCAGTCAGACAAGAAGCTTGCCAGTCTTGTTTCCTATTTCATAAAGTTTACCCTGAGAAGGCCAAACTTGTGCTCCTATCTCTTGTATCGCCAGGGTGGTATGTTCCCACCTGATCTCCTCCATTTTAAGGGCCCATTCTTTAGTTGAGATGGCCACATATTCCACTTCAAGTTGCTTCTCGAGTGACTGACATTCCTGTTCCCTATTCCCCCCGAGGCCTACCAGTCGTGCTATCAGTTGTCCCCACCAGACCGTCTTATAGGCTTCCCACATGGTAACCTTGGATTGAACCGAACCCTCATTTTCAGTAAAGTAATTGACTGTGGCTGTAGATACCAGCTTTTTGGTTTCTCTATCTTGGAGTTCCTAAGTATCAAGTCTCCATGGGGCTATCCTGCCCGGTATTCCCATATAAACCTCAGTAAGCAACGGCGAATGATCCGACATACCTCAGGGAAGGAGGGTGGTATCTGTATAACTACTCAGCTGATGTGTAGGTATCAGAAAATAATCCAAACGGGACATGGCCCCTTGTATTGTGGCAGCGTATTAATCGCTGCCACAGGTGCCAGTTCAGTCCAAATGGAGCTGGTTGGAATAGTGCAAGTATGCTGCAGTTCTGATACCACTTTCGCCCTGTTCTGTCTCTGCCTGTGCCTTCATTGGGGTTACCTTTAGCCAACGCCTGGGTCTCCTTTTTAACCTGATCTCCATCCAGTCTTCCCACTCTTGATGAGCCTACTGCTACGGGCAGACACAGCCTTTACTCTCCAGCCATTTCCAGGGCTCCCCTGCGGTCACAAAGAATAGGGTGCGCTCCTGGTCCACCACTCTGAACTTAGAGGGGAAGAGGAGCACATACTTTAAGCCAAGTGTTCACAGTTGCTATCTCACGGTCACAAAAGATTCTCTCTGGTGTTAGACTGCTTGGGTGTAGTCGGGATAGATATTCACTGGACCTCCTTCGGTCTTCCAAGGGCCGTGTGCACAGGCACGTTGAAGGATGTTGTCTCTGTCCTGGTAGTTCAGGAGTCAGACAACTCTCAATCAAGGATGTACCCCCTGGTGCTCTGTGGGCTTATTCTACTGTGAAGAATTTGGATGGCTTACCGCCCACAACTTTTTGAAGGAGCCATTGCTCCATGTAGAGCTCCATACTTTGTCCCTCACTGTGTTCTGGGAGACCCACTACTGCAGATTATTGCAGTGGGAGTGGCCCTCTGCATCTTCTGCCCTGTCCTGCAGCAGTTCAACCTCTCTAGCTTTAGCAGTTGTTGATCATAATCCGCCACCAAGGGCCGCATCTGTTGCACCTCCTTATCAGTGTCTTTCACCTTTTCAGCCAGGTTACGATGATCTGCTCTTAATAGGCTGTAATCAACCACCACTGCGTTTATCTACTCCTCCAGTACTGAATTGGTGTCCCCTATATCTGAGAGTATAGCGGCCGTGTAGGCTTCCAGATCATTGGCTGGACCCTGATGATCCGGCATTGCTTTGTGTGGTTGGTCCTTTCGATCATCCAGCAAAGTGTCTGGGTGCATGTTCGTTGCACACCATCGTAGCACAAGTTCGGAGTCCATCCCACCTTAGGCCTTGGCATTCAAGAGTGAGGGGTAGAGGGACCGCCTTGCATTCTCTCTTGCATCGTTCACTTTGATTAGATAAGCTTTGTAGGAGGCTGGACTGGCTTGTAGTGAGTACCAAGGGGTACTTGCACCTTGCACCAGGCCCAGTTAACCCTTATTAGTGTATAGGGTGTCTAGCAGCATAGGCTGATAGATAATGGTAGCTTAGCAGAGCAGCTTAGGCTGAACTAGGAGATGAGTGAAGCTCCTACAGTACCACTAGTGTCATATGCACAATATCATAAGAAAACACAATACACAGATATACTAAAAATAAAGGTACTTTATTTTTATGACAATATGCCAAAGTATCTCAGAGTGTACCCTCAGTATGAGGATAGCAAATATACACAAGATATATGTACACAACACCAAAATATGCAGTAATAGTATTAGAAAACAGTGCAAGCAATGTATAGTTACAATAGGATGCAATGGGGACACATAGGGATAGGGGCAACACAAACCATATACTCCAAAAGTGGAATGCAAACCACGAATGGACCCCAAACCTATGTGACCTTGTAGAGGGTCACTGGGACTATTAGAAAATAGTAAGGGTTAGAAAAATAGCCCACCCCTAGCCCCTGAAAAGTGAGTGCAAAGTGCACTAAAGTTCCCCAAAGGACATAGAAGTCGTGATAGGGGAATTCTGCAGGACAGACACAAACCAGCAATGCAACAACGATGGATTTTCAGTCGAGGGTACCTGTGGAACAAGGGGAGCAAGTCCAAAAGTCACAAGCAAGTCGGAGATGGGCAGATGCCCAGGAAATGCCAGCTGTGGGTGTAAAGAAGCTGCTACTGGACAGTAGAAGCTGAGGTTTCTGCAGGAACGACAAGGGCTAGAGACTTCCCCTTTGGAGGATGGATCCCCCACGCCGTGGAGAGTCGTGCAGAAGTGTTTTCCCGCCGAAAGACCACCAACAAGCCTTGCTAGCTGCAAATCATGCGGTAAGGGTTTTTGGATGCTGCTGTGGCCCAGGAGGGACCAGGATGTCACCAATTGCGTCTGGGGACAGAGGGGGCGTCGAGCAAGACAAGGAGCCCTCTCAGCAGCAGGCAGCACCCGCAGAAGTGCCAGAAACAGGCACTACGAGGATGCGTGAAATGGTGCTCACCCGAAGTCGCACAAAGGAGTCCCACGTCGCCGGAGGACAACTTAGGAGGTTGTGCAATGCAGGTTAGAGTGCCGTGGACCCAGGCTGGACTGTGCACAAAGGATTTCCGCCGGAAGTGCACGGAGGCCATAGTAGCTGCAAAAGTCGCGGTTCCCAGCAATGCAGTCTGGCGTGGGGAGGCAAGGACTTACCTCCACCAAACTTGGACTGAAGAGTCACTGGACTGTGGGAGTCACTTGGACAGAGTTGCTGGATTCAAGGGACCTCGCTCGTCGTGCTGAGAGGAGACCCAGGGGACCGGTGATGCAGTTCTTTGGTGCCTGCGGTTGCAGGGGGACGATTCCGTCGACCCACGGGAGATTTCTTCGGAGCTTCTAGTGCAGAGAGGAGGCAGACTACCCCCACAGCATGCACCACCAGGAAAACAGTCGAGAAGGCGGCAGGATCAGCGTTACAGAGTTGCAGTAGTCGTCTTTGCTACTTTGTTGCAGTTTTGCAGGCTTCCAGTGCGGTCGGTAGTCGATTCCTTGGCAGAAGGTGAAGAGAGAGATGCAGAGGAACTCGGATGAGCTCTTGCATTCGTTATCTAAAGTTTCCCCAGAGACAGAGACCCTAAATAGCCAGAAAAGAGGGTTTGGCTACCTAGGAGAGAGGATAGGCTAGCAACACCTGAAGGAGCCTATCAGAAGGAGTCTCTGACGTCACCTGGTGGCACTGGCCACTCAGAGCAGTCCAGTGTGCCAGCAGCACCTCTGTTTCCAAGATGGCAGAGGTCTGGAGCACACTGGAGGAGCTCTGGACACCTCCCAGGGGAGGTGCAGGTCAGGGGAGTGGTCACTCCCCTTTCCTTTGTCTAGTTTCGCGCCAGAGCAGGGCTAAGGGGTCCCTGAACCGGTGTAGACTGGCTTATGCAGAAATGGGCACCATGTGTGCCCATGAAAGCAATTCCAGAGGCTGGGGGAGGCTACTCCTCCCCTGCCTTCACACCATTTTCCAAAGGGAGAGGGTGTAACACCCTCTCTCAGAGGAAGTCCTTTGTTCTGCCATCCTGGGCCAAGCCTGGCTGGACCCCAGGAGGGCAGAAACCTGTCTGAGGGGTTGGCAGCAGCAGCAGCTGCAGTGAAACCCCAGGAAAGGCAGTTTAGCAGTACCAGGGTCTGTGCTACAGACCACTGGGATCATGGGATTGTGCCAACTATGCCAGGATGGCATAGAGGGGGCAATTCCATGATCATAGACATATTACATGGCCATATTCGGAGTTACCATTGTGAAGCTACATATAGGTAGTGACCTATATGTAGTGCACGCGTGTAATGGTGTCCCCGCACTCACAAAGTCCGGGGAATTGGCCCTGAACAATGTGGGGGCACCTTGGCTAGTGCCAGGGTGCCCTCACACTAAGTAACTTTGCACCTAACCTTTACCAGGTAAAGGTTAGACATATAGGTGACTTATAAGTTACTTAAGTGCAGTGTAAAATGGCTGTGAAAAAACGTGGACGTTATTTCACTCAGGCTGCAGTGGCAGGCCTGCGTAAAAATTGTCAGAGCTCCCTATGGGTGGCAAAAGAATTGCTGCAGCCCATAGGGATCTCCTGGAACCCCAATACCCTGGGTACCTTAGTACCATATACTAGGGAATTATAAGGGTGTTCCAGTAAGCCAATGTAAATTGGTAAAACTGGTCACTAGCCTGTTAGTGACAATTTGAAAGAAATGAGAGAGCATAACCACTGAGGTTCTGGATAGCAGAGCCTCAGTGAGACAGTTAGTCACTACACAGGTAACACATTCAGGCACACTTATGAGCACTGGGGCCCTGGCTGGCAGGGTCCCAGTGACACATACAACTAAAACAACATATATACAGTGAAAAATGGGGGTAACATGCCAGACAAGATGGTACTTTCCTACAAGCTTCTATCCATTTTGAGAACATACATGCTACTACGAGAATGTACCTGTATTTGTTCATTACTGGCATCTCGACATAGTCTGGCTGTAGAGCTTCAAAGGGTATATCATTGGCTGTACAAAGTGTCCCTCTGGTACTGGAGCTGTTTATCCCACATTATGCTGAGCACACACCATATAACTCTGGCACCCTTTTGTGACATATTTTCTAATGTTCTTGTTTGCCCTAAACATAGTTGTGCAATTCACTAGGCAGTCTCTACCAATGTGCGCAGGGCTGTGCATCTTTACTGTCACTGGGTAGAGATACTTGTCTAGCAACATGCACAGTGTACCTGTTTTGTTGACCCAGTGGCCATTCAAGTGTGTGCCACTCACAGACCATTGTTTTTGTTCCTCTTCCTTTTGCATTTTCCGTATACCTTCCAATGTCGTGTCAATAGTCATTTGTTCCATAGGTACCTGCGTCACAAACATAAGGCTGGAAATGTCTCTTGCTGTCTCCTTAGCAATCATGTCTGCAAAAGCATTCCCTTTTCCAACTCAGATGTCTGTTACTTTCTTATGTGCACTGCATTTTACTATTATCAATTTAGGAGGGATGGCTAAGGAATTCAACAATCGTGTTATAAGTATACCATGTTGTATTTTTGCTCCATAAGATGTAATGAACCCCCTCTGCTTCCATTGCTTCCCAAAACTGTGCGCAACATTAAATGCATACTGGTTGACTGTGTAAATATTACCAATCTTACCCGCTGCTATTTCACATGCTCTAGTCAATGCAATTATTTCAGCAGCCTGTGCTGATTGTTCTGCTATTCTACACCTTTCTACTGCATTGTGTAATGTGGTAACTGAATACACCACAAATGTTGTGCCATCGTCTGTTCTAAGACTTCCCCATCAACCAACAGCTCCCCTTCAGCATCCTGAAAAGGTGTGTCCTGCATGTCTGTTCTTCCGGTCTATAGACAAAAATGAAAATAAATACATGTTGTCCTCATGCACAGGGATAGAAAAGAAAGTATTGTTTAAATCTATCATGGAAAAGTGTATCGTGTCAGGTGCCATAGTAGATAGGATGGTCACTATGTTTGGGACCACGGGGGAATTGTGGTACTACTATTTTATTAAACAGATCGACTATGAACCTTCTTGATGGAGACCCATCCTTATCACTTGTTTTCTTCAAAACAGGAAATATAGAACTGTTACGTGAGCTCCCTGTTATTTCTTTCACTATTTCTGCCTACAACCTCTTGTAAGCCCTACAATTCTTCTGCTGATATTTTGAGTTGAGGTATGGGTGGCAATGAAGCATTCTGGCGCAGAACTATATGCATAAGGTCAATATGCATTTTCTTACATTGTTTTTGTGTGTGGCATTTAGTTTATTTAAGGAGGTCCAGTCCCAGCAAATTATGAGCATGTTTCAGAAATCAGAAGTGTTTCTCTGTAAAGAGTCCTATACTATATTTCAGTGGGGTTGGCATAGGCTTTGTTACTAACACACTGGTGAATCCCACATATATCTTCTTTTGTCCAGAGAGAGGAGTCTGTGGGAGTATGCTTTTGGTCAGAGATGACCTGGATACACCAGTATGCAAGAGGAGTTTAACCGGTACACCTTATACCTCTCCATGTACATACGGGCCCTTATCATTCACTGAGATGACAGTCCATTGTATCATTTCTATCGGGCACCCCTATTGTCCCACAAAGGGACTGAGATCTATTAATTGATGTTCTTCATCCTCATAATCTGCCAATATCATCTGTCTCTGTTTTGTCTTTCTATCAAAGTAGTTGTATGCATGTGTACAACCTGATTCTGTGTATTTTGGGGTTGTTGGTCTGACCTATTCATTGATCCTCAACCTGTCCTTCTATTTCTCTGTCTTGGTGGGTGAGGGCAACCCAGTCCCAGTGGCCCTGGCCACCACAGTTGTAGCAACCCTGTTGTTGCTGTGTGGGTGTCATGGTAAATGTACCTGGTGGCACATGTGATGGCACAGGGGAGGATCTATGTGGTCCTCCTCTACCTCGCCCCCTCCAATGCAATCCTCCAGGTGCCCTATAGGCCTGAACTTTCTGCATGAGCACTTTCGTTTTAAGGTACTTTATTTTTATTTTCTTTAATATCTTCCTTTTTGGACTGCAATTCCTCATAATACTGAGCCAACTGTAATAGTTCAGGTATTTGTTTATCCTACCATGTAGGATTGTACTGATAGATGGCATCCTTAAAGATTTTCTAAAAGTTGTTCACAAAGTAGGACCTAGTGGGTGCTGAGTGCTATCATTGGAATACTCAAGAACACTAGAGAGAACTCCTTTTGTATTCTGGAGAAGAAAGCTGCAACATTTGTTCTATTTTCTTGTTTACAATTATTTAACTTTTTATAGTTTATCTGTCTCTCTGGTAATATTTTATCTATTTTCTTTAGCAATTTCTCTGGCAATTGCTGCATTTCATTCGTTATGACTTTTTCGGTTCTCTTATTATTTGCATCTGCAATTTTTGTCCAGTCTGTTCCAAGGTTCACGTTATCCTTCCTTTGTACTTTCTTCCAGATGTCAACGGAAAGAATAATGGAAAACATCTGGTCTACATCTTCTAATGTTAAGTGACCTATTTTTAGTGTTATGTTTATTTGCCCATACCACTCTTCCCTATCCTGCCTAATGTCAGTGTATTTCACTACAAACCCATGTAATTCTGCACGTGTCCAGGGCACATGCACTCTCATTACTGTATGTTCATCATCATATCCTGGTGCTTCCCTTAAGGATAGCCCTTTATTAACCATGTCAATTTGTTTGGTATTTCCTTGATCTGACTGTTTTTTCTTTGAATTCCTCTTCCTACTTTCGTTCTTCCTTAATGTCCCTACTCTTTATGATAATACGGTTCGCCTCACTAAAGCATTCTGCATTTTTAATGGCAATATTTAATCTGTCTCTGTCCTCTAAGTACACACTATCTATTTACTTTGCTAACTCAGCATCCCCTAGTATGGGCAGTATCTATACATACCCTTCCTTCCGAGGATAATTGTCTCTATATCAATCATCAACACCACCGCCTTTCTCTGTATTAGAATGAATGCATTATATTTCATTTTGCGTGTAAAGTAATGCAGCAGTTGTTGCTCAGCGTCCCATATGGACATTCAATGGTTGAAAACGTTGTCACCCCATTCATTTACTACTTTTTCCTCCCTATAATTTACCTGCATCTGTTTTCTAGTCTATTATATTTTGCAATACAATTAATTCCTCTTCCTCTCCTTCCTTTGTATGTGAATTATCAAATACCTTTAGGTCTCTGGGTACCTTTGGTTTCCACAATTTGTCCTACCCAGTGTATGGTGGTGGCTTTGTATGGTGTAATAATATCTGCTTCATTAACTGGTCCTCCTCCCGTTCAAAAGGATGTGGTTCAGAAGATTATATTTATGTTACTTGTTTCACTTGTTACATAAAACATTTGTCTATTGCCTTTACATTTTTCCTACATGCTTCATTATATTTCTCAGCCTGCTTGTCTCTCTCATACTTCACCAGTTTCCCATGCTTATCCTTTGCCTCCATCCATTGTCTATCCTGTGCATAGTTTCTCCATGCATTATATGTATCCTAATCTAACAGCCTCAACTGCTTACCTTTCTTTTCACTTGATGTTAGACACTCATCTAAATAATCCAACCTTTCCTTTTCAAAAAACCCTCGTTTGGGCCATTGTCTGAATGGATCTTTAAGGGTTAATCTCTGCCATTTGTCCAAAAACAAAGCCATAGGATATCCTTTCTTATTTACTACATACCAAACTAGAGCTCCAGGCTTCGGTGATGGCTGATTTCATCTAGTGTCTTAGACCTACAACATTTTGACATATAGTAAAACATTCTACTTAACATTTTTAATTCTTGTATCCTCAGTAGTCTCTGTCTTGACTGAAATGGAAACCCAGTTTCCCCTTTTTATAAGTCCTTTACCCAGTGATCCAACCCTAGATGATATGAGGAATCCTATTCCTCTATCTCAGTTTGTTGGAGTTGAAAACCCTGTTTCCCTACCACAACGAGGACGTGATCCTACTTTCTTACCTGGTCCATGACAAGATGGTCACCCCATTTTTTGGATGCAGCTGACGGAATCTTGTGTCTTGAGTTGACCCGGAGAATTCCCTTGCCTGTGCTGGTGGAATCAGTCCACTCAAGCAGGTGCGCTTCTAAAACAGCTGGACTTCCCAGGCCCTCAACCGCCTGGATCTCCAATCAGAGTATCTGAGTTACGGCACTACTTGTGAAAGCATAATTATCTAAAAGGAAATAAACAGTCAGCACACAGACATGGTATGCAAATAAAGAGCAAAGTTTATTTGCCCAAACTCAAGCGGACATATGCAGCTGACCAAGTTGCCACGTGTTTCATCTCTCTGGGGTTACGTCAGACCTTTTATACTTTAGACCCCGCATGGCGTGAGCTAAATCATCAACTGCTTGTAGCTGCAAGGTCGCCCTTATCTAGAACTTGAAAGCACTCAGAAACTAGAAGACTCCGGTTTCACAGCGAGCATCCTGGCAGTAAATCTGTGGCCTGAAATTAATTCAATTTTCTTAGTTTCCAAGGCCCAAGGCTCCAATCAAGCATTCCTAAGATAAGGCAGTTTTATGTGCCTGCCCACACATTCTTGTAGCTTGGGATCACAGAATGGAAACTTACAAGTTTCTGTCAAAAGGCTTCTGCCAAGCAAGAAATTTTATAAAAACACAAGCATATTGCGAAACAGTCTACAGACAGATATAAAATGGAGAACCATTTCAAAATGGTTGAACGATGGTTCACATATATTTTATGCTTTGACAACCTTCTTTCAGGGCCAGAGGACTTTCCTTTCAGACAGCTTTTCATAGCCCATCTCCAGCAAAGGTGTCCGTCCAGCCCTTTTAGGCATGGGACGGGGCCATGGTACTCCCTTCTGTGATAAAATCCCAGCAACAACCAGCTCTCTCTCCCGCCCCTCCAGTCAACCCAAAAGCATAACTATACAAGAAGCATTGCCAGAGGGATCACTTATTTTGTTTTGGACTCTTGAGTGCAGAAGCTAGTAAAGGGTGGATACAGGATAGAATTTTCTTCCATTCTGGACAACTTCATCATTCAAACCTCTACTCCTTCTCCTTACAGCCTAGAGAAACATTAAGTAATGGGAAAGGGATTCAAGTTCTGTTGGTAAAGGGAGCAGTAACACCTGTCACAAAGGAAGAGAGGATTAAAGGATGCTGTTCTCTTGGGTTTCTGGTGCAGAAGGCCTTGGGTGAATACCTACCAGTTTTGCACCTCAAACTCGTAAATATCTACATTCCTCATCAGAGATGCACATCCTGCCTCTTGTTTGCCTAGGAATGTATTTGGCTTCAAGAGACCTCTTGGATGCATACTTTCACATCCCTGTGCACCCATTTTCACAATGATTTCTCTTATTTTCTTGCTTGGGATAGCACTTTCAGTTTTCTGAACATTTTTCTTTTGGCTTCTCTTCTACACCTAGATTGTTCACTAAGACCTTAGCACCTTTGGTGGGCAATGTCCATTCCTTGGTTGTGATTGTGTTCCCTTCCTAGACAATTAGCTAATCTGTGCTGCTTCTTTTTCCAAGGGTCGGCAAGCTGTCCAGCTAGTGTGCCATCGTCTCGAGAAACATATTCCTCTTGAATGCCAAAAAATCTCACCTTGTTCCTTCCCAAAGGCATCAGTGGTCTGTTCAATACAGGTCTGGGGAGAGTATTCCTCCCTCCTGCCCATCAAAGGAATTTGATATCCAGCTTTGAATCCATTACAGATTTTGGAACAGAAACGCGCAGCGGTTTCCTTGTCATCATCAGTCTTAGAGGCCCTTGCTGGGATGGGCCTTCATCCCCCAGTATTCCCCTGCTCTGAGGCGGGTCCTCAGAC
Organism: Pleurodeles waltl; assembly: GCF_031143425.1. Lineage (NCBI taxonomy): Eukaryota > Metazoa > Chordata > Amphibia > Caudata > Salamandridae > Pleurodeles > Pleurodeles waltl. The sequence continues at coordinate 132,549,867 of NC_090437.1, forward strand.
CAACAACGCTACTAAAGAACTGCTGAACTCCTGCAGCATGGGACACAAACTCATGGTGGTTTCCTTGCCCACATTTCTTTGCCCACATCAGTTTCAGATGCCCTTGCTGGGGTGAGACTTCGTTCCCCAGCGTTCCCCTGTTCCAAGGGACCTCAGACCAACATCTCTACTAAAGTGCTGCTGATCTCCTGCAGCGTGGGAAGTGCCCGTACTTGTGAAGACCGGGCCAAGAGCGGGCCCGCCAGCAGCCAGATAAGGCTGGACCCATTCGTTTGGCCTTTTGTCTTTTTTCATCTAAACTTCCAGGTCAGCACTGCCTTAAGGTAAATGTCACTACTCCATTTATTGTCTTTCAGCTACATTTGAAAATGGGAAATAATCCCTTCACTTGAACAAAATCCAGAGATAAGGGGTTGTACAAAAAACTTCTCCAGTTCCCTCATTCTGGTCCTCATCTATAGGAGCAATCTCATCGGAACGTGAGACAGTGGAAAGCCATATTGATGCTGTCCAAAAGCTCACTGTAACAAATGTCTCCCCTGGGCTCTCCACTTCCTTACAGGTGGTTATATTGCCTAAACCAGTGACTCCCAATCTGTGCGCCATGGCACCCCAGTGTGCCATCAAAACTAACCAGGGGCACCGCACAACAAGCACACGGTTTGGGAATCACTGATGCATTTAATGTTGAAGGGTTAATTAGCTTCAGTTAAACTAATTAGACTTAAACGCATGACGTCAAATTTTGAGTGACATGCCTAAAGCTGGAAACATAGGCCCTCATTACAACCCTGGCGGCTGGTGATAAAGCAGCGGTAATGCCGGCAGTGGTAATAAATATGAAATAATGACCACGGCGGAAACCGCTCAGACAGACAGCCACTTTAACACACTGACCGCCAGGGCGAAATCAACAGGCACCACGTCGGTTACCGCCAACAGCCAGGCGGAAAACAATGTACCGCCCACAGTAATAGGACACACCTATCCGCCACCGTTTCTGGGGCGGTACCAATGACATCAAAAGCCTGGTGGAAACAATGCACAGAAGGGAAACGACTCACCTCTGGACACTCAAGGAAGAACCACGCCACCATGGTGCCCGAGTTGCATGTCTTCCCCATGCTCTTCTACCTTCTGCTCCATTACGAACACCAACGCCGGCGTAGACGGCCACGGTGAGTACAGCTGCATAGCACACAGGGGAGGGGGGAGGAAAAAGAGAGTGACACACACACGCAACACGCAACACCCCCACCCCCAACACCACATACACAACCAGATGAGGTAACATAATATATACACCCCGTACCCCTCGGGAATAATGCAAGGACAACTACTATAGTGTATAAAGGCTGTAATAAGATAAGATAGGTGACATTCGTGCATCCAAATCAAAAAGTATATACATATTTACAATGCAAGGGACACTGCCCAGTCCTCAATGTCTGTGGGACACAGGGCCACATCACAAAGTCCAAGGCCCAACCTCACTCCTGCAACAACACGGAGAGAACACTGCTGGAGCATCAGGGCAAAAATAGACAGGCACCTCAGGGGGATGGAGAATGGGGGGCACCTCACCCAGAAGATGGTACAACCCCACTGGTCCTGGAGGGGGCAACATGCCCATCACTATGTCCTGGGCCACAGTCTCTCAAGTGGGTGACTTGCCCACATGCTCTGGAGGGGGCAACATGCCCTGTGCTTGGTCCTGTGGAAAGCAAGGCCACAGTCTTGCAAGTAGGTGACTTGCCCACATGCTCTGGTGGGGGCATTGCGCCCAGTGTGTTTCTTCCGGGGAAGGATGGAGTGAGTGGATGGCTACTTCAAAGGTTCTGGAGGGGGCATTGTGCCCAGTGTGCTTCTTCCTGGGAAGGATGGGGTGAGTGGATGGCTTCTCCACTGGTCCTGGAGGGGGCATTGTTGCCAGTGTGCTTCTTTCTGGGAAGGATGGGGAGAGTGGATAGCTTCTCCACTGGTTCTGGAGGGGACATCGTGCCCTGTGATGCAGGTTTTGGGTAGTGCAAGGTCACAGTCTCTCAGCTGGGTGTCAGACACACACGATTTTCAGGGGCCAGGCTGCAAAACAGCCCATGGACGCAGGACTACACACTGTCTGCCGGCAGTGACGGCTGCTCTGTGGTGGCAGTGATGGTGCAGGTGTCAGTGCTGGCAGTGAAGGGGGGACTCCAACCCTTCCGCTGCCGCCTCGGACGGCTGCCCACTGGGGCTTCTGCTGCTGGCGGCGGTGCTGGCAGTGGTGGGGGGAGGCTCCAGCCCATCCCCTGCAGCCTCGGACGGCTGCCCACTGGGGCTGCTGCTGGCAGTGGTGCTGGTGGAGGTGCTGGCAGTGGTGGGGGGAGGCTCCAGCTCATCCCCTGCAGCCTCAGACGGCTGAATCACCATGGTTGGTGGTGGGGCCTCCATCTGAGTCCCAGCACCAGACCTCTTGTCCTTTTTGCCTGCTGGTTCAGGTCCCTTGCCCCTCCTGCCAGCAGCTGGGGACTGCTCCTTGCCATTCCTCTCAGCAGCCAGGGATTGCTCCTTGCCCATCCTTTTACCTGCTGGAGTGCCTCCTTGCCCTTCTTTGCAGCAGCTGGGGGTGCCTCCTTGTCCTTCCTTGCAGCACTTGGTGCAGGCACCCTATCAGTGTGGCTGCCTGGTGCCCGGGATCCTCTCCCACCTGGTATAGCTGTGGACACTACTGTGCCCCCTGGACTGGGTGGCTGAGGTGCTGGGCTGGGTTCTGACCACCCTGGCCTGACGTGAGGGACAGGGGGGAGGGCTAGGGGAGAGGTCAAAGGTGGAGAGGAAAAGCTTCTTAGGGACATTGGGGCGGGAAGAGGGAGATGGTTTGGGAGTGGAGATAGAGGGAGTGGTTGTAGGAAGTGTCTGTCTGATGTGTTTGGGTGCAGGTGCATGGGCTGGATGCTGTTGTGAGATGGATGGCTGTTGAGTGTCTGAGTGCTTGCATTTGTGTACTTTGGGAGGAGGGGGCACAGTCACAGTGGGAGAGGACACAGGGGACATGTACATGGAAATGGGGGTGGTGACAGCCAGTGAGGGGCATGTGCTGATAGGTGGGATGGTAGTGGATGTAGTGCATGCAGGTGTGAGCGTAGACACAACTGGGAGGGAGGTGGACAACGAGGAGGAGGGGGCCACAATGGAGGCAGTGGATGTTGGTGTGTCTGCATCTAGATGGTGTTTGTGTGAGGGCCTGTGGGATGAAGTTTGGTACTTGTGTTTGCTCGTGTGTTGTCCCGGGTGCCTGCTCGTCTGACTGCGTGCTTGGGATAGGTTGGGGTTGAGAGGAATGGGATTGGGTAGAGGAAGCTGGAGGGGGGAGGCTAGAAACAGGGACAATGGCTGCCATCAGAGAGAAGGCCAGAGCCTGGATTGATCTCTGTTGGGCTGCCATGCCAGTGTGAATGCCCTCCAGGAATGCATTTGTCTGTTGCATTTGGGCTGCCAGACCCTGGATGGCATTCACAATGGTTGACTGACCAACAAAGATGGATCTCAGGAGGTCAATAGTCTCCTCACTCAGGGCAACAGGGCTCACTGAGGCAGGGCCTGAGGTGCCTGGGGCAAAGGAGATGCCCACTTTCCTGGGTGAGCGGGCACAGGAAACATTCTGAGGGGCTGCTGGGAGGGTGTGCTGGTACGGGGGTGACTGATGTACCTGTAGCTAGGATGGGCACAGAGGGGTCCGCCACCACCAGGGAGCTTCCGTCAGAGGAAGAATCCGTGTCCAAACTGTCCCCCTCCTGTCTCCACCATGGCGCTCCTCTCGCCCTCTGTCCCACTGGTGCCCTCACTGTTGGTGGATTCAGCTTCCTAGGCCCTGTCGGACGCAGCTCCCTCCGTCACCGGTGCCTCAGCTCCTCCACCAGATGATGCTAATGCACATAACAACAGGGTGACAAAACAAAAAGGGGGGAAGAGATAAAGGATACTCTTAGTCAGTGGCAGCAACAACACCACTGTTGGCGTACACGACACACACGCACACAGGGAACAGCCCTGCGCACTAGGCAATGCACTACCAGTCACAATGCTAGTCACCAGCCCATGGATAGGGACACCTAACGCCAATTGCAGAATACCTGAGACCCACAGACCCCTGCCCAGTAGTGGATGCCTACTAGCTTGGTTGGAGGTATTTTACATCACAACCCTGCCCAACATGGGACCTACTTTGCAATGTCAGGCCTGGCCTAGGGGCTCCCATAGGCCCACATCCCCCACCCAGATACCACCCACCAGGTGCAAGTTGTATATTGGGGCACTGTACTCACCCCCTGTGGCTGCTGTGATGCCCCCCAGCACCCATCCAGCTCCAGATAGGCCACCGCCAATATGCGGGCCATCAGGGGGGTCATGGTTCGACGGGCACCCCTTCCTCGTTGGGAGGCTATCCCCAGCTGGGCATCCGTCGTCTTCCGTGCCCAGCGTCTCAGGGCCTCCTACTGTTTGTGACAGTGAACCCTCCGCCTGTCGTAGACCCCCAGAGTCCGCACGTCCTTGGAGATGGCACGCCATATACCCTTTTTCTGATGGGCGCTGACCTGCAGGGAAATGGGCACAGGGAAAGATCTTAGTCTGACAATCCTGCCGGTTACACTCATGGCCCACCATGCCCCTTCCCATCCCCATTAGCACAGACATGGCCCACCATACATGCACCATGTTGCCCAGGGCCCATCCACCAATTCCCCCCACATGAGGCCTTCTCACACAGCACTCCATGCATTCATGCCCCATGCATCGTACACACGGTGTACTCACCTGTTGGTCTGGAGGCCCATACAGCATTCGGTACTGGGGTAGGACCCCATCCACCAGTCACTCCAACTCCGCCGTGGTGAAGGCAGGGGCCCTTTCCCCAGTGACACGAGCCATGGTCAGTTCCAGACACAGGTCACAGCAGCACTTGCAGTGTAGGTCCTCTCCTGTTGAAGGTCAGGTAGCAAGTGAGTGAACAGATAGAAAATGGTGGTGACGTCCGCAGCGGTGCATACCATCACCGCCGGCGTACATCACCATTGGCCACTGTACCATATAGGGCCAATGTTAAACAATGAGGAGTTGCACAGCGGTTTTCGACCACCTCCCGCAACGGCGCACAAAGTCAGAGGAATTACCTTATTTCCACCTATCCCTAAATAAGAGATACTTACCAGCTGCTCACCATTTTGCCCCATAGATTGCAACCGCTGCAGATGAATAGGAGATGGAGACATTCCCCTGTGTACAGACCCCTGGTGGACTTGGCAATGGAGGACAGGCACATTATCCTCACCTATAGGCTGGACAGGGCCACAATCACAGAGCTGTTTGCCCAATTGGAGCCTGACCTAATATCTGCTATCCGTCAACTCACCGGGATCCCCCCTCTTGTGCAAGTGCTATCAGTGCTCCATTTCATGGCAACTGGCTCCTTCCACGTGACAGTGGGCATGGCAGCAGGAATGTCTCAGCCAATGTTCTCAATAGAGCTGACCAGAGTGTTGTCAGCCCTGGTTAAACACATGCGCAGCTACATCGTTTTCCCCCAGGTGGAGGATTTGGCCACAGTGAAAGCTGATTTCTATGCAATGGGACATATCTCCAACATTATTGGGGCAATTGATGGTACACATATAGCATTTGTCCCCCGCAAAATGAACAGGTGTTCAGAAATCAAAAGAGCTTTCACTCGATGAATGTGCAGGTGGTGTGCCTGGCAGACCAGTACATCTCCCACATCAATGCAAAATATCCTGGGTCTGTGCATGATGCCGTTATCCTGAGGAATAGCAGCATCCCATATGTGATGGTTCAACTCCAGAGGCACAGGGTGTGGCTAATAGGTGAGCCCTGGTTCCCACCCAGTGGATGTTGGTGTATGGGTATGGGATTGGCCCTAAGGGTTAGTGTCTGGCTAACAGGTATCCCTCAGGATTTACAGGTGACTCTGGTTACCCCAAACTCTGATGGCTACTAACCTCAGTGAGGAATGCCAGGACAAAGGCAGAGGAACGTTACAATGAGGCACATGGGCGAACAAGAAGAATTATAGAGCAAACCTTTGGCCTCCTGAAGGCCTGATTTCGGTGCCTCCATCTAACAGTTAGTTCCCTGTGCTACTCACCCAAAAAGGTGTGCCAGATCATTGTGGCATGTTGCATGTTGCACAACCTTGCCTTACGTCGCCAGGTGCCTTTCCTGCAGGAGGATGAGGCTGGAGATGGCCGTGTGGAAGCAGTGGACCCGGTGGACAGTGAAGATGAGGAGGCTGAGGATGAGGACAACAGAAGTGCAATAATTCATCAATACTTCCAATGACACACAGGTAAGACAGTGTAACTTCACATTTAATTGACAGTTTTGTGTTTGACATTGTCACTGGCAGGCTGATTTTCCCACTTCTATGGTCACTCACTGTAGCCTTTGGCATCTCTATTTGCAGATATTTGTGCCCCAGTATCGCTCCTGGTGGGCTGACTGCAGCCAACTACAGGTCATTCCTATGAATACATTTCTGTACAGTTTATTTTTAATATTTAAACCTTGTTTAACGAATACATACTTAAATCATTTGACATACTCCATTCTTATATCTTTTCAAAGGGTGTTTATTTAAGTGCTAAGAGGTAGAGGGGGATGTGCAATGGGCTGGGGGGACGATGGGGGAAAGTCCAGCTTGGAGTGCAGTCTATTTGTATCACAAGTTAATTGTCCAAGGGGGCATAAGAAGGGGAGCAATGGCAGTTCAAGGTGGACAGGGTGACAGAGTGGGACACAAGGGTGACAATCAGGAGAGTCTTATTTCCTGGCTGGGTCTTGGCAATAGTCTCTGGCTTCTGCCTGGATCGTAGGGAACGTTTGTGGGGTGGTTCACCTTCTGCAGGGGGAGGGGTGCTGGTGGCTTGTTGTTCTTGTGGTGGGGCCTCCTGTCCACTAGCGGCAGTAGAGGTACAGGGCTGTTCATCGATTTGGCTAGTGGCAGAGGCCCAGTGGGGTGCCACTGACTCCCTCATAGTGTTGGCCATGTCTGCCAGCACCCCAGCAATGGAGACCAGGGTGGTGTTGATATCCTTTAAGTCCTCCCTGATCCCTAGGTACTGTCCCTCCTGCAGCTGCATGTTCTTCTGCAACTTGCCCAGTTTCTGTCCCATCGTCTCCTGTGAATGGTGGTATGCTCCCAGGATCTCAGTGAGTGCCTCCTGGAGAGTCGGTTCCCTGGGCCTATCCTCCCTCTGTCGCACAGAAGTCCTCCCAGCTTCCCTGTTGTCCTGTGCCTCTGTCCCCTGAACCGTGTGCCCACTGCCACTGACCCCAGGTCCCTGATTGTCCTGTGTTTGTGGGGTGGCCTGGGGTCCCTGTACTGGTGGACACACTGCTTATTGACGTGTCCTGGGGACAGAGGTATGGGCCCGCTGGGTGGGTGCTGTGGTGGTGTTTCCTGAGGGGGGAGGCTCTGTGGTGGTGTGAGAGTCTGCCTGGGTAACCGACTGTCCGGAGGTCCCTGATGGGCAAGGTTGGTCATTCAGATCCAGGCGAGCAGAGCTGCTGTCATCACTGTTGGCCTCTTCTGTGGGGGGACTGGATGTTGCTGGCACCTTGTGATGGGTCGAACCAGTCCGACCCACACTTGGATCTTGCTTGTGCTGTCGCTGCCCCTACCACCACGGAAGTGACTCGGGATGACGGCCTTCCCATTGGTTCCCTGCTACCACCGCGGGAACTGAAGATGGTCAAAAAGAGGCTTCCTCCCTTTTACGGGGAGAACAACCGGATTCGGAGCTGGTGTTTGAAGGAGCCGACAGGAGGAGAGGAACGGAGGACGCTGCCCCGGAAGATGTCGCAACTGCTCTTCGGAAGAGCGAACCGACGTTGGGATCCAGAACGGTGGAGACCCGTTGCAGAGACGAGGACCGCTGGCCCCGCGGAGCACGCGAGTGAGCCGCCACGCTTCAGGAGAAGCGTGGCCAATCCAGGTACGGGAGTGCGGGACGGGGAGAAGGGAGGTGGAAGGAGACAGGTAAAGGAAAACACGGGAACTGCACTATGAGCACGGGGACAAAGGGGAGGGAAGAGGAATAAGCAAATGAGAAGGAAATAAGTAGAAGAATCGGATAAGGAATACAAGAGAAGACAAGGAGCCAAGAGAAGCCAAGGGAAACGAAAGGAACAGGCCCAAGAGAAAGAAAAGGACCAGGACAGTAGAGAGACCAGTGCACTGACAATATTGCAGATAAAAGAAAGGAGAGACGAGAGAAAATACGAGGGAGTAAGAGAAAGGAAAAGAAGAGAAATCCCACTAACATCAGGGCAGGGGGGAAGACTAGAAGAAAGACTACAGAACATCTAAGAGAAGACAGCAAGGAGAGTAAAAGAAAAGAAAGTTAGGGAAACAAGGGAGTGAGAAAAGAGAGTGGAGAGAAAAAACAGAGAGGAAAGGAAAAAGGAAGGCGAAAACCACACACTTACATTATCTATTCTTTTCTGTTTCCACACGGTTCCCGCGAGGCCCTGGAAGAAAGGAAGAAGACGACGCGATGTAGCGGCCAGAAGGAAAAGACATTTAACCCTCCAACCCACAAAACCATCCAACAACCACATTCTTTATACTGTCAAAAGACCAATAAAGGCAGCTTACCTAAAACAAAAACCAAGCAGTCTGGTGTCATCGATTGGCCAACCTCGTACACACTTCTTCTCCGGTGACATAGGCTGGGGGACCTGTGGGGATGTAAATGCAGTGTTATTGTTTCTGTGTGTGACATTTTGTGCATGGGTGTGTTGCCCTCTATGGTTGTTGTTGCCCTAGCAGATTTGCCTTTGAGTGAATAGCTATTTGGTAGGCTAGGTGATTCTCTCCAGTGTGCATGCAGTGGTGATAGGTGTCCATGCAGGTCTGTGAGTGGTGTCCAGGCATTGGTGTTACATGCAGGGCTTGGTATTGGGATGAGTGGGTTGTGATAGTGGGGTATGTGGGAGGTGGTGAAGTGATGGGAGTGAGGGTGAGGGTGGGGGTTTGTGATGGTATGCAGGCGGGGGATGAAAGTAGTACAGAGTTGACTTACCAGAGTCCAGTCCTCCTCCTGCTCCTGCCAGGCCCTCAGGATGCATGATTTCCAAGATTTGCTCCTCCCATGTTGTTAATTGTGGGGGAGGAGGTGGGGGTCCACCGCCAGTCCTCTGTACAGCCAGTTGGTGTCTTGCTGCTGTGGAACGTACCTTCCCTGTAGGTTGTTCCACCTCTTCCTGATGTTGTCCCTTGTTCTGGGGTGCTGTCCCTCGGAGATGACCGTGTCCACGATTCTCCGCCATAGCTCCATCTTCCTAGCAATGGATGCCTGCTGCACCTGTGCTCCAAATAGTTGTGTCTCTACCCTGATGATTTCCTCCACCACGACCCTTGGCTCCTCCTCTGAGAATCTGGGGTGTTTTTGTTGTGCCATGGGTGTAGTGTGAGTGGTGGGGGTGAGGATGTGTGGCGTGATGTGTTGGGGTGTGTGATGTAAGGTGCGTGAATGATGTATAGGTGATGATGTTATGTGGCTCTGGTTGTGTGTGTGCTCTTGCTGTCTTCCTCTGGTGGCAATTCTTTCTAGTTGTAAAGGGTTGTGGGTAATGTGGGTGAGTGTTTTATAGTGTTGTGGGTGTGGTGTGTCTATGTTGTCAGGTGTGTGTAGTTTGAATTGTCCAATGTGGTGTAGTTTTGTTTGTGTGTGTATTTTGAGCACAGTGGTATGTACCGCCAATGGTTTACTGCCATTGAATGTCCGCTGCGGTGATTGGTGGGTCATAATGTTGTGGGAGTAGTTCTGTTGGCGTAACGGTATGGGTTTTGCTACCGCCAGTTTATCACTGACCTTTGGGCTAGCGGACTTGTGCGTGTGGCAGTATAGTGACGGATTGGTAGGTGTGTGTCATAATATGCTTGGCGGCTATCCGCCGCAGCAGCGTTATGTTGGCGGCAGTCGGCGTTACGATAAGCGGGATTTAATGCCAATGTCATAATGAGGGCCATAGTGTGTATGGTAGGTCGCTCCCCCTGCCGCTGCAGCTCCTCCAGGTTCCCGAGTTCCTGAGACCCACCTCACAGTAAGTACCCCCTCCCTCCCAGCCCCTCGCTCTGCCCCGCGCTACTCACCCTCTCTCCTGCTTCTTTTCTTCTTCTCTGTTCTTCTGTTCTTCCTCCTCGCCTGTAATCTTCTTCTGTACTCTTCTTTCCCCCGTCTTCACTCTTCTTCTCTTCTTCCTCATCTTCTTCTGTGGTCTTCTGCCCTCTGTTCTTCGTTTTCTGTATCTTCTTCTGTGTTCTTCTGTGTTCTTCCGGTCTTCCTTTCTTCTCTCCTTCCGGTCTTCTGATCTTCCTTTCTTCTCTCCTTCCGGTCTTCTGTTCTTCTGTTCTTCTTGTCTTCTGCCTTCGGCTCTTCTGCCTCCTCCGTCCTCTTCTCCCCGCGCCTGCCCTCCTGCTCCTGCCTCATCCCCCTCCCCCACTCGCATCCCCCTCTCTATCTCCCCTATCTAACCCGTTCACTATCTACCTCCCTCACTCCTCCTATCTACCTATCTCTCTATCTCTCTATCCCACTATCTAACTCCCTCACTCTCCACCTCCTCCTATCTTCCTATCTCTCTATCTATTTCCCTATCTATCGATTTCCCTATCTATTTTCTCTATCTACTTCTCTATCTCTCCCCCCCTCCCTCACCCCCTCTATTACCTATCTTCCTATCCTCTCACTCTACCTCTCACCCTCACCCACCTCTACAACCCCCCCTCCCCTATCTTCTCAACCCTACTCCTATCTTTCTCCCTTATCTCCTAAACCTCCTAACACTCACCCCCCTCCACCCTTAAACCCCCCTCCCCCAGCTCTTCTCACTCTACCTGTCCCCCCCCTCCCTCGCGCTTTCCCGCTGCGACCTCCTGCACGCCCCCGCCCCCCAGCTCCCATTCGCCCCCACCTGACCCCTCCCCCCCTACCTCATATGGCGGCCGCTGCGCGACCGCGCCACTGGCGCGCCGGAGGTGCGCCAGAGGCAAGCCCGTCTGCGCCCGTCCGCGCCTGGCCCGCGCCCAGTGCCACGACCCCTGGTCCCCAGCTCTCCCAAGCCCCGCTGACCCGCTACGACCCCACCACCCTCCACGCCCTCAACCCAGGACGCTCCAACACTTGCTTCCAAGCTCACCCCAAACGCATCCATGGACCCTTCGCCTGCAACTCCTGCAAACGCACCTTCCACCACGCAACAACCACGACCACAAGCCCACGCGCCATCAACCACCTCAAGTGCATCCTAGTCAACGCTCGCTCCGTCCACAAACACGCCATTGAACTCTGGGACCTCCTGGACTCCATAGCACCGGACGTCGCCTTCATCACGGAGACCTGGATGAACGCCTCCTCGGCCCCTGACATTGCCACTGCCATCCCCGAAGGCTACAAGATCTCCAGAAAAGACCGCACCAACCAGGTAGAAGGAGGTATCGCCATCGTCTTCAAAGACTCCATCAGCATCACCACCTCCACCGAAGACACCCCTCTCGCCGCTGAACACCTGCATTTTCAGATTCGCACCGATCCGAGGACCACCCTCAGAGGATCCCTCGTCTACCGTCCTCCCGGGCCACGCGCCCCTTTCAGCGACGCCATCGCCGACTTCATCTCCCCGCACACCCTCGCCGGACTACATCCTCCTAGGTGACCTCAACTTCCATCTGGAACAAAACAACGACCCCAACACCACCACCCTGCTCGACAACCTCGCCAACCTCAAACAACTGGTGAACACCGCCACCCACATCGCCGACACACGCTTGACCCCATCTTCTCCGCCAGCAAACACGTCTTCTTCAGCCACGCCTCCGCCCTACACTGGACTGACCACAGCTGCGTCCACTTCACATTCCGACGCGAGACCCGCCACCTCCGCACCCAACCCATCCCTCGTCGACAGTGGAACAAGATCCCCGAAGAGCAACTCTTCTCCGCACTCGCCCCCAACCAACCCACCCTCACCACCGACCCCAACGACGCAGCCCTCAACCTCACAAACTGGATCTCCAACTGCGCAGACATCCTTGCTCCCCTCAAACGCACGCATCGACAGACCAACACCAAAAAACCTCTCCGGTTCTCTGACACCCTCAAAGAATCAAAGAAAACGTGTCGCGCCCTTGAGAAAGCCTGGCGCAAGGACCGCACCGCTGACAACATGACCGCCCTCAAGAACGCTACCCGCGAACACCACCACCTGATCCGCGCTGCCAAAAGGAACTTTTTCACCGACAGACTGGACAAAAACAGACACAACAGCAGAGAACTCTTCAGCATCGTCAAGGAGTTCTCCAACCCCAGCGCCAACGCCAACGCCGTCACAGGATCTGTGCGAATCCCTCGCCACTTTCTTCCATCGCAAGATTAGCGACCTCCACGACAGCTTCGGACACCAGACCCAACCATACACCACCGAACCGGCATCCACGGCCATCACCCTCAACAACTGGTCCCACATCCACACGTAAGAAACCAAATCCATCATGAACTCGATCCACTCCGGTGCCCCTTCGGACCCCTGCCCGCACTTCATCTTTAACAAAGCCGACGACATCATCGCCCCGCACCTCCAGACCGTCATCAACTCTTCTTTTTCTTCTGCTACCTTCCCCGAATGCTGGAAACACGCCGAAGTCAACGCCCTACTAAAGAAACCTACAGCTGACCCAAGCGACCTAAAAAACTTCCGCCCCATCTCTCTTCTGCCTTTCCCAGCCAAAGTAATAGAGAAGACCGTCAACAAACAGCTGACCACCTTCCTGGAAGACAACAACCTGCTCGACCCCTCACAAACCGGATTCCGAACCAACCACAGCACTGAAACCGCCCTCATCTCAGTCACTGACGACATCAGAACCCTGATGGACAACAGTGAAACAGTCGCCCTCATTCTGCTCGACCTCTCGGCTGCCTTTGACACCGTCTGTCACCGCACCCTAATCACCCGCCTCCACTTCACCGGAATCCAAGGCCAGGCCCTGGACTGGATCGCCTCCTTCCTCTCAAACCGTTCCCAAAGAGTTTACCTCCCTCCGTTTCGCTCAGAACCCACCGAGATCATCTGCGGCGTACCCCAAGGCTCATCACTCAGCCTGACACTCTTCAATGTCTACATGAGCCCCCTCGCCAACATCGTACGCAAGCACGACATCATCATCACCTCCTACGCCGACGACACCCAACTTATACTCTCCCTCACCAAGGACCCCGCCAGCGCCAAGACCAACCTACAAGAGGGTATGAAGGACGTTGCAGATTGGATGAAGCTCAGCCGCCTAAAGCTGAACTCTGAAAATCGGAAGTCCTCATCCTCGGCAACACCCCGTCCGCCTGGGACGACTCCTGGTGGCCCACGGCCCTCGGCACCGCACCGACCCCCACAGACCACGCCCGCAACCTCGGCTTCATCTTGGACCCTCTTCTCACCATGACCAAGCAAGTCAACGCTGTGTCCTCCGCCTGCTTCCTCACCCTCCGCATGCTCCGCAAGATCTTCCGCTGGATCCCCGCCGACACCAGAAAAACCGTGACCCACGCCCTCGTCACGAGCCGCCTGGACTACGGCAACACCCTCTACGCCGGGACCACAGCCAAACTCCAAAATCGCCTGCAACGCATTCAAAACGCCTCGGCCCGCCTCATCCTCGACATACCCCGCAGCAGCCACATCTCCGCACACCTGAGACACCTGCATTGGCTCCCTGTCAGCAAAAGGATCACCTTCCGACTTCTCACCCACGCACACAAAGCCCTCCACGACAAGGGACCGGAATACCTCAACAGACGCCTCAGCTTCTACGTCCCCACCCGCCTCCTCCGCTACTCTGGCCTCGCACTCGCTGCTGTCCCTCGCATTTGCCGCTCCACGGCGGATGGGAGATCTTTCTCCTTCCTGGCGGCCAAGACCTGGAACTCCCTCCCCACCAGCCTCAGGACCACTCCGCTTTCCGGAGACTCCTAAAGACCTGGCTGTTCGAGCAGCGATAACCCCCCCTTTTTCCCCTAGCGCCTTGAGACCCGCACGGGTGAGTAGCGCGCTTTATAAATGTTAATGATTTGATTTGATACTTGATGGCATGTTGAGGGAGGTGACCTCTATGGTTCACTGGATTCCCCACATTCCAACACTCTCAAAGTAAACAGAAGATGCCTAATTTATTTTGTTGGTCATTGTTAGCTTAGCATTTCCCCACAATGCATTTTACACCAATGCAAGTTACCAGGAAAGTAAAGTTATCCTGTCTCTTAAACTCACTAAGTGTTATCAAGTATTGACATATGTGCTTGAACCATAGCCAGTACCAGTACACATTTATTCCAGTACACATTCAATTCCAGACATGCCTGCTTTCTGTATGCACAGGGCAGTAAAACACCATACGCATAATAGCAACATTTGGAAACAAGGAAGAGGGACATTAAAAAAAAAAAAATCAGGGGAATTTATTTGACTTGCATTGGAGGCAATTTTAAGCAGGAGTCAGCTAAAAGAAAGCTGTATTTCATTACAAATTCACAAGTCACCCTGCTGAGACAGGTGTGTTGGCACATATGAGCTGGGTAGAAATGGAAGTGCATGCAAATATTCTTCAAACGCAGAAATTATTTGAAAATGGGGCCAACATGCATAGGGGTGCCACTCAGTATTGTAGGTGGGATAACAATGTTTGAGGGAGTTCTCTGAAAAAGGCATCGACAAAGAAGTGTAACTGGGACTGCTTCATTAGATGGACCACCTTAGTAATACAAAACATCCTACACAAAAAAAGACCTACTTTCGGACTAACTTCTTTGATTGAGACACAAGCAATCAATGCACTCACAAAAAAAGTCCTCTGTCATTTTAAAACCTGTAGATAAGGGATGGGGAATCGTTGTTATGGATTGCACAGCTTATGACAAAGAAATTCTGCAAGTACTGAGTAACATTTTACATTATCACAATATTTCGTCTGATTCATCCACTGAAATCAGGCACCAGATTGTATACATTGCAGATAGGGATTGAATCCTAGTTGGACTAGCAAGAGCAATGACAGAATTGAGCGAGAGTGTTCTGCCATGCAGGTAAGCTGGCGCAGTAGGCATATATTCCGCTCACAGACTTGTTTCTTACTTCACCCAGCATGTGTGTGAATCTGTGTTGCTCATTTGGGTGAACACTTTGACCTTGTTTCTGATCAGAGAGGTGCGCTGCGACTTTAGTGCGACTGCCCCTTATACATATTGTACGTTTCGTAAGGACATGATTTTGAATGTGTGCCAGAAATGGCACAAGGGCCTGGGAATTCCACAATTGCATGTCTTGTGTAGTCACCGATTCAAGGCCATGCTAATAGCAATGTAGCTTCACAGGACTAGGTGGACAGCTAACCGAAGAGCCACAGAATAGGGCTTTGTTGGCTTCTATTTCTTCGGCCTTTAGGCTGGACCTGTAAAAGACTAGATGGTAGTTCCCCATGGTCATGGTGTTAGATTTGTGGGAATCATTCTGGGGCAATGGGTATCTTCCTAGGCTTTCAGGCTGTATATGATTATAATGCCTTCATCTGCTTCATCCCAATTATTTTCATGGAGAGAAAAGGAAGAAGGCACGTTTAAGAGGAGGCAGGACTAGGTGGACAGCTAACCGAACAGCCACAGAATAGGGCTTTGTTGGCTTCTATTTCTTCGGCCTTTAGGCTGGACCTGTAAAAGACTAGATGGTAGTTCCCCATGGTCTTAGATTTGTGGGAATAATTCTGGGGCAATGGGTATCTTCCTAGGCTTTCAGGCCGTATATGATTATAATGCCTTCATCTGCTTCATCCCAATTATTTTCATGGAGAGAAATGGAAGCACTCTCGAGGTCGAGCTTACATCCGACCCGCCTCCCCGTAAAAAATGTGACATAATGGGGAGCCATGGGCAATGGTTCAAGGGAGCCGCGGGTCCAAAATGTTTGAGAACCACTGGCCTAAACCAACAGATGAAATCCTAGAAGCCGCCCCAAATTCTCAGCTAGTGAGACCTTTAGTGCCTGCTGTAATCTCAAACCCTTGCATTATTCATGAATCTCTCCCATAAACTCCACCATTACTATCATAAGTAACTCTCCTCCAAAAGCTCAAAAGAATTTACCGGCTAAGCTAAAAAGACTTAATGAAACTGTTCATAGAGACTCAGTAGGTGCAAAAAAGCTACTCACATAACCTGAGGTTCCTCCCCACAATAATGAAAGCAATTCCATATTTAGGGCAGACTTTAGAACAATACTATAGGTTGTATGTAATCCTGGAGACTATCCTGACAGACATCCAACGGGATGCTCTTATGCAGATTAAGGCCCTGATTTAGACCTTGGCGGTGTTTACCACCAAGTCTCATCAGTGGTGGGCCCAAGAAGACCATCAAGTCGGCGGTGTTCCGCCCACTGTATTTAGATTATTGCAGCTGAGCCGCAGACTGCCAAGGCAAAGTGAGCTTCCAAGCAGTCAGGGAGGCCAGTTCCTGCAGCCCATATTTAGATGTTGCAGTTGGACAGGAGGTGTCCTGCCGGCGGTTTGCTGACAGAGAGAGGCCATCGCTGGACCCAATTGACATCGGACAATGCCAGTGGCTGCGGAATACAGGTGAGTCACACACACACTCCACCCTTCACATATGTGCCCCTTCGCATCACACATGACACAGCCAACACAACTACACGCGACTCAAAAAAATATACACACAAGAACTACACACATCACAACAGCGATCGCCATACAACTCACCTAAATTCTGCACACACCAACACAACAACATCCACGCCATATGAAAGTGGCCCACATACTGACACAACCACATCAACCACTACATCTCCCTCCACCTCAACCAGCCAATTGCACGCACACACATTCACGTACTGAGTCACACACAACATGACAGATACAGGTCCCCTTGCAATGTGCACACATCAGCACAGATGAAAATGTGTGAATGTACCGTCATTGTGGTGCCAGCATTTATTTGGCAATTAATACTGGCACCTTAATGACAGCTGTGTATATGTGCGATATGTGTTGTGTATCAGTGTGTCCCTGTCTGTGTCTGACCCACTTGTGTCCCTGACATATGCATGTCACTGTCATTTAAAAAATTGCTGTGACATGCACATCTCTGCAGGGCCTCGAGCCCATGTGCATTGACCCCACCCCCCAACGTATACAGCCAATGCAGGTTGCCTACCTCCATGTTCAGCGACTGGGAGGTCATGTTTTCTCCTTGGTCCCGTGGCAGCATCGATGGAGGGTGCTGTCCAGTCGTGTCCAGCTGGAAACAGAAGTGGAATTGGGAGAAAAAGGGAGTTTCCACCTCCTTTCCCCCCCAGTCTGCAAAGTCAGAAGTGGAGGTCGGAACACCACTTTTTGCTTGGCAGTAAAGCACATCCAAATCTGCTTGGCGGTAAGTGTGGGTGGAGTATTGCAACTCTATCCTATGGTGCAGTCATGGCGAATGGGAATCCTCGGTGGAGTCGGCGGGACTGGGACAGGTTATCTAGTCTTTAGGGGATAGAGTGTATGTGCTTATAGATCACTGTAAGATCAATCAGAACATTGTTAAAAATAGATCTCAAATTTATCTTTTAACTCAGAATGGTTTAACTTCACATACATCCAGTCAGCCCCCTTTTGTGCCTTTAAATTTGCTGTCTACAAATATTGGCCAGCCAACTATTCAACCCACTATCGCTACAGACAGTCATTCACAGCTTTCTAAATCATTCGAAGCAGCCAAAGGCCCCTGATCCCGCAATAAACCTAGGGTGAAGAGTGATTTGGCTGCCCATAAGTGTGAGGACCTTTTACAACTCCTGCCTGAATGCACAACGTATGGAATCGTTCTTGAGGGTGTCCCCCATGTCGACAGATATACACGAGGACTGCAGGGCTTGAAAAAACAAAGTTGCTCATTCTTGTAAAGCGAATTCAGGCTAGCCCACAAACCTTGCTGATGAAATTATCATGGTCAGAAGGGTTGGCTGACTAGGATATACCCCAAAAACCTCAGGGGGGGATTGTATTGTGATAAACATTAGGAACCCTCACTTGGTAAGCCGACTATTACACAGATTGGATCACTGCACAAAAGGCACAGGCAAGATTTATGCATTGCCATTGGTTTTTATTTTTAAACGTCCTATATTAATATCATCCACGACTTGTTATTCTCCTGGTCTAGGCCCTAATTTGGTTGTTCAGCCTTCCTTCTCCTTTGCCTAGGAAAATCATTTCATGACTCTAGTAAATATGTCAGACTTGAGTGACTGCCTGGGCCTTTGGCTATTCTTCCTCTTGATGTGGGTTTTAAGTCTCATAAGAGAGTTGCCCCAAGTAACCCTCCGAACCTAGGAGATGCCACTGGGTTAGACACTCTACAAATTCTGTCATGGAATATAATAGACATCAGTAAAAAGTTGGACAGTAGAGACTGGTTGGAAATAATCAAAAAGTGAGACATAGTATGCTGTCAAGAGAGTTGGGCCTTTGAGGATTTTCATGTAGATGGTTTTCAAACCTTCTGTGCAGCTGCTAAACCATCCACTTCAGGCAGACCAAAGTGGAGCCTAGCTGTTCTTATCTTTCAAAAGAATAACAACTTGAAAGTCGAAAAGCTTTTGTGTACCCCTTGTACCCACATTTTGAGCTTGATACTCCCTGGGCTTCTGGATGTTTTATTAATTAATTATTATTTTAATTATTTCACCAACCATCCTACTGACCTAATTAGTGACCTAGACCAATTTATAACAGAATACAATAGGTAGACAATTCTCTAGATGGGTGATTTTAACATTTCCACTTGCCATTTCAGAGGCAACCAGATTTGTGGGATCACTGACTGGCAAGAGGAAAACCTAACTCACTTTACTTATATTCCATATGGGACTGCGCTGAACCAGAGTATAATGAAACATAACTATTTTTAAGGAAAGTAAGCGTTCCACCATGAACTTTATATTATTTTCACCCAGTATAGTACCATATAAACAGGACTTTTACATCCTCCCTTCCAACATCAGTGATCATAGTCCAATTGTTTCAGCTTAACACGCCCCTTAGATAGACCACAAATGCATAACTTTAACTCTGACCTTCAGTTTTCTAAAAGTAATGGTAAATGTTTTACATTGCTAAACGCGGATCAGGAAAAATTCTTGGAAAGCTTATTCTCCTTAAAACAAGATGAAACTATGAGCTGCTTATCTGAGGTGGCAAAACATGAGGATATGCGGAAGAGCTTTGAGGGTCTCTGTAAATTTGCTTCTAGTATGTTGGTCATAAAGCCTAAGCTTATACACAGTTTAACTTGTCATGCACTATTGCTTTAAAAGCATCCCCGCAACACTGAGGATTTAAGACAATGTAGATCCATATACAGCTAAGATAAAAGGATACAGGAGGTAAGAAAACAGGCTTGGGAAGTTGCTTCTACACTCAGGAATTTCAGGGCTTTCTGTGAAGTAATAAACAGGCCATACTTCACAGATGACAATCTGCCCAGAATTGAATATCACATACCCACTGAGAATTGGGTCTGCAATTTTTCAAACTTTTTAGTCTGGGCTTACCAACAAAGGCCACAGTGGAGATACCAACACACTCCTCTGTTAAAATCTTAGTAATTCCATTGAAGTAAATGCAGTATCTGGAGCTATTTTAAAATAATCTGCTAGAAAGGTGTCTGGTCCAGATGGGGTCCCTATTGATTTTTTCAGACAGAACCCCCCTTTTTGGGCAACAACACTAACAGATGTTTTTCAAGCAGTAGTAAGAGGTGACATCCCTAACTCCTGGAAACAGTCTACTATCGTTCCCATATTTAAAAAAATAGTATAGAAACCAGCCTTCATGCTATCAACCTATTTCCCTTCTGGACTCTTCTGTAAAGATCCTTGGGCGGGTAGTCCCACAAATCCTGGAAGACTGGGCTCATGAGAACAGGTACAATATCGCTTTTGCCCAGGGATTAGTACAGTCGAAGAAACACAATATTCTTTTGATATCAGGGTAATATGTCTAAGCCAGGGGAGGGGCCCTCCATATGGCCTTCATGGACCTTTCTAGTGCATTTGACCTGGCGGACAGGAGTAAGCTATGGTCTACGATGGGTAAAGCAGAGATTGATCCTACCTTGAGAGACGTTTTAATACATTTGCATAGTAGTACTAAAGCTCAGGTTCATTTTAACACAAATATGAATGTACCCCATCCTTTTATCACAAAATAAAATGATGGACAGAGTGTTGAAACGTTTCCAACACTCATCCCCAGTCACAGATCTGGGTTTAATCTATTGTTCTTTTGCCTGTCACTTCACCTAGTTCAGACCCAGCTATATGTAAATCAGTCTTGACCCTGCTCCCAATTGGAGCAGTACAGCCCGAACTACCAAGCCAGGGCCTCCCTGGACAGGATTCAAGCATCCTGGAACAGGTTTCAGGGTATCACCCTTCAACAGCCAGGCTACCTCTAATTCAATGGTGCAGCAAGCAAGGGACCCATGTCTGGGGATACCCTAGCCACTTAGGGCGCACAAGGCAATATCACAAAATATAATGATAGACGGAGTGTTGAAACTACGTCCATCATCCTTTTGTTTTGTTAAAGTTGCCCTAAGTGGGAAGGGTATGCCCATACGTTGGTCCCTTGCTACCTGTGCCATTGGATTCAAGCAAGCCTGGTTTATGAAGGGTGATGCCCCGAAATCGGTCCAAGGGTGCTTGTTTCCAGTCCAGGGAGGTCCTGGCCTTTACAGTTCAGGCTGGACTGTTCTCATGGTGAACGGGGACAAGACTGATTTGCATATGGCTGGGTCCAAACTGAGGTGAAATGGTGATCAAAAGAACAATAGATTAAACTCAGATCTGTGACGTGGGATGAGTGTTTGAAAAGTTTCAACACTTCATCCATCATCCTTTTGTGTTGCTAAAGTTGCCCTAAGTGGGAAGGGTATGCTCAGACGTGGGTCCCTTGCTCACTGTGTCACTGGATTCAAGCTAGCCTGGCTGATGAAGGGTGATACCCTGAAACCGGTCCCAGGATGCTTGTTTCCGGTCCAGGGAGGACCTGGCCTGGCAGTTCGGGCTGGGCTATTCCCATGGGGAACAGGGTAAAGACTGATTTGTATATGGCTGGGTTCAAACTGGGGTGGCATGTTGAGCGAAAGAATGATGGATTAAACCCAGATCTGTGACTGGGGGTGAGTGTTTTAAAAGTTTCAAAACTCCATCCATCATCCTTTTGTGTTGCTAAAGTTCCCCATCCTTTTATTCCAGCAAGGGCATGAGACAAGGTTGCATTTTAGCCCCCTTTTTATTTCTTTTTTATATAAATGCTCTTGAGTAGGAGCTGGTGACCAAAGGCAAGGATCTTCCCAGAGGTGGGAGCTGCCCAATACCTGTTTTACTTTATGCAGATGACACAGTTTTAATTGCTCACTTCTCCAACAGCCTGTAGCTCCTTCTAGATATTTTTCATGATTTTATGAGGGAGCTACACCTAAAAATAAACTATTGGAAGTTACACATAATGATATCCAGCCCTAAAAAGACTCACTCACAACCACACAGCATAGATAGAATCCCTATCACCAAAGTCCAGAGTTTTAATTATCTTGGGGCTTTATTGCCCAATAATTTGAGTTGGAACAAGCTTTTAACCCACAGTCTTCAAATTTGCAGGGGCCACAAGTGCAATTTTTAAGTTCTCTAAAACCTCAGACAAAACCCACTAGGGAACTAATTGCCCTGTATAAGAGCCTTTCCATGGGGTGCTATGGGGCTAGTGTCTGGGTTATACTTCCCCTGGAAGCCTACAACAAACTGAAAATAAATTCAGCTCGGTTTTTCATAATTTAGATGTAAAACATGCAGAAGGGATGATTGAACAATATCTAATATGGGTCTTGAACATTGAACACAGAATTTACTTGATCCGTTTTAGACTTAGCACCTTGCATTTTATTGTAGCCTATCTTCAGCAGGGCACTTGGTTTCAAGCCCTACCACTTTGCCCCAACGACAGTTCCACCAAGCAAGCCCTTGCATATTTTATGTTCTTTTGCAGTTTTTATGTTTGTCCCAGACTGCAATACTTAAATCCATTGTTGTGTACTTACGGTTCAAGTTCATATAAAGCATGCTTACCACGCCTCCAGCTTCTGCTGCTTAGTTGTTATATGTTATGTCCGACAATCCTTCAGAGAGTTAGTGTAAAGCAGAGAATTACACTAACCCTGGAGAAACCTGAATTTTTTACTTTGTATCTGAATTCGTCTCTTCTTATGCCCCTCTCTCTGTATTGAATGTTTGCATTCTTGATCTAAACAGAGCTCTCTTTTCAAACCACAAATTGGCTAACCTCTAACCGTTTTAGTACCACCTGGTTCGATTACGAATTTTGATTTACTATTTATTTTATAACTTGTGATCTTTTATAATCTATATATTTGTATGTAGGTACTGATGTTTTATCTTTTTATGGCTTTTTAGCACAATAAAAGCTTTAGACGACTACTAAGTCTGTTACAAACTCCAGTGAGGGAGTGGCTCAGAGTACAAGGCAGCATCTTTGTTCCTTGGTCTCAACTCCACCGTTTTTTTTCTCTAGAGAAAAATGTTCTGCCATTTTGAGATCTGAGGTCATAGGACTCCGAGGCTCCAGTTCCTCTCTCTATCGAAATTGCCCTGAAGGTACAGTGGTGGCTCAGAATCCCTCATTTGAACAGGGGAGTTTCTCTTCCTTCACTGATAACAATCACCACTGATCTGAGCAGTTTAGAAAAGAAAGCTACACTTGACTCAGGGACTCTGGACCATAACGGAGTCCAAGAGATCCTTGAACTGGAAGAGGTCTCAGTGGTTAACAGCTCTTCTATTCTTTGCACTAGTGATCTTAAATAGGCTGGTGATAATCAGGAAACACAATCAGGTCACCAGGGCCTAGGTAAATCATTTTGGAGGGACTACTCTCTTTGATGGCAAGATACCTTCCAGGGAGAGAAAATGGGCATGCAGACCTATTGAGTCAGACATTCCCCTCCTCGGTCTCCTGGTCTCGTAGATTAGTTTGGGGCCCCGTGGCTGGACCCATTTGCATCCCCCAGGAATGCTCATCTCCACAATTTTTGCACTCTTTCTCCCTGCCAGGAAACACGGACATTGGATGCAATGGGCTTTCCATGGTTGGCTGGCTTTCTTTACACTTTTCCTCTTGATCAGCAAGATCATAGCCAAAATTTAGGAGCCCAGTGTGGATGTTTCTCTTGGTGGTTCCCTTCTGGAAGACAAAGCCCTGGTTCCTGTGTTGATCCATATTTCCGTTTAGCTTCCTTGGATATTTCCTGTAGTCCCATCTCCCTTCAGATTTCCCACTTTGCGGGAAATCTCTTTCTGCTGGCTTTCTCCAAGGGCCCGGAGATTAAGAATGGAGGATGGAATTGATAGATTTTTCTTCTGAGATTGCATTATTCATCCAAAACTATTGAAGAACAAGTACGCCTAAAAAATATGGGAGGCACTAGAGTAATTTTACCAAATTGTGCCCTTCCACAGGCCTTTTGCCAACCTCCTTTGAGGGAAAGAGTGTTTTGGAATTTATGAGAGATGGGTCTCTCCTTGGATTAGCAGTTTCTTCCCTGTGCAGCAAGTAGCCTGCAATTAAAGCTATTAGGGACCCATTCATTTTCTGTTTTGCCCCCCAGATCAGTCGTTTCTTAAGAATCTTCCACCTGAGAAGCCCAGTGGTCTGTTTTCTTGTACCTCCATGGGATCTCCCTTTGGTATTTATCTTCCTTCAGGGTTCCCCCCTTTGGACCCCTTTTTTCGGTTTCCCTGAAATACCGGACTTAATTTGTTTGTGTGGCTATAAATTCAGGTTGGAAGAGATTGGTGCCCTCCTTTCTCATAAGCGATTTTTTCATGCTAAGGTAGGGCTAGAACCAGGTTTCTTTTTCCCACTGAAAGTCTTCTCCTCTTTTCATCTCTCTCAAGACTTGGTCCTCCCTGCCTTTTTTCCAGTTTCTGCTTCTCATCTGGAGATTTCATAGCATAACCTTAATTTGGTTGGAGCACCCCACTATCTACTTGGAGGGAACAGCTTCCTTCAGAAAGTTAGACTTTCCCCTTGTCACTTTTGGTTTGGCCAACAAAGGCCAACGCCCAACTGTTTCTACTCTGAGTCACCGGGGTAAAACTTTTATTACCTTAGCCTCTCAGAAGGTTCTAATGTTCAAGGATGTTGCACGGGGGTACCCTCCTCTTGGGCAGCTTCAAGGGAGCATCCCTGAAGGACATTCACATGGCTGCAACCTGGTCTAGCTAAAATACCTTTGGGCCATTTTTATCATGTAGTTGTGTCGCCTTTGCACCACGGAACAGGGTGTAAGTGCGGTGTAATTACTAAGTGCAATTTATCAAGCCACATAAGGCCACCCTGTGTGGCACTGAGGGGCTTGATAAATCTGGAATAACACATTGCACTGCAAATTGTGACATTGCGTTACTGTGCCCCAGGGAGACGTTCTAAGGTTGGTGCGTGGGTGTTCCCATACAACATCAATGGATTTTGATGCATTCCCAGATTTACCATATCTGGTAGACCTGGAAATGTGCCAGAACTGCTACGCCTCCTCAGGTGGGGTATAATGAGGAGAAATATGTTTATTTCTCTTCATTTGTTCCTTTTTCTGTGTGTGCTGCATTCTGCACACATAGAAAGAGCAAAATGACCCTAGTTGGTTTTTTTCAGGATTTTGTTTACAATCTTGTTATAATGCAGTCACCCTTGAACAATAGTGCAAGGATGTCTGCGTTGGTACTAGGCAGCACATTGTGTGCCAGTGCTGGGAAAAGACAGGAATGCACTGTGTAATGTTAAACACAGTACATTCCTGCTCTTTCCTGTTATACAGCAAAGCAAGGTGGCTCCCTGCGCTGCATGACGATTTAATAGATATGTCCCCTTAATTTCTCATTATAAATTAAGAATGAGTGACATTTTCTCATCTTCTTGTGGTTCTGCTGTCCTGTCACCTGAACAGTAATCAGTGGTGGTGGCCTCATTTGTTCAAATAAGTTCACCTGATGTAGCATACAGTGATTGTGATAATCCATTTTCTTTTAGTTTTGGAATGTGCTAATTTAAGTAAGTACAGTGGCGAGTTCTGCATTCCCTCTCCACCCAGGCACATGAAAACAGAAGATGTCAGGCATGGAAGATGGGAAAATTGATTAATATGGTTATGTTTTTTTCTGATTTTGATATTACATGAAGTGCACATGCTAGCCTCCACCTACAAGGGGATGTTATGGTCTACTTCCTGTGCAGCCCTGTTGGAGTGGGCATGTGTAGTTATTGTGATTATTTTGGTATGGGTGAATACTGTCCTCAAGCCACAGATTATTCCATTTTCTCAGGAATAGTGAGGAAGATTGTGACTCAAAAAAATAAAGCTTATTGACATGTAACTGAAAGAGTTTAGCTTGGCTGTGCCACTACGTCTCTGAAACAAGAAAGTGAAAGGGTGGTCACTTTCTGGTGGTCATTTGTTTGTACAACATGGTGAAGTGCTTTTATATAATTACTGCACTGCAAAGTATATGAGGTGAGGGGTGCACCCATTGCATATAACATTTAAGTAAAGTTCCATGCATATCTATTTGAAACTAAAGCTTTGAAAGCATTATTCTGCATAATGATGTATATTCTCACAGGTAGTGCTTAGAATTCATTTAATCTGAAGATATATTTGTGTTTTATTTACATGGTTGGAGTGAAAACCTACACATATATATTTCTTCTTTTCACAGTTAACTTTCAATGTGGAGATTGTTTTTCTTAATGTTTTCTCTCAGAGATGCAGGTGTTGAAAGCTGAGACAGATTTAACAAGAAGCCTATTGTGCGTGAGAGATAGGAAAACCTGAGACCAAAGAGTATCAAGATTGGAAATACGAAGTGTCTGAAAGTTGTAACTTCTAACTAAAAGTAATTGGGGATCAATCGAGAAGCTTTGACTGTGATGTAATTGTCTTGGAAAACTTTGATTTTAAGAAGGTTTACTTAATGAGAAAACAGATTCTTTTCACCCTTTGAGTTGACAGGACCCTTCTGTTGTACAGACCTCATATTTTCTATGTGGCTTTATTTCACCGCACCTCTCTTAACAGAATATTCTACTGAATTTCTGTTTGCAGCCCCTTTCTCAAAATACACCTTTAGAATTAGAATAGTTAGGGTTTAGTTTAAAGGTTAGGCAGGAGAACTTGGTTCTGATGCCCAAGAACCACATTATTTCTGTATTGTGGCAATCAAAGTCTTGGTCTTGTACATGCTAAGTTTAATATTGTATGACGCTTTAACTCTCCATTGGTGATTTTATATATCTATACTATGGTTTTGAGATTAATTTATGTAAAGTTGACTAAGTCTGTAATAAAGCCCTATAAATCTTTGATCTGACTCTGGATATTATTGTGTGACATACTGGGTTGCACAGAAACAGTTTAACTGATTTCATAACTGCCTCTCTCTACCCCCCCGGAACTGAGAATAAAAGATTCATGAGTCCCCAGACTTAGAGATAGGGTCATAGGCTCCATCATAACCAAGTCACACCTTCATCTGTTGTAGCATTTGAAACAATGACATTAGATTATGGACAGAGCTGCAGTTCACAGCATAAGCAAACATTTCTCTCAAAAATCTTCAAAATGTCATTGGTTTAACAAACAAAATTTCATCGGCAATAAATAAAATATCAGTCAGCTGTTCATAAGT
Source organism: Pleurodeles waltl (assembly GCF_031143425.1). Classification (NCBI taxonomy): domain Eukaryota; kingdom Metazoa; phylum Chordata; class Amphibia; order Caudata; family Salamandridae; genus Pleurodeles; species Pleurodeles waltl. Next base: position 132,576,729 of record NC_090437.1, read on the forward strand.
TCTTTTTATTCACAAAATAAACTGTCAACCTTAAAAAGAGCAGCTATCGCATACACCTCAATAGACATGCCTCAAAATAGGGCTTAAAGCAGCAGAGAACCAACACTTACATTTGCGCTATCGACCATATACAGCCAAAAACTCACCAGTTTACAGAACTTTTTAAATAATTTAGGCGTTTGGTAACATTTTAACATACATCGAACAAGAGTTCAGATTCTTGTTGAATGTTGTATTTCTTAAGTATTTTCCTCCTATGTTTATTATGGCTCCACCACTAAAACTGTTGTTTTTTTTACATACACATCACAGAATCGAGCACTGCTGTGTTTTATGAAACCGCCGGATCCCACTTCAGACAAAGGAGTGACGTGAGACAGAAAGCCTCAGCATCCTGCCTCAAAACCTGCTTCAAAGGCAGATGCTATCGGTGTTACAGCTATAGACAGCATTACCTCTACAGAAACTATGCAACTCTGTATATAAGTGTCATTGGTTAGATAAAGCATTCCACAACTCATGCCCATGGCTTAAAATTATTGAAGCATTGCAGTCATATTTTTCTAGGCGTTTTCATATTGTGGGACTTATTGGGTGTCATCATTGGTCTGGAATTAAAAAATGTTACCACCTCCTCTTTCCAGTCCACATGTAGAATGAGATGTGCACACCGCCCAAGCAGTCAACTCAATGCCCGCCAATTTCTATGTGGATTCTGTTGGCACATCAGTAGGCTCCACCCCAAGACTGGGGTCCGTGCAACAGGAAGTGTTCCCCAACACTCCTTCTGTTTTACAACAGATATATGCAGATGTTCTGCTAAGCCTTGCCTGGTGACTCCCATCTCAGTTTTTGTTTTTTTCTGGCCTATGTTAGATAAGGCAATCAGTGAGGATTATGCATCCAGACTTTCATACTTGGGTGAGGCTGTCATTCCGAGAAGAGGGGGGGGTGGGGGGGGGGGGTGCAAACCTTGGTCACCTTGACTTCGTCGTACCTATGAGGTGGAAATGTATTGTTGCTTTCTCTATCATCGCCATTGTAGATCTGAAAACCCAGCTCTATGGCCCATTCATCGAGCCCTTTCTCGACCAAGCTTCTTATGCATCCTGTAGTCAAAATCCTTATGCCAAATTAATGGAGGGAACTGTTGTTCCTTAATGTACCTCATGAACTGTACCCTTGGCAGAAGAAGAGATCCCTCAAATGATCACAATGTGTTCAGTGCAGGCCAATTTGAAGGGACACTCCAACATGACACTTTGTGATCCTCCTTCCCCTGAGGTTCCTTGAGATCCTATGGCCTGCTAGGTGGACTTGACCCTGCAATGCATTTATGATGGTAATAATCTCTCCTTTTGGGCTGGAAGCCATGTCATCTATATTACCAATCCTTAGTCACAAACTTGGTAAAGTTTTCCATAGATCTCTGGGAGAGGCAAAACTGCATTGACCTGCTGACACAGATTGAGTCACTCCCTACAGAGTTATCAGTCGGCCAAAGCCCTATCATGGTTGATGGACATCTCCAAGAGAGACATTCTTCAAGCTTGTGTCTCAGGACTACTTATCAAAATGTCAATTCCGCTGATGCAATCCTAGAAATGGGTTAGGTTGTCTAAGTCCACGTCTTCCTCGATTAGAAGAAATCTGGGGGCTTAAAGATGATATTCAACTTGAAGGGGCCCAAATGTATGTAGACAACCCATTTCTTGATGAGCACCAGTCATAGAATTATCCTCTTTGTTCTGCCAGGGGAGGTCATTTGGACAATGCATACATCAATATTCCTTTGTATCCCAGACACTTTTTTTCCTTCGACATTGCCATCAAGGATCAACACTTTTACTTTCAAGTCTTGCCTTTCAGTCTGAAATCTGCCATGAGGAAATATACACAAGTCTTGGCCCCCAGGTTATATTCTCCATTCCAGAATTATTACAGTGCTGACTAGTTTTCACATTCAAGGACTGCTAAGGATGATGATTTACTGAGTCTCATTGGAATTCTTATTGGTAGGTCAACATCTTACCTGGTAACAAGTTAGGCTGTCATGTTTATTGGGTGTTGTATTCCTTCCAGAGGCCAGGTTGGTTGTGCAGCTTTTTAAGCAGATTTCTATAGGGGTTGCTGATACTAGAGAACCCAGCTGGGAGTTTCCCTGTGGTCAAACGAGCCAATGATCTTGCCATAGACACCTGGTGTTAGAAATTGGTTCTCTAGTTGTCAGAGGTATACACCCTGTCCAAGTAGGGACACAGTCCCAGTCAGGGTAAATCAAATACACAACCTAAATTAACCTGTGCTCACCCTCTGGTAGCTTGGCACAGAGCAGCCAGGCTTAACCCAGAAGGCAATATGTAAAGTATTTGTGCATCACACTTATAGTAGTCACAATGACACACCACAAAAATGAAACTGAACAGGTGTATTAAAAAATAGAGATTATTTATCTGAATGGATCAAGACCAAAATGACAAAAATCTAATGCATATTCACTTTTAAAAGATATTACATTTAGCACACTGTGTATCAAGATTGTTTTGGAATATTTACGGTATTATATAATATACGGGTGTACTTCTGCAAGGAGCACAGGATAGGTTAATCGGGGTCGCTCCGGAGCAGCAGGGGTGAAGAGTACCAGGTGTTATATCCTCAGTATGCAGAGAGCACAACGGAAGCTTAAAGGCTGTTTGGGCCTATGTGTCTGGGAAGGGATCGCTGCAGCCACAGGTTGAGGGGGTGTGTTCTGAGTTGGGCCGGCGCGAGGGCAAGAAGCAGGGTTGCGCTTGAGTGTGGCTCACTGGCTGTGGAATGCCAACATGTAGCACGCATCTAAGTCACTTCGCAACCCAGGCGGCGGCCCGCACTGAAGATGCTTTGAAGCCCTGTTGAGATGGGCAGCAGGTTGCTATGAAGCAGCACTGAAATCTTGGCTAAATGAGCGGGGAGCTGCAACATAGCCACACTGAAATCCTCAGCAAAGGGAGCAGCAGGCTGCAACAAAGCCACGCTGAGATCTTGATTAGATGAGCAGTGGGCTACAACAAAGCTGCGCTGAAATCATGGTTAGATGAGGGGTGGGCTGCAACAAAGCCACGCTGAAACTTCGAGTAAATGAGTGGCAAGCTGCATAGAAGCTGTGCTTGAGGTCTTAGATGTCCCAGAGACCTAGTGTAGAACTGGGGGCAAGTTGGAAAGCCATTGGAATCTCTCTGGGGGTGATGGTTTCATCTTGAGTTGCAAGGCAGAGATCAGCAGAAAGCAGGGCAGCTCAGCAAGGCAGGGAAGCCGGCCATTTAAACTGTCAGGCACAGAAAAGTGGTGATCCTCCAGCAAAGTAGTCTTTACTCCAGCACAGTTTCCTTGAGTCCAGAAGTGTAATGACTTTAGTGGGTCAGAGGCCTAGTACTTATATTAAAAAGAGCCTTTGATGTGGTAGATGACTTCAGAAGGTTTCTGTGAAGTGCACATGTCCCCCTTTCAGCTCAACGGTGTGTAATCAGCCCATTTGTGAGGACTCAAGCCACTACCCTTTGAGATGTAAGTGAAAGCCCTTACTAACCCCTTTCGCAGGAAGACCCATCACTATGCAGATTAATGCAGTTGAGGATGAGTATCCTGCGTTGTGGTTGTCTGAAAGGAATGCACCTAGCCCAGGCCAGAGGTATATTGGAGATAGGCTATAGACATACTGGGCAGTGACAGCAGAGAAATGCCACCTTTCTAAAAGTAGTCCACACATACTCTGTGTAGAAGTGAGGGCTGAAATGATGTGGTTGTTTGCTTCAATAGGAATACCTTCGAGTTCAGACAAAAAAACGTACTTAACGATTTGAGAGCTGATTTGTGCTTCCATAGAACTGCCGAAATACATGAGTTGAAACTGAAAAGATATGTGGCGATTTTGAAAATGGACTTAGCGCTTCCAGAGAACTGCTGAAATACTGAATAGTTACTGTTTTCTTCTGAATTAAACCCAAGTTTATGGGGAAGGTTGTGAAAAAAAAAGTCACTGTGGGAATCACCTTGGATTAGAGTTGGTGTTCATCCAGTTCATGGTCCTAAGGAGAACCCTGACATGATGGGTTTGAAACGCAGCAACAGTTTTTTACTAGGGATTTCGTTAGGAATTAATCTGGAAAAAAGGGGAACTTTTAGGTGTCGTTTAAGTTAGTCTGGTCCCTCTCCTAATATAGGCCCGTTAAAATCAAAATGATAATTGCCGTCCATTCCCTGAGTATAAGAAATAGGAGGATTTGATTGGGAAAATTATTTTAATGTTTTCTCCTGTTTTGAATAGAATGGGGTTCCATTGTAATGTTGTCTATTGTCTAACAGTCTGTATGTCGTGTGAGTGCTTACATGTTTATCTAAAACTAATGTGATTTGGTGTGGAATTTTGGAAGTCTCTCTGGAGTGAATGACATGTTTTATAAAAAAAAAAGCCTTTAAAAATGTAAAATAAAATATTAAGTCATTGCATTAATAAATATGTGGTCGCAATGAGATACGGTGTTGCGTCCTTCCATTAATTATTGATATGAAGAAAGTCAGTGATGGTATTTCTGGTCAGTATTACTCATTTAGTGGCCTCACCTCACTGACGTTAAATTAGACCAACCCTTACCATTAGACTAAGCACTTTCTAAAAGTGACATTTCACAAGTAGTAATACAACTTTACCACTAAAGAGGAGTTATAATGACCATTCCAATGGTACTAAACATTATGCATCTACTCCTCTCAGATCAGGAATGACAGATTACAATTATTTTAAGGAACTCCCAGTGTTGGACTTTGGGAGGGGCAGGCCTCAAAGCAATGAAAAACCACTTTGGGATTTTTTTATTACCAGGATATATAGTACTTAAAAGTACATGTCCTGCCTTAGCTTACTTGGCACCCTGACCTATGCGCTACCTAGGACATACTTTAGCTATGAGTTACATGTAAGAAAAGGGGCGTTCCAGGCTTGGCAAGGGGTTTTAAGTGCCAAGCCGAGGTGGCAGTGAGACTGCACACACAGGCTCTGCAGTGGCAGACCTGGGACATGTTTACAGGGCTACTTAAATGGGTGACAAAATCAGTCCTGCAGGCCCACTAGTAGCATTTAGTTTACAAGTCCTGGGTATATGGTATACCACTTTATAAAGGACTTATCTGTAAATTAGATATGCCAATTGTGGATACACCAATGTTACCATGTTTAGAGGAGAAGCACATGCACTTCAGTACTGGTTAGCAGTGGTAATGTGCTCAGAGTCCTGAGGCCAACCAAAAGGTGCAGCAACAAACAGGAGGTAACACGCAAAAATTCTGGGATAAGACCACTCTGAGGATGCCAGGTCTAACACCTGGAATATGTTTGTGTGTTGATCTGGACACTCTGACAACCCAGGGCCAGCAGAAGAATCCCTCAGTCCTCAAACTTGTCAGGCAAACATATGCTTATTTAGACCATAGTCTTTAAAACAATTTCTAAAAACCAAAACACACACAATTCCAATCAACTGATTAAAATAAACGCAACTTTAGAACAGTGAAATTGAAATATTTAAATATAAAATCTGTATATTCCAAAACATCCCAGTTTCTTAAAGGGAGGGTTCCACACTAATTAATTAATTTATCGGCATTTGACTGCAACGGTTTATCCACAGATATTAAAAACCGCCCTAGGGCACATCAAAATATATATTTTCAGCCAATAATTTTGTAACTTGTCCCCTATTCCTAATAACATATTTTAAAAACATAGGTTTTAAAAAAATCTTCCTTTGGGCTATAAACCATAGACAATTTATCAGGACGTGCGTTGAATTCCCTTTTACTTTGAGACCACATTGACATATTTTTTCGTCGCTTAGGAGAATGCCCTGATATTACAACTTGATTTTATCTACATCTAAATTTGAGTAGACTGCACACTTCTATATATTCAGCAGTCTCTCTAAGTAGGGGAAGGGCTCTCCATTTGTCCATGAACTTTAAATTTGAGAGACTGATTGCTATTTCCCCAGGTAGGTGAGATCCTCATCCCTTAAAACCTGCAGTAAGACTTTTTCCAGCTCTGTCTTACTCACCCTAACTGGTCGATGCCTTCTACAACACTTATTTTTAGTTTTCTGGTACATGTTTCGATCCTACCTCTAGCTGCACGGGCCCAATGCAATTCACTGTGCAATATCCCTTTTTTGCATAGCAGGGAGGTTTTAGGGTGTTCCATTTTATCAACTCTTGGCCAAAATTTTCTCTTTCCCATCAAATCCCCGTTTTCCCCCCGAGATTTCTCAGAGGCTGCATCTCGCAGTTGGAAGTTATGAGTCTGGAAGACAAAGCAGCAGTAGTTGTCCTGTATTTTAGCTTGGCTGTTGGGGCATCCAGGCACCCTGCAAGCCACAAAAGCTAAGATCAGTACTGAGCATGTAATAGTGCCTGGAGCAATAAAAGCTGTCTATACCCTTGAGTTTATGAGCCTTTTCAAATCCGTCTTTTCCTCAAGAAGGGCTTCAAATTCTCACATGGTCATTCCAACCCGATTGGAATCTTTAGAAGGTAAATTTGCTGGGGGGTAATACCAATTCAGCACTTTGCAGTTTTACCTCCTGATTCCGAGTCTCGAAGTTCAGAAGAAGGGATAACTTTATTGTCATTTAACTTTATGTTAACACCGTACATTCTCCTTCTTTCTAATCTGCGAACGTCTAAATCAAGACCTGTTTTGACCCCAGAAACTTTTGCCAAGTTTTACAGGGTGAAATGTGCGCAGAAAAATAATTGCAGGTGTGAGCCCAATTTGCGCTGAACTTATGGTGTGAAATGAGACACACAATTTTTTGCCCGTATAGTCACTTTCCTTCGGACTCTGAATGAACTCTTGAGTGTACACAGCTTTAACTTCCCTTCCTTCATGTGTTTACCCAGGGCAAGAGAAATTGGTTGGGACAGCTAATTTACTATTGCAACATTAATATTCGTGAAAAGCACAGCTTCCACCAAAATAGTCCACAAGGTTTGATTAGTATTTTAAATCCAGTCTTGCGGTATATTGGGGAAACGACGAAAATCTTCCTGATGGTGTAAACCAGATTCGACATGCAATATAGCGTCTCTGTACGTCTGTCACTGCTGCTGCCCTGACGGCACTGCTAAAAGCAAAACACACCTGCTATTACCGTACAATTCAGGGGGTCGCCATTTTGGCCCTTGAAGAAATCTGAGTTAGGTTAAGTTAGTTACAGGCCTTGGTTTCCTGGTTGTTGGAAGATTGCTGGGGTTCAGTTCTGGATATGCCTTTGGCACAATTGCTTTCTTTACGGTTTTGCATTGAGTGGCACTCACCCGTAGCATAAGAACAGGGAGGGTTGGTTTTACCAATTTAAAAAGTTCCCTTCCTGCGTGCTTTTTGTGATGACTTTCTACTGTTAGTGTTACGTGGTCTTGTTCAACTTGAGCCTCTTTCCATAGCAAGGAGTGCGTGCTTTTGGTATTATTTTCTGAGATAGCATCTCTGGACGAGGTTAGATAATCGTAAAACTAGTGTGATTTGCTTGACTCGCAGCGATGCGATTCGTTAGATCGCCGCCCTGTTGGTGATCATTGGCACTACTCGCCAGGGTTTCAAGCCTTCCACTTCTACATTGCATAGTTAGCTCTGAGATGTTATTCCAGCAGCCACTATTTTGGATAAATGTGCAGGTCTGAGGATGGTGTTGGCAGGTCCACTTCACGCAGGTTCCAGAGAGTATTTCTGCAGGGTATCTGAGGTTTAGCTTCAAGGGGTTCATCCTTAAGGGTTCATATTTCACTATTGTATTAAAGCTGGAGAGAGTCAGAGCGAAATGTTGGTGTTACAGCATAGAGGTAGTATCTGCTTTTGCACTTTGCCTTCAGGCTAGAAGCTGCAATGCTTTTGTTGTGGTGAGTTTTGGGAAGGCACATACACTGGGTTGGGTGTATCCTAATATTAATGGGCTGGAATGAGAAAAATTATGATGATGTAGCCCCTCAATCACTTACTGGAAATCTAATTACTGTAAATGCGTCTTAATCGTCCTTGTACTTAGAGAGCTACGCTCCCTATTTGACTTATGGCTGTGTCTTCTAGGAGCTGGGGGAGTCTAGACAGGAGGAGTGGTGGCATAGTCTCTCACTTCTAGGAAGGATGATCTTGGAGGTGGAGTATACTCTTGCGAGGATTGACTTTCACTAGGGTATGAAGTGGGTTGTTTGAGACTTGCACACACTTCACATTACTAGGGAGAGGGTTGAGGAAAATCTATTTAGAATATTGGCATTATTTGTAATTGGCGTATCACTCTTTATTCGTGCAGGCATTCTGCAGTTTAATCTATTGGGTGGAGCTGGGGAGAGGAAGGAAGGGGCATAAGAGCAGAACAAGATATCTTTCTTAGTTTTCCTAGTAGTTATAGGTGCAGCAAACAGTGTCCACTGACATGCAGCACACTATAGGGATGACCGAGGAATACGATTGTACATTTTAATGGACGTAAGGTCGATGAGTGAGAGCTTTTTCCCAAGTATATATGTGTCGGGATGTTTGGAAATCCATGCTGCCATATTAATGCAGTTTCTAAACACATCCTGTTGACCCAAGAGGGCAGCCACCTGGTTTGTCCTCGGATCAGAGCTACCCTGTACTCCCAAAAAAGTTCATATATTCAATGATCATACTTTAACATTTAAGAATTCAATTGAAATGAACATGGTTAGGAAATCGTAACTAAGTTGAAAGAAAACACGTTGTGCAACATAAGATGTGGGCGATTAATAAACGTTTGTCCCCACAGCCGTTCTTTTGCAGCAGTGGACTGCTGTGAAATATTCAACGTGTGAAAAAAATACCCTTGGATTGTAACCACTGTTTTGGCCTTTATAAAAACTACACAGACAAAGGTAGTTACTCATAAAATGTACTCATTATAAAGATACATTTCATTATTCTGTCAAAGTTATCAAACGCATGTAATAAATATAGAAGCGTTTGTTCTGGGTGTGATTGAAACAGTTTTTCCAAAATAAATACTATAGCATTACAATTCATAGGACACTAGACGCTGAGAGGCCTATCACCATCAAAAATGGGCAAAACATACGTTTAACATCACAGTGCAAATTCATTGTACGCAACAAACAGAATACAATAGCAAATCAAGTCGCCTCTGCCATGTAACATTACTACAAACAGTTTATTCCAATGTAGATAAAATGGAGAGCCAGCTAAGCAAATATGTAGCAGTTAAACTTCATCAGGCCTTTTTGCAAAAAAAACTTTTCTGTACGGTGCGCATACAGGTGTTTGCATTAGTGTAAAACCGTGACCAGACAGGCAGGCATCGGCCCCAAATTTACACGTGGGTAATTTCTAGCCTACAGAGATAAGGAGAGTTCTGTTGAAGAGTAGGATGCAGCGCTTGTCAAAAGATGCCACGTTTTGATAAAGCTGTATTCCTCGTGCGCAAATATCCTTATCAAGAGAGGAGATCTGGCAACAGGACGGTTACATAAAGAAGAAGCTACAGAAAAGGAAAAGAAGGGAAGAAAGACGAAACGGATTCAATAAAGAAGAAAACTGCAAACAATCAGTGACAAAAAAACAGAAGCAATAGATATTTTCATGGGTGAAGATGGAGTAGTCAGAGTGACTGGAGACTTGATGTGATTAAAGATTCTCGCAGGGGCGTAGCTTGGTCGGTAAAATTGAGGAAGTGTGAAGTTCAGATTTTCCACTAATCACGCTGCTAGCCTTAGTGGTCTGTTTACCAAATTGTTGTGGAGGAGAGAGCAGGAGAGCGCCATATTTACAGAGATCTGGCATTGTCCTTCCCTCTCCTGGCACCAGCACACAATCAGGAAGCTATGTGCCATGCACACAGTTTTGCACCATATTGCAAGGGTGTGTGCATGAGTCTAGTGTAGGTTTCGTACTGGAAGGGTGCCCATCAGATACAAAATACGATGCTCAGCCTAACCTTTAAACTTTTCCCACTTTGTATGTGTAAAAGCATTTCTCTGTAATTGAGCCTATTCGAAATGGGAGTTATGTTTTTATGCATAACTGTCAAATGTTTTGTTTTTTAGTTAATAGGGGTTTGCATCAAAAGCCATGGGTGGTTGAATCAGAATGCCCATTTACCACCCATGGAGCAATTGTTTGACGCTAAGTAATGCACAGCAACTCTATGCGCTGCTTCGCATTACTTTCAAGTGAAGTTCCAGCGCAAAACAAGATTTGGGCTGGAAAAATAACTTGGGGAAAAAAAGATTTTGCGACAATTTGTGTCACTTTTGTGACACTAATAATGCACAAAATCTTAGTAAATATACCCCACAGTGTTAAAATACTTTATTAGACAAGCAGTGGACACAAGAGGGGCCTAAGGGGCAATGAAAAGGGAGGGTAATGCGGATTGGTAGTGGTACTAAGGGCCATATGTACGAATACATTTTCCCATAGACACAGAATGGGTAAAACGGTTTGCTACATCTGGCCCTAAGTGAGAGAAACCACATTATTTTGTGAAATAACCAACATTTATTTTAATTCTCTTTCCAAACAGAGAGAGGGAGAGAGAATGTGTGCATTCTTAGTTTGTATTTAAAAAATCCTGGTGAATTCTGACAGACTTCACCATAGCAGACTAAAAGCATCTGTACCCAACTATTTATCACAAAAGACATTTATTAGGAGGGTGTAACACCCCTTCCACCTCCCTTGAAGCCACGCCCCTGGTTACTCGGGTACTTCATATGGGACCTAAATGACTGCTGTGGCCATCTAAGCACTCTGGCATTTCTCTGGTGGGCTGCAGGTTAGGGGTTGCCTACAGGGTTGGTTGGGCTTTCATGACCTAACTCTAAAGCCACCCATAGAACTATTCTCGCTGTACCCCTTTGAGAGTACCCACAGTCTTTGAGCAGCTCATTTGGTTCCCCTGAATAAGAGTAGCACCCTTTTACAAAGTAACAGGGGATTGGTTAGATGGTGCTGTAACACGTGAATTGTCATGAACATCAAAGACTTCATAAATGGAGGTCCGAAGTGGTAAGCTGGAGACAAAGGCCCGCTCAGTCTTTACTCCTGACCAAAGAAGTATGTACCGTGAAGGAAGTATGACTTCCATTAAGCTCTCCAGCAGCTAGCACGCCATTCTAAAGCGCTGTAGCTCCAGCCTGACAACGACATCCTGGAATGTTGTGAGTAGGGAGGGTGTGTGTGTTTGTGTTGGGGTGCATTGTGGAAATGGGTACAGGTAACACATTGGTAACAATGCTTGCATCGAAATAGGGTGTGCATGACATATCAGTTTAGTTCCTGGTATGACAATGGTGCTGTGCATACACGTTCTGGCATGATTGTCAGTGGTGCTATAGCAACCAGGATAATTTTAAGTAATGTCAGGTTTGCCATCACAATGATGCTTTACATACCAGACCAATGTGGTTACTTAGCAGGCAAGGCAATGGTGCTTCACGTAACCTCACAATATAGTTCATACCATTGCAAAGATATTCGCATATAGTTGTAATATAGAAACATGCATGGCAATGGCCAGTTTCAAGGCCAGGATTGTGCCTATATAATAAGTAACGTGTACAACTCCTACCATCTTGAATAGTGAGTCTGGCAACACAAGCAGTTCCTGGTACAGTAAACTGAAACATAAATTTAAACTGGCATGTTCTCTGCTTTGGATTATGATGTCGCAATTCATTCTGACATTGACAGCAAGTCCCGTGGCACAAATGCCAGTCAGATTTTTATACCTGGCACATTTCTTTTTAATTTGGTGAACAGTTGCTCTGACAGAACTGAACACAATATTCGTTATTTCCTATTCTAATTTAATATACATCGTATGGTCTTTTAGTCAATAAATTCATAAGATTGAGCTTTACAGTGTTCCAATAATGGCCATTCTTGTAAACATTATTTTGTGTGGTCAAAAGCCCCACCTGAATTGCCCAGTCTTTGGGTGGGTTCGCTGACAACGCTCTGTTACTCAGTGCAATGTGAGTGTCTTGAAACTTTTGCCAAGCCAAAATGAATGTGATGCCAGGGGCCTTACCGATGAAGTGAATTTACTAAATGGATCACCAGACAACTCTGTGCATGAGCGACACACACAGCCAATGATAAATTTGACGATACTGGCACATCTGAGTTTTGTGGCGTAGGACAGCAGTTGTATTTGAAATTTTCTTTTTGGAATTTGTAAAGCGAGTTATACGCAAGGGTGTCAAAGCACTAGCAATGAAGGAAAAAGCTGTAACGTGAGAAAAAAATCAACCCAACCATCACAGAAGGGAGAAAAGCCAGGTTTTCAGTTTCTTGGGGAAAACAGTATGGGAAGTGATACTAGCAGTGCAGGGGGTAACGTATCCCACAGCTTGGCTTGAACAATCTGAAGTCCATTAATACTTACATGCAGAGAATTACAGTAATGCAGCCAAGAAGTAATAGGTGTAATAACCAATCCAACTCTGAGCTCTGCAGTTATGTGAAGAAAAGTGGGAAGTTTACAGCACGGATTTGCTAATTACAGTTATGAGTGAGCACCTAAGACAATCACTCGGACCTAAATATATTAGAAACATTATGTGATCAATGCTAGTGGCATGTACACAGTTCATGTGGGCTTCTATGATGAAAGTTAGAAGTAAATGCAGCCACATATCTGACCACTAATCCAATAAAAGCTGATTTTATGAAAGCACTAGTAAAGCGCCACAACATCTGAATGTCAACTGAAGTTCTTAATTGTAGAACTCTAGGCACATACCCCAGGGCCTTCACCACAAATCAGAGACAACACCCGTTTCAGTTAATTCTCTTTTTACCAATGTAATGTCTGTTGGCTACTGAACAGAGAAAATATTTTCTTAGATACTACAATGTGCTCATGGCCAAAAGAAGAATCTAGTTAATGTGGTACCGGATTACCTTTCTCTAAGTTTCTACAGGGTATACTCTCTTCAGGGAATTCTCAATGCACTGATAAGAAGCCATCATTTTTGTTGGACTATTCCCTACTAATTACCATACGCATCTACCATCTAATCTAATTCAACATAGGCATGCAGATTAAAAACACAGTCTGTGAGCTGAACCAATGCACAGACAGCTAATCGTGATCTGGAAGATCTTACTGAGCAAGCGTGTTCTTACAGTGCTTTTCTCCTTCATCCCTAGCCTTGCAGCTTTCAAATTGCCAACTATGTTGGGAGAAAGACAAAGCAGATATTAGTGCAGTGGAGGCTCCCAGCATCCAAACAAGTGAACAGACGACAGCAAATGTTGTGACCAAACTAAATATCAACTCTGTACCGGACTTCAAGCCAACAGGTTTACTGGCAACAGTGACTATGCGGAAGGTGTTAGCTACATAACGAATGACACTCATTCTTCAGGCCTGCAAAATAAGTGTTATATATTATGATAACAATGGGATGTGGAAGAAACAATCCAACAGGAAGTTTTAGCCTTGGCACTAATGTTACCCATGAAAGAACCACCATAAGTACTAAGCAGCTGGTAAAGGGACTTAGGTGCCTAATGTTGCATGTAAGCAGAATAATAATGCTCCATTGTAGCAATAAAGGTACAGATGTTGCCAACAATAATCAGAACTGGTGATAGATAGCGCCAATTGTAAAAAAAAAGAAAAAAAAATGAAAATGCAGTTGGTGCACACTGTGCTTTTCAAACGTGACTCTGGCACATAGCTGACAGTGGTTTTCAGTTTCAAGTCACTGATAAAAGCCCTGATTTAACCCTCTACTTAGTGAAAATGTGATTATTTTGTGTCCACACATAATCCATGTTTCAGGTTACGGTGGTTGCTTTCTTTATTTACGCTAGGAGCTAGCATTTTTTGAGTAAACGTTTTCACCACTTTAGACATTATTTTCTGCATTGGGAGTTACGGTTGGTAATGCAACGAGCTGTAATTTTTACCACTGGTAGTAACCAGGCAGAGTGGATTTATTGTTGGTTGGTACTTTGCTTTATTAACAGATGGTATTTTACATTTTCACAGTTACAGCTAGGAGTGTACCTCCTGCCTTTTCAAAGAGAAGTCTCAAACTTCAAAGTTAGACGGTGTGGAATACTGTATGTATTTAATAGGGCTCATTTTTCCAAACAAGGTGCAGGCTACTATCTCTCTTGTACTATCTAAACTGAATTATGCCATTGGCCTCTACCATGGATCATCTCTATCTATTATGAAAAAACTACAACATATTCAGAACTCAGCTGCCAAGCTACTATTACATGTAAAACCACAAGACCACATCTCCCCTGCCTTGAGAGCACTACACTGGTTACCGGAAGTTCCACATTCAAGCTGCTTTGTATCACCCACAAAGCTATACATGGAACAGAACCACTTCTCATCAGAAACAAAATAACCAAATACATTCGACAAAGACAAAGAACCCTCTGCTCAAGATTGGCACCCTGACTTAAAACACCACCATACAGAAAAAGACAATAGGTGGTACATCCTCATTCTGTTTAAGCAGCCAAACTATGGTATTCATCACCCCCAAATATAAGATCCACGGATAACTAGCTTGTCTTCAGAAGACTACTCAAGAGTTGCTTCTTTCCTCCATAACCACTATTCAAATAGCAATGGACTGCATATGTCTGTGTTGATAAATATTTATAATCTGTTTATGTGTATATTCTAGATATGTATAGTTCTTTAAGAAGTATGTACAGTTACTATTTTTCACCCCAAAATGTTGGAAAGTGGATTATTGGTAAGAGCAGGTAAGTAACTACACTTAGCAATAGGCCACTAACCTCCACTTAGGTCCAGTTAGGTCTCAATAAATTAAACCCAGCTCAACCCTTGGTAGCTTGGAAACGAGCGACAAAGCTTAACTTAGGAGACAAGTGTATAAAGCATTTAAAAATCACAAAAAACTAAATAAGTAAAACACAAAACACAATTAAAATCTAACACCAATGTATAACATAGATTATATTTTTATCTTTAAAATGACACCAAAATGATTAAAATCGGATAAGGGGAAAAAGAGAGATGAATTTTTAAAGAATTCATGTTTTCTAGCGCATAGAAGCAACTAGCGCTCAAAGTGTTAAAAAAGATCACACTGGAAAGGGACAAAGTCCAGAGTTCTGACCACCCACAAGGTACCCTGTTATAGTTACTGTCAGAAGTGTTTCTTGATCAGGAAAGTGGTCCACAGCACCAGCCAAGGGTTCAGAGGCTCTGGTTTGCCTCTTGGGGTCTGGAACTATAACTCCCACAATGCACCTCTTCAACTATGGAGTTGTTCCAAAGGTCTCCAAACTTCTGGATCTTCTTTCAGAGGTACTTTTTGGGTCCTTGAAGTGTCCACAACTTGATCCAATGTTCCAGAAGCTCTGAGTTGCCCCCTTAGGAGTTGGGACTACAATTCCCAGAATGCACCTGGTCAGATTCCCAAAATGGCCACTGGACACTGGTCAGCTGGGCTCTGCTTTCAGGACTTGATGAAAGGGGACTCTGGGCTGCTACTTTGTACCTGTAGCAAACAGGGAGTCCCTTCTTGAAGCAGTAGAAGACAGGCAAAGTCCTTTTAGTGGTGAAGCCCAAGTGTGCAGCTGGTGCAGTCCTTCAGAGTGCATTGGTCAGGTCAGGGGCACAGCAGGGCAGTCATTCTCCTTCTTTATGCTGTTCCTTGTAGAGATCTGAGGTGGGGGGCAGCTCTTTCATATTTATCCTTGCTCCTGGGTGAAAAACAGGGGGGTCCTGGTTCTCCAATCAGATGCAGGGTCCTTCCCCCTGTGATGACCACTTCCGGAGAAGTGTGGCAAAAATCAATCCCAGGGAGCAACATTCCTCAAAAATCCATCCTGGCTGAAACTGGTTCTTGGAGGTTACATCTGGCTGAGCCCACCCACTGGTGTGGCTAAAAATCCTAAACACACCCCTCTCCTAATCTAATCAAGAAGGCACCCAATTGTCTGGGGTTGCAGGATGTGAGGGAGGACCTGGGTTGCTCCAAATGTCTTTCTCTGCCTTTGAAGACCAGTTTGACAGCCCTCCACCCTTCCTGCTTCCCAATCTGCTCAAGTAGTACCTGGCACATCCTTTGTGTTCAGCCCAGGCCACTTCGCACCTCATCAAGGCACAAGGTATCTTGGCCAGGCTGACAAAGGCTGGCCAATCAGAGAAGGGCTCTACAAAGCTGAAGTTGGCAACTTTTTAGGTAGAGTTTAAAACCCTTTACCAGAACTAGTTATATTAAATCCAACAATTGTAAGTTTTGGGATTCGTTAAAACAATTAATTTGATACCAAACTTGATGTATTTTACACTTAAGGGGACTTTGTTAATTAAAATAAGGTGTCCCAATTTTAGCCTAAGTAGGCCACTCACTACAGTGAGGGAAAAATAAATGTGGCTTTTTTAGCTCACCAGGGCTTATTAAACCATTTTTATAAGGTCCTTGCTCATAGTTACATGGCACCCAACCCTAAGGGCACACCTTAGGGGTGACGTATGTGTAAAAATAAGGTAGTTTAAGACTTAAGAAGTACTTTTAATTCCTACTTCGAATTTGCATTTAACTTTAATTCAAAAGCAGCCAGCAAGGCAGGCCTGCCTTTAAAACGACCCTGGGCACCTCAGCAGTGCACCTATGGGTGCACTACCCATGCTGGGGTCCCTATACCTACATGCCCTACCATATACTAGGGTCTTATAGGTAGGTTGACATAGCCAATTATAACTAGACTAATTTGCATACTTATTTTATACAGAGCACAGGCCCTGGGACTGGTTAGCAGTACCCAGGGCACCATGAGAGTCAGGAAAACACCAGCAAAAAGTGAAAAGTAGGGGCAAAAAGTTAGGGGGCCTCTGCAATCACCCCTGTTTTCTCACAATAATAATAAATTATACACATGCACTTTAAGGCTGTTTAACAAATGTATATTTACTCACGGTTAAATATATATATATGTGTGTATGCATGTGTGTCCGTGTGTGTGTGTGTGAGTATATATATATATATATATATATATATATATATATATATATATTTTTTTTTTTTTTTTTCTTTTTTTTCTGCCAATTTAACACTCAAGTTAAAGATGCCGCACTCACAGGATTCCGTCAATTCTCTTTTATTCAGTAAGAAAACTTATCGGAAAGTACCATCCTTAAAAGATATGTTAGTAAAAAGTCATTTTGAGATGCCCAAAACTCCCAATTGGTTATCAGTGGGTAATAAGGGTTTATTTTGCGGTAGAAAATGTAAAGCATGCAGAATTGGCTGTGATAAAAAGTCCGTAACAGACTTCAGAGGTAGAGAAGTAGTGATCAAAGAGAGAATTACATGTGAAACATCTTTAGTTGTATATGTCTTGGAATGTCGATGTGGTCTCAAATATGTGGGCGGTACCATATGCCCCCTAAAAAAGCGCATTTTAGAACACATAAGGGCAGTACAAAATGAGGATACCACATATGCTATTACTAAACATTTGAAAACTCATTCAGATTTGAACTGGTTGTCCATGAAATATTATGGTATTGCAACAATACAAAAACATGAATGTGGGGGTGATAGGGACTGAGACGGTTGGAGTCCAAATACATTATCAAATTAAAAACGAAGATGCCATATGGGATTAATTATGATGAGGAGTTATATTGTCATCTCTGATTTTGAATGTAAAATAGGAATAAGATTTCACTGTCTCTGTATAAATCAACAATTAAAATAATTTGTAACAACTTGAGGTTAGCAAAAATAGGGAGAAGTATACCTATGGTGAAATGAGGACGTATAGGTCGTGATTTTGATCAAGAGTAAATGTAAATTTTAAAGTTGAAAAAGCAATGACAGTGGAATATCATTACAAATAATAATGATGAGCATAGTAGGTATTGTAGTAGTTATGATCTTGTTTATTCTCTCTGGCTGCACTGAGATATCAGATTGATTTATTTGTATTTCTAGTATATACATTTTTTTCTTCTTTTTGTTATATTAGTAGCACTTATGGGGAATTTCTATGTTAATGATGGTTTGTTTAGCACAATACATTTTGTAAAAAACTACATATCCCAGAATGCCACATAAAGGCATGGCTTAGTGGAAGAGTACAAGTAGTGCATGGAATGGATCAATGATTTACCGTGAACAAGACTGGGAAGGTCGAAACACGTTGGTGTTAGTTGGTGGGGTTTTTCTTACTGAATAAAAGAGGATTGACGGAATCCTGTGAGTGCAGCATCTTTAACTTGACTGTTAAATTGGCGGAAAGATTAATGGGAACAGGTCCTTCCCTGATGCTGGCACCGACGTGTGACTGAGCGCGCCTTTTCTTGTGGACCTGGTGGAGTTGATATACATCTCTCTCTCTCTCTCTCTCTCTCTATATATATATATATATATCTATATATATATACATATATATGTGTTTTTTATTCACATGTTCATAGGTCATTGCATAGCTCCTAGATATGTTGTTATATTAGATACGTATGACTCCCTGCTTTCTTTCACAATGACCAAATGTTATCTTAACTATTAAACAGCAAGCACTTCACTATTGAAAAATTGAGGAAATATAAATGAATGTTATAAAAGTACACTTATTAATTAACATCAAATTTTACAAATCTACAAGTCTATGTTTATACAATACAACTTTACTTCTCATATTATTTTACCCATTACTATACTCCTTGCACATGTATTCCCTTACTATGTATTTACATATCTATCTATTATTCTAGTACTACTGTACTAGAGAAAAAATAAAAATAAATACAATTAAATATATAAATAAAATTCAACAATAATTACATTAAAAAATAAATAAATAAAAATAATATAAATTTTACTATATCATAAGCTTTACTCTGTCTCCCCATCACCCTATGTCTCTCTCAATCTATCGTCCATCCCTACCCTGACTCATATCAAACCCATTCTACTACTTTGGTCTCCAAAATAACCCTGCTGCCTAACCTCCTCTACCACATCTAGCTCACCCCAAACCTCAGTTTACTACTATGATCTCCCAAACAACCCTTCTAAATTCTTCCTCATTTGTCTCACCTTTGACTCATCCAAAACCCTTTCTGCTACTATGATCTCCCAAACACCTTTTCACAGTCTCTTCCCTATTCCATCTCTCCTTTATTCCCCCCAAACCTCATCTTATTACTATAAACTCCCAATTAACAATTCTGGATTCTTCTCCCCTCCATCCCTCCATTACTATAGTCAATCCAACTAACAAACTCACTTATCGTCTGCTCAAATTACCTCATACTAATACTGTTCTCGTATTTCCCTATACTAATCCACCACTAATTCCTCTTGGTTTCCGGAGTAGTGCGCTACTCGCCAAAAATCGATTCAACACCTCGTCAGGGGTAGTAAGCGCTATATAAATACAATTACAATATTCATTAATGTGAACAAGATCATGATTGAGGAGGATATCTGAAATTATGTTCAAGATAAATGAGGTGAAGTGTTCAGATTTGTTTTTTATTCTTTGAGACAGTCAATTGAATGCACTTTAATGGCAGTTCTTAAACAATAAAAGAATAACTGCACCCGGGAGACCCGCTTGAAAAGCTACTCTGGGAATTAGTAGATTAATCTTCCATTACGAAAAAACATTTCAAAGAATGACAGGGTGGTACAATTTGACTACAATGATACAGGGTATTCCAGCTCACCTTGCCAAACTTTTATGAATGATATTGAGATTTTACTAAGCAGAGCATTTCCTCATATGCAGATAAGGCCTCAGAAGACAAAGTGTAAATTTATAGCTGAATTAATTAATTCAAACCACTTATTTTGAGTAACTGTAAACCCAAACACCTAAATCTTATACAAGAAACAAAGTGTCACTGTTGCAAAATGGTGCTTTCTGTAGGGTCATCCCCAAACCTTTTGCCTTCCTCCTCCTATTTCCTCTGAATCTGTTTTGTTGCCTTAGGTCTCCATGCACTTTACCACTGCAAGATACTGGTGGCCTGTCCCCTAAACATGGTAATATTGGCTTATATTCAGTTTGCATTTTTATTTAATTATAGGCCAGTCAGCAAGTTGTACTATGTGTACCCAGTGCCTGTAAATTAAATGCTACTAGTGTCCTGCAGCACTGATTGTGCCACCCACTTAAGTAGCCCTTTACCATATCTCAGGACTGCCATTGCAGAGCCTGTGTGTAAACTTTTACACTGACATGTCGACCTGGCAAAATAATCCTTTTTACCAAGCCTTCCCTTTTTTATAAATATAAATCACCTGTATGGTAGGCCCTGGACAACCTACAGGGCAGGAGGCAATGTATTTAAAAGGCAGGGCATGTACTTTTAGGTTTTACATGCTGAGGGAAACTACATATAAGGATCTAGAGTTGCAAGCTGTACGCTCTACCTGATGTAGAATTGCTGATACGGTTGAAACCCGTGGATCGGAATACTCTATTATACAGAATTTTCAATGCTAGCCAGAAGGACTCTGACTTAGCTCAGGTCAAACTATACATTCATATTGACTTTGTTTATGATACCTTTTCCATGACGTGTCAAGAAGTATCTCAGTTCAAACCTGCCCGGGTATGTTTAGATTTTTTTTTATTTATTCAGACCATTTTATATTCTGAATTTATGAATTTGAGGGGAAATGGAACCCAATATTCAAAGATAACACTGCTTGTTGACTTTGTGGACACATAACAGAATCCTTCATTCACGTTTTATGTATTTGTCCCAGACTTTCACATTTGAGAAGAAAGTATGTGCGACCTATGTTCAATAAGGCAACTCTTAGATCAACTGTGGAGGCTGTTGGATACTGTTTTAGTCTTATGAGGATTGTGCAATACTTTCGCTAACAACATTTTCAGACCAGGCTTATAAAATATTATCTACTTGATTTTGGTATACGATTTTATACTCGGTTGCAAATTTTCACTGTATATATATTTAAGTACTCCATCATCATAGCTGATCAAAAATTATAGGTTTCTGCACTTTTCATTGAATTTCTTCACATGCTTGCGAAAATGATTTCTTATACTTTCTTAAAATGTCAACTAGGAGTCTATTGAAGAGATAACTGGAAAAGGGGATTGCGTCAGAGATATGAGTGCAACTATTGGATTGATTGTTCAATATTGCGGTTGTGTTTGGAACGCTATTACAATAACAATGTTAAAAATGCTTATAATTAGGTCTATAATGCACCATTATTATTTGTACTCTGAATGGATTTATTTTAATTTAGATTCAGATTAATTTACTTTTGGTGCTGATTTTAATTAGTTATTGTCCTATAATTTATTGTAGACATTTAACATGTGGATAAAATAAGCGTTTTATATTTGCTATTACGGTAATCTTTTGATTTATACAGTTAATGAATTACCTACCTACCAGTATCTGAAAGAGATAAACTTTTTGAGTTTGGTCTCGGGAATCACAATTTAAAATCAAAGTTGATGGTAAAGTCACTTTTTAAATTGTAAGTTTCAAAATGACACTTTTAGAAAGTTAGCATTTTCTTACTTTAGCCAGTTGGTGCCTGCTACCTATCTCTGATCACTTACCTGGGGTGAGTGACAGCTGTGCTGTGTATCCAACTAGGCAGGCACACACAATGGGAGCTTAGGTGTGACCTGATGGGCAATCCTGGGAGGGAGGAGCTGAGCACAGCCTCACTTACACCTGAATAGGTTGTGTCCTGTCCCCACACAAAGGGCTGCATAACCCCCTGCAGTGAGTCTGGAGGCAAGGCAGGAAAAGCAGGACCACTGTGCACATCTAAGGTCTGCCTCTGAAGTCTCCCCAACTTCAAAGGCCAAAATCGGTATAAGTACTGGACTTCTGACACCACTACTTCAATACACTACTGGACCTGTGGACACTCTGCCAAGAAGGAGGACTGCTGTGCTGCTGAAAGAACTGCCACTCTGCAGGACTGCTACTCTGAAGGAACTGCTGTCTTGCTGAGCTGTACTGCCTTCTTTTCTGGAGAAGAACTAGATTTGCATTCTATCTTGAACCCAGGACCCCAGAGTGACTCAAACGGCTAGTATGCTGACCAGCTGATCTGAGCCTCAGGGACATAACAGGCTCCCCACAGCTCCTGGGCCTGTCTTCAAAGAGATCCAAACCCCCAAGAGGTACCTCTCAGGTTCTGGACCACTGGACGTTGTTTCTAAGATCTTAAAGCCAAGCTTTTGGGCTCTTCGAGAACGCTAATGGGCCCATTCATTCTGGAACATCGTCGCTCACCCAGAAATCCAACACAAGCAGCTGCAAGTTCGTCTCTTTGCACAGCAAGCATCATTTGCTTGTGTGGATCACTAACCCAAGGCTCCAGCCCGCTCTTCCGCAATGCCCGGCCTGCTTTTCACACCCCGCCAACCAGCAATGCTCCCCTTGCTCCCGACAATCTTCTTCCCCACGAACTGGACACTTGGCACAATTCTTGAGAAGGTAGAACTTCAGTGGGCCTAATCTGGGACTATATCTGACCTGCGCTCCATTGCGGTCAGTTTGAACTTTTGACTTTGACCCACTGCAGCATGACTAGATAGCCGCAGTTGGATTTTTATGCTTTGAGGCGCTGTATTGCAGTTTATTCTTTAAAAATTCATAGCTGGTTCTACCGATTGGATTTTTTTAATTTTGGTTGTGTTTTATTTATTAAAATGTGGTTCTATTTATCTAACCTGGAATCATTTTGTGTGGTGTTTTCACCGTATTACTGTTTGAAGTGTTGCACAAATACTTTACACACTGCCTCTAAGCTAAGCCTCATTGCGCTGTGCCATGGGTGAGCGCAAGGTTTGCCTGACACTTACCGTGACTAGAGCTGTGGTTACTGCTAGACCAGGGCTCATACTCCAGTCAACTAGTAACTCATTCTCTAACAATTACCAGCTGAGTGACTTAATTCTCTAGAATCGAAGTAATGCTGAACAGAAGCGATCATAATTATATTAGGGTCCAAATTCTGTCATGCCAATAATCTGCTTCTTTAGGTAGATATAAAGCTCAAAAGATTTACCAAAATGAGCAATTTCCTTGTTCCTTAAGCCGTAGAAATAAAATGCAGCTGAAGACTTGAACAGGCCTATGAAAGTAGAATGCCAGGGCTCTGGTTGGGTCTTGGGTGACTTAAGAAGTTAAATTTCTGAAAGAAATCAAAAGGAAAACAATGGGTGGTATTTCCATGATTAGGACAGGAGTGAGGAGTATTTTTGATTTCTTCCTTTTCTTAGGCCTTGCCTGCTAGAGAACATATGTGCTGTCTGTTGTGAGAGGTATTGTTAGCTTACATTGGGCTCAGATTCCACCCATTGCTTAGCATTAGTTAGCTTCAATGTCACTCTTATTTGATTGCTTCTTATTCATGAGCTTATATGGACTTTTATGGACTTTTTCCCTTCCTCTTCTCGTGTTTGTCCCTCCCCTAGACCATGGACACGCTACTGTGTCCTTCCAATGCTTGCTTTTTTAAGCACTATTTCTTCTTTTTTAGTTTAAGCACTCTAAGAGAGCATGTGATTTCCAGCTGTCTTTTTTGTATACTCCCATACCCCACCAAGCTCATGTTGCACTTTTTCTGTTCATGTGCTTCTTCCCTGCTATCTTCAGTGGCACAATCACCCTCATGTGCTTTTCCCCCACATTGTATTGTCACTTGTATGCTTCTCCCATGGGCTCTATGTTGTGCTCTATCTTGTTACTTTGCTTTCCCCTCTCTCCATTTGCTTCTCTCCCCGCACCTCATGTTGCTTCCTCTATGTTGTTTACTCACTCACATTTTTTTTCATTTTGTTTTTTTAAAGATACAACGCAGCAAATCTTCAGCTGTGCTGCATAGCATTGAGGATGCTGTGCAGCAAGGCTAAAAACCACTGGCAAAACCAGTAGGTTCAAAGGCTGGAACTATTGGGAGTGCTCAGTATTCCTATTGTGGCTTTCGAGGGAACAAAGGTTTCTCACTGATGTGGAGAATGGTGGAAAAGCACAACAGCTACACTAAACTTTCAGGGTCCCCTTACATAAAGGAATGGGATGGTGTTCATCCCTCACATAAATCTGCTACTTGCTCATCTATAATGTTGATCCCTTATCCACGGGCACTGGAGTTACGCAGCAGGGAAAAAACAAATCATGCAGCAAAAAAAGCCAAATTAAGCAACGTAATGTGATACATATGGAAGCAGCATTTACTATTTTGCCATTTTTACCCATATTAGCACACTACGGGCAAGGGTTTCTCCTCATTAATATCACCTTAACACCTCCATGCAGCTATGAGCATCTGAAAAGAGACCTACCCTCTGCATGGCAAAAGGACTACTACTGTGTGGCAATGCATGTGGCAGCATCTTTAGTGAGAACAACTTTTATTGTTAAACTCTGCAAATTATGCAGAACATGATGGCTTGTGTGGAAAGTGTGGCACATCCACAATTATGCAGAAAATGGCAAACCACAGAACCACTTAACTCCACTTGCCCAGGCCATAGCCCTGCAGGAAGGGCTCTTTCTGCATTACGCACAGCGCAGACATTTTACAGTTGCTTCTTTTTTTAATACTTAAGGATATATTCTTGTTAAAAAGCCATCTTGAAGCTAGAAAGGAGTTGCTATGTGGACCTATTTGTGGAAGAGTGTAAATGCAAGGCAAGGGGCTGTGCAACAATCAGATGGAAAACTCTACTGCTGCTAGATGAACCCACATCACCCCCTACCTCAGGGAACTCCACTGGCTCCCTGTACAAAGAAGAAGCCAGTTCAAGTTCCTGACCCATGCATACAAAGCCCTACACAACCGTGGACCTGCCTAATTGAACCACCACCTGAACTTCCATCAGTGCACCAGACATTTCCACTCCACGTCCCTTTCTCTAACCCTCATCTCCTGCATCCGATGTAGCAGATGCTGAGGTCGCTCTTTCTCCTGCCTAGAAGCAATGACATGCAACAAGATACTCTTATCTGCAGGCTTCCCCATCAATTCCAGAGTTACGAATGTCCCTGAAGACCAGGCTATTCGGTTAATCAACTGGACCCTTCCAGCACCTGGATACCCTCACAGGTGACAAGTAGTGCACTACAAATCTACTGATTGATTGAGTGTGAGCTTCATTCAAAACCCATTCGACTTGTGCTACAGCTCAGCATGCTAGGCAAAAGAATGTTATCTGCCCTAATCATTCGTCCAGATGGAGTACCCCTTTCACGGATCGTGAGCTGAGCTGTGGTGGTGCACATTATTCCTTGAAATTATTATTTTTTTTTTTTAATCAGCCATTTGCACAAGGCAAGCAGGTGTCTGAAAATCATATTAAAGATGGCTGGAGAGAACATTCTCTGCAGTCATTCCAGCAACAAGAGGAACTACTGAATAAAGAAAAAAATATATATTTAAACCACTCCTTCAAAACGAAACAAAGATATTAGGGGAAATAACAAACTTTCAAATACCAAGATGTGACACTTACTCCTCAAAACCGAAGTATCTTCTAACCAGAGAATAACGGAGTCATTTAGACCTTGGTGGGAGGTCCACCTAGGCCCAACCCCCACCTAACCCACAGCAGCCTACCTGTCCTATCAAATGTTTCAGCCCCAACCTTGGCAGATCATTTCTGCTAAAGGTGGTTCCACTGACTCAAAGGAACACTTTTATCAAATTTATTTTGGGTGGGCTGCCAAACGATCAGCTTTTTGTTTCTTTTGCATAAACAGCCTTCCGAAATGCAGGGGACCTTCCTCTTACATGTGGGAGACAGTTGATTTTCCTTGCCCAGTCAAACCACGCTTCACATGGCAGACATGGGTTATCAAAATGTACTTCAAGAACAAATCTAAATCTGTCAGACCCTAGCAAAGCTAGCAAGCCTTTTAAAACCTCTGGGGCTAGATTTACAAATCACTCGTGTTGTCATTGCATTACACAAGTCAACACGTAACCCAAGTGCTGAAGTGACATTTACAAAGCCACACAAATCAAGATATGTGTGGCTTTGCATTCGATTTCAGCCACAGAGTAACGCAATGCAGCTCCTTGCACTGCCTCGCATTACTCTGCATCAGGTAGTTATTACATGGTTGGAGCATGGGTGTTCCCATGCATAAAGGCATGTATTTATGTATTTTGACACAAACCCAAATTTACTAGTCAGTAAAGTTAAGCTTGCACCAAAATGGTAAGCATACTCAAGAGAGGCATGATAAGGAGAAAACCTCTTTATTTATGCTTGTTATTTCCTCTTTCCATGTGTGCCACATGCTAGGGCTGCATAGAAAGAGGAATGTGCTTCTAAGGATTGCTTATTGTGCAGGAAGGTATCCCATTGCTGCACCACAAAAACAAGGCAGACTGTAACGCAGCTTCCTAAAACCATGGTGCTAGGGTGCCTACATTGGCGCTAGGGTGCCTGAAGTGGCCCAGGGATATATGAGAGAAGAAGTGGGCTATATCTAAGTAAATATAGCGCATTTCTGATCTCTCCCTTTCACGCGACAACTTGCTAAGGTCTGGAAAGCCAAATTTCATCTATTTCCATGTAAATGTCACGAGACACCAAGGAGGGCAGTATAGGACCACATTCCACATTACCAGTTACATACTAATTTGTGATAAAGGGCTCCTTTTTACATGGTTAGACCCCACCTTTTGCCTGGAAAATGTTGTGGTTTCAAACTGTAAGTGCCCTGGGCCTCTGCTAAACAGGTTCCCAGGGCCAGATCTCTTTTCCCCAAACTGTATAGTAGGTTTGGAACTTCAGCCATCCTTGTAAGTCCCTAGTAAGTGGTACCCCTTGTACCTAGGGCATGGGTACTGAAGAGGGCCCCCAGAGCTGGAGACTACTTGTGCCACTCTGAGAGGCCCCACACCAACCTCATGCAGACTGCCATTACAAGTGCATGGCAAGGTGTACCCAAAGTTGCAAACTCAATATGGCACTCACCAAGAGTACCATGACCACTAACACTGTATGCAATAAAGGCACGTCACTCCTCTGGCAGGCGTTTCAGCCCTAAGGCAGGGTGCACTGTAATGCATCTGAGGGCATATGTGTGCATGAGCAAATATGCCCCTACTTTGTCTTTGTCAATTCTTAGAGGTACAGGGAAGCCATAGGAAATGCATGTGCTGGGCACTGGTCATTACGAGTCCCCCAGCTACTTGATGGCCTCTCTGAACTCTGGTTGTTTGGTATCAAACAACTCAGAATAATAAACCCACACTGATGCCAGTGCAGGATTTATTATAAGATGTACACAGAGGGCACCTTAGAGGTGCCCCTGCAAAATTTTGCAGCGCTGGCATGGTTGCTGACTAGCCTTAACCATCCTGACACTACCAGACATAATTCTGGATGCCTGGGGTGAGAGCCTGTGCTCTCAGGGACCAGAACACAAAGCATGTCCTTGGCCAAGGTGTCACACCTCCTATCCCAGGCAGCACCCTGCATCAACTGCCAGTTTCAAAGGCTTTGCTGCCTTTGAAAACTGACCACTGCCTCTGCTGCTAGCAGCAGATGACTGCCCAATGGTTTTAACCCCACTCTAGACAGGAAAACCGGCAGAACACCTAGCAAGAATAGGAAGAGTGGTCAACCTCAGCCTGCACCATCCTTTAGATGTGGCAGGCGAGGTGACCACTCCATTTCATTTTTCTCCCTCTTGGATGGTGGGAAAATAGCCTATCAGAGTCAGGGATCTGTCCTCTTCCCACAGGAAGTGGTCACTTGGTGGGGTTAGCCACACTAAGGTAGGTGGCTCATTGGCCACTAACAGGTACTCCCCAACACCCCCTAAATACAGTATTTAGAGGGCATCCCTAGACCAAGAACTCAGACTCAACAGACACAAGAAGACAATGACAAGTAGACCCAAGGCACAAGAACTGAAGTCCTGCTTTACAAAGAAGAAGGTGCCAAACCCTGGCTCCTGCTCTAAGGACTCAACCATCGCTGCTGAGGTGTCGCCTGGAAACTTAAAGGACTTCTCAAAACACTAGAGCACCTCCAGCCTTCTAAACATTGCTAAGAACCACCCTCTGAGTGAAGGTATCATTCTCCTGCATCCTACAGGCAAGGAACCTGTGAAGTCTGGTTTAGTGGCCTGCTGCTGAGCAACAACCTGGACCCAGCAGCCCAGCCAGAAAATGTACAATAGCCCCGGAGAACAAGATCTACCACTGTGCCAAGTTTGGTGGCACTACGGCTTTCTAAGGCTGTGGTGTACCACTATCCAGGGTACTGGGCCTCCTACGTCAGGCACCCAGAAGAGAAGTCAATTCCAGACTCCCAAAAGCACAGGAGCAAGCATAAGTTGAGGGACTTCAGGACACCCGAACTCCACCCCCTGAGTGGCCCAGCTGACCTGCAATTCTCCTTCAAATACGCCTGCCCCTGACCACGAGGACTCTAAGATACACAACGCCTGGCTGACCTATCTGTGCTGCACCCAGCCTCACTGGCCCCTGCGCTGACCAACCAGCTATGCTCCAGGGGTTCCCTAGCCCTTGCAACCTCCACCCTCTAAGGGGACTCAGCGGACTTACCTTAAAGCCCCTCAGTGCAGGGTGTTTCCAAGTGCCCCCCCTTCTCCTTTGTGCACCAACTCCAAGACCTTCAGTTGCTGCTCCTGCTTAAACCAGGAACCTCCCAAACTTCTCCAGCTGGCCCATAGAGCCACTCAATTACCTCAACCTA
Source organism: Pleurodeles waltl (assembly GCF_031143425.1). Classification (NCBI taxonomy): domain Eukaryota; kingdom Metazoa; phylum Chordata; class Amphibia; order Caudata; family Salamandridae; genus Pleurodeles; species Pleurodeles waltl. The sequence goes on from NC_090437.1 coordinate 132,605,503, forward strand.
ATAACAGAAAGTGAAACATGTAAGAGCATTGCCTGATTTTATATGCATTTTAAAAGATTTTCCTATTGATTCCTATGGTGCGTATTTACCCACAAAAAGAGGATATTTTCTAAACTTTGAAAAATCATAACTGCGAAATACTTACCATAAATTGATGGTCTTGGCATTAAACATTTTATAACAATCTGAAGTATATTTATAAATTGGTCTCAAGTTATTCCTCTGAGTGTGTGTCCACATTTATTGATACTGTGAGTAGACTTAGGGCCAGATGTAGCAAACTTTTTGCATGGCGCAAACAGTGAAATTCGCTGTTTGCGACATGCAAAAAGCACATTGCGATGCCCAATCCCCGTTTTGCGAGTCAGTAACCTGGTTACCGACTCGCAAAACGGGACTGAGAGTCACAATTAGGAAGGGGTGTTCCCCTTCCTAATTGTGAGTCGCAGTGCGATGCTGCATTGCTTTGTGACCGCGAACACGGTCCCAAAGCAATCGCAGTTACCACCAGTGTCACACTGGTTGTAATTCATTCGCAAAAGGGAAGGGGTCCCCATGGGACCCCTTCCCCTTTGTGAATGACCTGGGAAACATTTTTTCAGAGTAGGCAGTGGTCCTATGGACCACTGCCTGCTCTGAAAAAATGAAGCAGAAATGTTTCATTTTTTCATTTTGTAATGCATCTCGTTTTCCTTTAAGAAAAACAGGCTGCATTACAAACAAACAAAAACTGCTTTATTTAAAAGCAGTCACAGACATGGTGGTCTGCTGTCTCCAGCAGGCCACCATCCCTGTGAGTGCTGCAAGTCGCAAGGAGGAGGCAAATTGCGACCCACCTCTTTATTATTAATTTGCGAGTCGCAATTCAGGATTTTCCTACATCTGGCCCCAAATGCTTACCACCTCTCCTGGATTAGCCTAACTGCTCTCCAACACTACCACAAAAACTGAGCATTAGGTGGTCTGCTTTTTACCTCTGGATACCAAAGTAGAGTTGCTTGGACCGTCTGCACAGTGCACGTCACTTTCGTACGCTACATAGAGAGCCAGCCTCCTACATCTGGTGGGTCAGCGGTGGGATTCAAGACTTTGCATTTGCTGATACCACTTTTCCAATAAGTGATCACACAAATAACTCTAAAAAAACTGTCTGTAGCCTAATCACAATTTTTTGTTCAATTGGACTATTTTTCAATTTTTAAAAAATTAAATGCTAGGGCCCTAGTTAGGTCCCTGACGTAGCAATGAGTGATTTAAAATACTGTAGTTAGGACTTAGAAAAAGTTTTCTAAAGTTATTCAAAAGGTCCCCAATTTAGTAAGATAAAATGTCTGATACAGTGAACCAGGCTCAGGAGCTCGATCTGACCCCTTGGTTGGAGTACAAGTACCCCCAGCTAAGGGCTCTCTGCAAAGCATACAAAATTCACACTGGTGCTCATGCTACCACAGAAACCCTTAGAAGGTTTGTGGCGGAATATGAGACTAAAAATCCAGTGAAACGAGAATTCTCAGAAAATCAAAAAAACTCAAATGAGTTGGGCTAGAGTAGAACTGAGAACCCATGCAGACATGGTTGGGATCCCAGAATGGAGATGTGTCCAACCCAGGGTATAAAGTAAACTCCAAAGTGAACAGGTGATGGATTCTGTAAGAATGGTCCAACCCTCCAAGAGAAAAGGCAAGAAGACTGGGGGACCAGCTTCTACACAGACTCCAAGTAAGAATCCCTCTTCCCAGGAAGAGGACTTGTTATCAGAGGGAACTGAGCCTGAAGAGCATGGACCTTTCAACCCCGTGCTGTTGGGAAAACGGGGACCCTCTAGGGAGCATCTGTACCAGGGACCAAGAATATGTCCCACTCTTGAAAGCCTGAGGCAGCAAGATGCACAGGAAGAACAGGGTAATGTTAGTGGTACCCACAGGGTTTATTGGGAGACTGACTCCTGTATACTGAGGCCAGAGACCTCAAGCCTGGTGCAACCAGGAGGGTGGTAGTACGTCAGCAATACAGGGAGTTTCTTCTCTCGCTAGCCCAGGACATTTCCCTGGCTATGCACCTGGGCCAAAATAAAACCTGGAGTAGATTAGTAAATCACTTGTATTTGCCTGGGATGTCCCGAAAGGTGAAGGACTTTTGCCAGTCCTGTTTCTCCTGCAAAGCCATTGGTAAGGCAGGAGGCCATCTGAAGGCCCCCTTAATCCCCTCCTTAATCCCACTACCCGTGGTTAGGCTGCCCTTTGAAAGGGTAGGGGGTGATATTGTTGGTCCCCTTGACTCTTAAACACCCTCAGGAAATAGGAATATCCTAGTGGTAATGTATCATGCTACAAGATATCCTGAAGCTGTTCTTCTTAGGGCCATCACTGCCCCTGCAGTGCCCAAGGCCCTACTAGGTATTTTTACTAAAGAGGTAGTATCAGACAGAGGTTCAAACTTCATGTCTGCATACTTAAAACACATGTCCCAGGAATGAGGTGTGACTTCTAACTTCACCATCCACAGACCAATTGATTGGTTGAAAGATTTAACCAAACATTAAAAGGCATGATTGGAGGACTCCCTGAAAAACTCAGAAGGAGATGGAATGTCTTACTTCCGTTTCTGTTTTTTGCCTACAGGGAAGTGCCACAAAAGGGAGTAGGGTTTGCCCCTTTGAACTTTTATTTTGTCAGCCTGTTAGGGGGTCCAATAAGGCTTGTGAGGGAAGGCTGGGAGAGGCCTTTCAAAGAGCCTAAACAGGACATTGTGGATTATGTGCCTGGCCTTCGTTCCAGGATAATTGAGTGCATGGAGAAAGCAGGAAAAAACCTTCAGGCCAGCCGGGAGCTACAGAAGCACTGGTATGATCAAAAAGCTGCTATGGTGGAATTCCAACCAGGGTAGAAGGTAATGGTGTGGGAGCCTGTAGCGCCTAAGGCTCTCTAAGATAAGAGTGCTGGGCTGTACCCTAACCTTGAAAGAAAAGGGGAGGTCACCTACTTAGTTGACCATAGCAGTTGCAAGAATCTCAAGAGGATTATACATGTCAGCTGCCTGAAGCCCTGTTTTGACAGAGCTGATGTGACCATGCTCATAGTTACAGATGAGGGAGAGGAAGAAGAATTAACCTATCTCTGGTCTCCTCTCCAGCACCCCAAAAGATGGTTCTGTTTATGGAATGGTCAGACACCCTCACAGAGCAACAGTAGGCTGATTGCAAACAGGTCCTCTACCAGTAGGCTGAGCTATTCTCTCAGAACCCTTGTAGGACCAGCTGGTGTACCCATGATGTAGACACTAGAGGCAGCTTGCCTGTCACAAACAAACTTTATAGACAGTCAGACCATGTCAGAGAGAGCATCCAAGTTGAAGTAAACAAGATGCTGGATTTGGGTATTATTGAACCCTCTGAGAGCCCCTGGGCTAGCCCAGTTGTTTTAGTCCCCAAGCCTCACTCTAAGGGTGAGAAACAAAAATGAGGTTCTGAGTAGAATATAGGGGACTCAATGCAATAAAAAAAATGATGCACACCCAATTCCTAGGGGAGCTAAACTCATAGACAGATTAGGGCCGAGGAATATCGGAGTACCTTTGATCTTACATTGGGGTACTGGCAGATAAGCATGACCCCTGGAGCAAAAGAGAGATCTGCATTCTCCACTCTAAGTGGGCACTACCAGTTTACTATAATGCTCCTTGGATTACCCCGTCACCCTCTAGAGGTTGGTGAACCAAGTCCTAGCTGTATTGGAATCCTTTAGTGCAGCTTATCTGGATGATATCTGATATTGCTGTTTACAGCTCCACCTGATTTACCTGGGAAGGGTCATTGAGGCTCTGCAAAAGGAAGGGCTCACTGCCAAGGCCAGGAAGTGCCAGATAGGGCAGGGACAGGTTGCCTACTTAAGTCACCTGGTAGGTGGAAGCCAAGTTTAACCACTACAGCCCAACATACAGATAATTCTGGTTTGGGAAGCTCCAACCACCCAGACTCAAGTCAGAGCATTCCCTGGCTTGACAGGGTAATATAGAAGGTTTGTGAAGGATTATGGCACCATAGTGCCCTCTCCACCCAACACAGAACAAACCTCTAAAAAGATGCCCAAAAAGATTAACTAGTAACGAGTTGTCAGAAGGCTTTGACACTCTGAAGGATGCAATGTGCTCTGCCCCAGTCTTGAAAGCTCCAGATTACTCGAAGCAGTCTACTGTCCAAAAAGATGCCTCTGAACTTCGGATAGGAGCAGTCCTAGCCCAGACAAATGATGAGGGACATGGCCAGCCAGTTGCTTTTATAAGCAGAAGACTTCTCCCCAGAGAATAAAAATGGGCCGCAATAGAGAGGGAAGATGTTGCACTTGAAATCCCTCAGGCGCTGGAACCAGAGGGATTTCTTTTACAAAGAAAAAGCCTCAGGTATTAGGGGAGAGCTTCCCCACCTCACACGGTTGTTTCTTTGTTTTCATTGAAATGATGTAATTTCACTTTCCCTGCTGCTGTGCTTAGAGGGCTATCTCAGACACCCGAGCACTTACGCAGATGGGAGAGCTATCATTGGAAAGGGGAGAATCTCCCCTTTCCAATGGTACCCCTAGTGGATCCCTGCTTAGGGATTACTGCAGGAGGGTGATCCCCAAGCAGGAATCCAATCACTAGACACTAGGGAGAGCGGTGGGCCCCTTGGGCTAGGCCTTTTGCTCCCCATTTATTTGGGGCATATTCAGTCTTTCTGCCACCCGGGGGACGACAGGGGCAGAAATCTCACTAGAAACCAGAGATTTCTTTTTTGTATACCCTATGGTTGGGAGCTGCCCTAAATGGGCATTCTGATGGCCCCGCCCAAAACGCAGTACAGTCTTTCCTCCGCCCCCGGGGGGCAGATGAGGTCAACAGCCCCCAATCTGCTCCCCTCCAGGGGGGCAGAAAGCCCACTACGCACCAGGGATTTTTTTTCTTTTACTCATTTAGGGGTGGGGACTGCCCAGAATGAGCATTGCAATGACTCCACCTCCCCCGAAAATGAACACAGTCTTTCTGTCCCCCCCGGGGCAGATGGGGCAATAGCCCATGAGCTGCCCCCCTGGGGGCAGAAAGCCCACTAGGCTCAAGGAACTGTTTTTTTGTGTAGGGGTCGGGCTGCCCAGAATGGGCATGCCAATGCACCCACCCCTCCCCCTCCAAAAAGTGGGCATATTCTTTCTGCCGCCCCTGGAGGGCAGATGGTGGGTATTACACCCGATCTGACCCCCCCCCCCCCACCCCTCAAGGAGGCCAAAAAATTCACTAGGCACCAGGGCTAGGTTTATGGGCATGTCAGGGAACGGGCCCCATAGGCAAGGGTTGCTCCCCTATTTTTTTAGGCGCACATTTTAGCTGTTTCTGCACAGGGATATTTTAGGCTCATCTGGCCCGGGGGGGGGAAGAAAAACAGTAGATACCAGGGAAAGTTTGATTGTGTGTGAACTGGAGGTCGGTTGACGTCAGCATGTACTTGCGTTTTCTTAAAAAGTTACATTTTCCTCACATTTTCATTTGAGAAGGTTGTAAGATCACCTACCACCCAGCGTTCCCCTCGGTCTCTCAATAAAAATGATACCTGACTTGTGTGGGTGCCCAAAGCAGAATCAGCCTAAAAATGTATAAAATGAAAAACTGAGAGGGAACTAAAGTGGGTCTAAAAGGGCAATCTACACGTTTTAGGCCTTGCCTGTCGCAGACGCTTGGGCCCACTGTATTAAAAAAACGCCGTTTATGAACAAGCTTTGGTGTCCCCTCAATCTCTACATGTTTTTGGCCCTTCCATGTCACAGGCACTTGGCTCACCCACACAAGTAAGGTATAATTTTTATCAGGAGATAGAGGGGAACACTGGGTGGTAGGAAATGTGTGCCGGTGCAGTGATCCCACACAGCAATGTGATTAAAATGTGTTTTTTAGTTAAATTTGAGGTTTGCAGGGGATTCTAGGTAAGAAAACATTGGAGGATCTACACAAGCCACACGTTCCTGGACTCCCCTAGTAGTCTAGTTTTCAGAAATATCTGGGTTTGCAAGGTTTCCCTAGATGGCCGCCAAGCCCAGGACCAAAATCACAGGTTAACCCCTTGCAAAACCAGGTTGTTTTGTGATAGATAATTTTGATGTCTCCACAATATGTTTTGGGCAGTTTCCTGTTGCAGGCAGTAGGCCTTCCCATATAAGCAAGGCACCATTTGTATTGTGAAACTTGGGGAAATGCTGGGTGGAGAACGTTTGGGATTCCACTCAGATTCCAGAACTTTGCATCACCCAAATGTGAGGAAAATGTGTTTCTGTTTAGACAATTTTGAGGTTTGCAAAGGATTCTATGTGACAGAACCTGGTGAGAGCCCCAGAAGTCACTCCATCATCCTGGATTTCTCCAGGTGTCTAGTTTTAAAAAATGGACAGGTTTGCTAGGTTTCCCTAAGTGCCGGCTGAGATAGAGCCCAAAATTCACATCTAGACACTTTACAAAAAATGTGTCCGTTTTCAGTGGAAAAATGTGATGCACCCACGTTGTGTTTTGGGGCATTTCCTATAGTGGGCACTAGGCCTACCCACACAAGTGAGGTACCATTTTTATCGTAAGACTTGGGGGAATGCTGGGTGGAACGAAGTTTGTGGCTCCCCTCAGATTCCAGGATTTTGCTTCACCGAAATGTGAGGAAAATGTGTTTTTAGATACATTTTGAGGTTTGCATAGGATTCTGAGTGACAGAACCTAGCGAGAGCCCCACATGTCATCCCATTTTGTAATCCCTCAAGGTGTCTAGGTTTCAAAACTGTACAGGTTTGCTAGATTTCCCTAGGTGTCGGCTGAGCTAGAGCCCAAAATCCACATCAAGGCACTTTGCAAAAAACATGTAAATTTACAGTGGAAAAATGTGATGTGTCCACGTTGTGTTTTGGTGCATTTCCTGTCATAGGTACTAGACCTACCCACAAAAGTAAGGTACCATTTTTATGGGTAGACTTGGGGGAATGTTGGGTGGAAGGACGTTTGTGGCTTCCCTCAGATTGCAGAACTTTACGTCACCAAAATTGAGCAAAATGTGTTTTGTAGACAGAATTTGAGGCTTGCAAAGGATTCTGGATGGCAGGACATGGTGAGAGCCCCATAAGTCACACCATCCTGGATTCCCCTAGGTGTCTACTTTAAAAAATATATATATATATATAGAGATTTGCCAAGTTTCTCTAGGTGCCGGCTGAGCTAGAGCCCAAAATCCACAGCTACACTTTGCAAAAATGTGTCAGTTTTCAGTGGAAAAATGTGACGTGTCCATGTTGCGTTTTGGGGCATTTCCTATCATGGGTACTAGGCCTTCCAACAAATGTGAGGGGCCATTTTTATCAGGAGACTTGGGAGAATTCAGGGTGGAAGGAAGTTTGTGGTTCCCCTCAAATTCCAAAACTTGGAAGCACCAAAATGTGATGAAAATGTGTTTTTACAGATCTTGAGGTTTGCAAAGGATTCTAAGGACAGAACCTGGTGACTGCCCCAGAAGCTACTCCATCCTGGATCCTCTTAGGGTCCAGATTTTTAAAAAATGTACAGGTTTGCTAGGTTTCCCTAGGTGCCGGCTGAGTCGAAGCCCAAAATCCACAGCTAAGCACTTTGCAAAAAAGTGTCAGTTTTCAGTGACAAAAATGTGATACGTCCATGTTGCATTTTGGGGCAAGTGAGGTACCATTTTTATCGGGAGACTTGGGGGAAATGCTGGGTGGAAGGAAGTTTGTGGCTCCCCTCAGGTTCCAGAACTTTGTATCACCAAAATGTGAGTGTTAATTTATTTTACTTATTTCATTTTAGATTTTTTTTTAAAGTACTGTAGTACTTCATAGGTAGTACCGCGGTGCTCCATAACATTTTTTAGAATATATATAAACCTACATCTAATTTTCCTTACCCATTACCACTTTAATAAAGTGCTAATGGTTAGGAAAAATATGAAACCTAATACTTAACTATATCTAAGGCCCATACCCAGAACACAGCCAAAGGGTATTTAAAACAACATGGCTGCCTTTAACGTTTGTAAAGGCAGTCATTAGCCAATCACATAGGGCCAGATGTACAAAACCAGTTTGCATTTCTTAATGGCCTGAATCGCTATTTTGGGCCATTAGGAAATGCAATCTAGGCTTTTCTTATGTACAAAGCCCTTTAAGGAATCACAAATTGCCATTTCTACCCTGTAGAAATTGCAATTTGTGATTCCCAGAATAGGAAAACGCAAATAGGGATTTCCTATTTGCAATTCCTATTCTGCTGTACCATGCATTTCCTAAATGCAACTTGGGCATTTAGGAGATGCGATTAGCATTGACATGAAGTCAATGGTAACCAGGACCAATTTGAAAAAAGCACGCCAAAGTGCTTTTGTTTTTTAAATTGCAATACAGCACACACATTCCCCTTAGGCATATGTATGCTCTACAGGTGCACCCCTATTTTTGGGGTGCACCAAGGAGGCGCCTCTTGCCTATTGCAATCCTTGATTTTGCATTTCCTAAACAGTGATTTTCTAATAAGAAATTGCTATTTAGAAAGTGCCAAACTGGCCCTTTGACTCAAATGCAATGGGATTTCTTATTAGCGATTTGCTAATAGTGATTCCTACGTTGTAGGAATCACTATTAGGAAATCAGTATTTTAGTATATTGCATTTTACATTTCTTAACCCCTTGACAGCCAAGGACATATCGGTTACGTCCTTGGATGCGGCACTGAGGCGACAAGGATGTAACCGTTACATCCTGGTACCGGCTCATGGGGGGAGCGCTAGTGCTTCCCCCATGAGCCTCACCTCAGCACCTCCACTGTAGGGATGGAAGGGGAATCACTTCCGCTTCCACCCTGCCCCCACTGCACCCGTGGCGTCTGATGACATCAGCGCACCTCATCAGAGTCCGGATCGGATTACTGGAGGGGCCGAGAAAGGCATGAAAGGAGAGCAAAGGCCTTTCCTCTTCTTTCATGTCTCTCTCAGCATTTCTGCTGCCAGATCGCATGCCCACTAGACACCAGGGAATTTTTTCTTTCTAGCAATTGACATGAGAGTAACGGCCCTTGGGCAAGGGCCACTCCCCAGGGGGCCACATTATTTTTAGGCCAGGGCAGAAACACCCTAGACACCGCTCTCCGGGGGGCAACATTTACATAAGGCCATTTCTGCCCCCCCTTGGGGACAGATCGGCCTATTTTTATTAGGCCAATCTGCCACTAGACACCAGGGAATTTTTTGTTGTCGTTTGCAATTGACATGAGGGGAGCGGCCCCTTGGGCAAGGGCCGCTCCCCAGACAGCCAAATTATTTTTAGGCCATTTCTGCCCCCCCCTGGGGGCGGATCGGCCTAATATAAATAGGCTGATCTGCCCCGGGGGGCAGAAACACCCTAGACACCAGGGCTATTTTTTTTTCTTTATTTTTATTATTTATATGTGGGGATCAACCCCTTAGGCAAGGGTCGCTCCCCGGAAGGCAAAATTACTTTTAGGCCATTTCTGCTCCCCTTGGTGGCAGATCGGCCTATTTTTATTGGGTCATGAAACCACTAGACACCAGTGATTTTTTTTTATATTATTCAATGAGGGGAGCGGCCCCTTGGGCAAGGGCCGCTCCCCGGGGGCAGGAAATATTTTTACGCCTTTTCTGCCTCCCCCTGGGGGGCAGGTCGGCCCATTATAATTAGGCTGATTTGCCTCCAGGAGGGGCAGAAACCCTGAGACACCAGGGATATATATTTGTTTATGTTTACTTTTGTTTTTTATATATGGGGTGCAAATTGTATCTAGCCCATTTCTGCCCCCCTATTTTTGTTAAGCCGATCTGCGCTAAGGGGGGGCAGAACCACTGGACACCAGGGATTTTTATTTTTTGTGACAATTTCATGCAAGGGGAGCGACCCCTTAGGCAAGGGTCGTTCCCCTGGGGCCAAATTTATTTTAGGCCATTTCCGCCCCCCTCAGGGGCAGATAGGCCTATTTTTATGAGGCCGATCTGCCCCCATGGGGGGGCAGAAACCACTTGGCACCAGGGATTTTTTTTGCGCCAATTTCACGCTACGGAGGCTGTTGGGGTCCACGGTTGGTTTTTTCAGGAGACACTGACTTTTGCTTTTTCCAGCAAGGCGGGAAGACTGCAGAGGTTATGAAGGTGTGGATGATAGTGGTGAGTGCGGGAGAGATCATGGTTCTTCAAGGTTGTATATGAAGTGGGAGCATGGGCCTGACGGGCCTCCTGAGTAGATGGTATTCATCAGGGCTGTGGTGTCTTCATCCGAGAGAGGCTTCCAGTTGCTGAGCTGCTGTTTGGCGATGAGGGAGGTGTCCTGCTGGGCGATTGTATCTGTATGCTGTGGGTCGAATGTAGATATTGGCAATCTTCTGTTTGAAGAATTTTAAGAGGTTGTTGCAGAGTGCTTGGGATGGGATGATGTCATCGTTGGCAGCTGCTGGGTTGGAGAACTCCTTGACGATAGTGAAGAGTTTTTTGGTGTTGTTCAAGGTAAGCTTTGAGTATGAGTTAGGGCCTTTTTCTTTTTTGTCTAGTAGTTGTTGGTGTTAGAGGTTGAGGGTGGCTTTATATGTGGATCTTGTGGTGGTGTTTTGTCGAATCTCCGTTTCTTGCAAGTTGTTTGCAATGGTACTTGGATGCCTGGTGTAGGAGTAGTGGCAACATTTGTTGGCTCTGGTGGTGGTTGTGGTGCTGCTTTGGATGGTCATGGGGCCAGGGTTCCTAGCAATGGGTACGGTGCAGGCACGGACGGGCGCAGATGGGCTTGTTTTGGAGCACCTGCTGGATGCTTCCACTGTGCAGTTGACCTGCAGAATGCATTAAGTAACTTCTGAGGTGAGCAGGGCTTCTGTTCTTGTGAAGAATGGTGAACGGGAAAACCCAGGCAGTGGCAGTGTCACTTGGTCAAACTGTGGCAACTAGATCAGGCTGGAACAAGAAGGAACTTGAGGCCACAGGTTAGGTGCCCCGGTGCCTTCTCTAGTGTGTTTTGATCATCATATTGCCATCATAAATATTGAGGACCAGCTTGTGTGGATAGAGGCCAATGGCTAACTTTATCTAGGTGTGGAGGATGCTAGAGGAGCCAAGCTACCATCAAAGGCAGATAAGACAAGGGAATAAGAACTACTGGAATAATTTGTTCATGTTGGACACAGAGCAGCCAGTTGAAGCACTTTTGGTTGAATTGAGCACTGTTGCCCATGGAGCATTTCATCTGAAGAACCATAATGTTTTGTGAGAGTAACATACAGAATCCCTAGAGAACACCTTTATAGGATGATCATAAGCACTTTTGGGCAGTTACATAGTAAGTTGCATCAGTGCGGTATAGAGACTACACAAGCACTTTCTTTGGGTACAACAGGACTTGGAAACCAGCAGAATACTTTTGCTTTAGCTAGTAGTGGACAACAAGTGACGTTTTGTCCTTGCCTGTATAAAAATGGAAGAGGAATGAAAGGCACTTTTGGACAGAGAGCAATTGTGCCAATTTTTGTAATTTGTCCATAAAAGAGACAAGAGGAAGATTCATTCTGTCTAAACAGTGGAGTTATATAGGGTGATGGCTGCATTTCATTCTTTCTGTGGTGGAAATGCTGTAAATAGGGGTGTCCAAAAGGTCCCTTGGTCTGCGGATTCACCTGGTCCACAAGAGACAAAAAAGTACTTCTTTTGACCTTCAGTAGATCATTGTGGCTGATGAAACTGGGGTTTGAAAACATTTTTTAAAAGGCTGTTTAGATAGACACAGTTAAGCACCAGGTCACAAAAAAAATCTAAGTGGCAGGAATTCCGCAAGAGCTTGGCTTTTTGAATGGGAAGACTTGTGCACAAGGAGATATGATTAATTTAATAAGCTTTGCCTGGTTCGGTGAGCGCTTGCAGAGCTCATGAACCCATTATATAGACTTGATAATAGTAGCCACTGGAACACTTACAAGTTGAAGGGGAAACTGGAGGCCAGTGAAGCACTTCCTTTGACAGGAAGGGGAAAAGAGGTCAGCAGAGCAGTAAAAACTAATGTAGCAGACCAGTTGAACATGGGATTTAACTAGGGAAGTCACAAGGTGTCCCACAAAAATTCACCTCTCTGTTATCCATCAGCTCTGGTAGTATGTTGTAATACAGGGCACTGGGACACTTTGTTGTGGTAGGGACAAGCTAGGAGAAGTATTTGGTGGCACCATGATACTGTAAAATTAGAACCCCAGGGAAGCACTTTGTATCGGAGGACTGGATGACAGAAAGTGTTGGTCAAGACATTTAAGTTCTGTTGAATAACACTGGTTGAGATCGATGTGCACTTGGGGGAAACAAAGTTTTGCTTACCCAGAAGCACTGCCTTTAATTTTGGGAAGCAAAATGTTTGGTGAATCTCATAACAAGATTGAATCGATGGGAGGCACCAGAAGCACCTGGTCTGCGTATGATAGTCATAGTAGCCTCTGTAAAGATAAACTCAATGGGAAAGCATCTTGGGACAAGTGGGAGGTCTTTGGGTAGGTGAAGGCAATGGAAGGTCATGCAAGCACATGGCATGGTGACATAGATGGCCAAAGGAGACATTTGTTGGAAGTGCAGATACACCCAGTGCGTTTTCTTGATTGGACAGAGGAGTGAACTGGGGCCACCAGGGCAGCATTTTTTTAAATCAACTTTATTGACACCTACAAGATGAAACACATTACAGTAAATGTACTGTCAAGCAACAATGCAGTCAGGTTTACGTGCAAGCGTGGTCACCACTTGACCATGTGGAAAATAGAGCAACCCACTGCCTTCTTGTACAAGGGGAGGCATATGACTATGGTGCAGAGTCCTTTTCCCAAATGGGTAAACTAACCATAAATCCTAACTAGTAGCCAGAAGACTAAACCACTCACCACACCTCTGAAAATTCTCATATTTTTCTGTTCCGGGGATGACTACTGAGGATGGGGACAGTGAATATCGGGGTCAATGCTATAGAGAGTAGGAGTGGGTTCAGCAAGCGTTTTCACTGGGGAGAGATCTAGGGGAGCTGGAAAGATAAGTGAAATAATGTTTAACTGTGCAGGTAGACGTAAGCACTCAAGACGACTGATAGTCATCCACAGTCTGGGGTATATCTGGGACAATCAAATACGAGTGCTCCGGAAGGACATACTTCTGTAATGTGTGTACTCCTCCCTGTGGAGTGCAGAGCTCTCTGCCTATGTACACTTAATTACTTCAGTACACCAAAGCAGAATCGAGGGGAGGTGGTTGATTTCCATCACATAGTAATCACTCTCTTGGCCACCTGGAGCTCCAGGTCAATAAATCGAGTTGTGACCCACTGAGATTTGGGATGGGGAAGCAAGCTGAGCAACCATTGTTGAGTGGTATCTAAAAGTTCCCTGCCCTTAGTCTGTAATATGTTGGACAAAAGAGCATCCCTGAAGGGTTGTAGAAGATAACAGGTTCAAAATGTGGATTATGTCAGTCAGTCTGCTCTGCATCTGGGACACTTGTTCGCGACAATGGAGTAGTCACCTGCCGCATCCCATTGAATGTAATGTATGGAGAAGTCGGTGTTGCAGCAGTGCTGTGTCATGAACTACCTAGTGCCCCTACAGTGTAGCTCGGGGAGCCCTGTATGTCAGAAACTCCCCTGCATAGACGGTAGAGGCCCTTGAGGGACAGCAGTGTTTCCTCTGCGAATAAGTTGCAGAGTGTGGCAACACCTTTCTCCTCCCCCACTGCCAGACATTGGCCAGTCATACTACCCCCTCCCCACCCAGGGGAAGTCCCTGAAGCGGAATCAAAGGGAAGAAGGGTCGTATAGCATTGGTTCCCAGAAAGCCCCTTCACAAGCACTCACAGGCCCTTTGAAGAATGATTGCATAGGGGGTCTTTTTGTTTGGCAGCTAAGGAGAAGTAACCTTGAAAAAAAGGCCCTCACGGATTCCAGTCCACTGGATCCCCGTTTCATCTGTGTGTTACCCCGCTAACCAGCAGGCCACCCATTGAAGTTGGGCGGACAGGTAGTAGTGTGTGAAGTTTGGGGCTTGCATGCCTCCCCCAGAGGGATGCAGTTGTAATATTTGCAATGCCACTCCCTAACAGGGAGCCCTATATCAGGTCAATAAGCAGTGAGTCTATTCATCGGAGGGTGTGTGTTTTGTGATCGGCAGAGGTAGATTGGTAAAACGGTAGAGCAGGCAGGGTAGCATCACCATTTTAGAGAGGGACACTTGGCTGTCCACAGGAAGGGGGAGGGATAACCAGAAGGAGATTTGGAAATGCAAGGAACCCACTGTCCTACTGAGGTTCCCTTCCAAAAGGTCTGTTGATGTGTAATATATCTGGATCCCCAGATATTTAACGGTTTGTGCAGTCCAGGTTAGGTGCCCCATACATATGTGAACCAGCCTTGCAGGAAGTAGTTCCATCAGGGGGAAACCCAGGGGTTTAATGTACTTAATCTTAAGTCCTGACCACCACAAAGGAAGACATGATGGAAGAGAGGTCAGTCAGGTCTGCGTAAATGACTTGGAGATAGATTGTCATGATGTAGAGGGAGACAATGTGTGTCTGAGCATCCAGAGAGATGCTCCAGGCATTATTTCTAGCTTGCATGTGCTGCCACTGGTTCTAATGCCAGTATGAACAGTAATGGGGATAGGGGGCAGCCCTGATGTGTGCCTTTGTGTATACAGCAGGATTCAGAAATGTGCAGGCTTCTTCTGGTCCTGGCATTAGAATATAGGAGACGGATCCATCCCAGCATTTGCAGTCCAAAGCAGAAGCGCAGGAGGACCCAGAACATGTAGTGCCAATACAGTATATTGAAAGCCTGCTCCAGGTCAAGGGTCAAGCATGCTGCTTGGGGCCACACCCAATGGGTCTCCATATATTCACTGAAGTATTGCGGCAGAGGGCAAAGCCATTCTGATCAACACAGGTCATCTAAGGAAGAATCGGAGGATGTGGGTCACCAAGATCTTAAGATCTTGCTAAGGACCTTATAATCTGTCAAAAGGAGAGAGATGGGCTTGTACAAGGATAGGACTGAGGTGTCTTTGCCTGGTTTTGGGATCAGCACCACCTTGACGTCTGGCAAGGATGGAGGGAGGGGGACTGCCTCCCTTGCTGATTCAAATGGCTTTAAGAGGAGATGAGAGGAGTCAAGGAAGGCTCACATCCTGTTTAAACTCTAGGGGCAGACTATTAGGGCCTGGCGACTGGCCTTGGGGAAGGGATCCAATTGCCACCCTGTTCAATAATGGGACCCTTATGTGGTGCCTGGGGGTCTTGACATACCTCGGCAATTGGAGATCAGCAAAAGAGCCATAATGCATTGCTGATGCGGTGCCAGGACAGTAAAACAAGGAATAATACTTGCAGAAGGCTGCGTTGACGCTGCCCTAGATAATGTAGAATGTGCCCGCTTGAACATGGATCATATGAACAAGGGCTAGCACAGAGTTGGGCCTAACCAATCTAGCTAACATTCTGGTCTCTCTCCACGTGGCAGGGTGTTATGTGGGCCATCCAATCTAAGCAACGGAAGCAAGTAATGAGGCTGGGGCAGACCACAGGGCCTGCGCAGATCTCAGTGAAGCCCTTCAACTCTAAAAAGGCTTGAACCAATGTGGGAGCCAACTGTGATTGATGTTTCTTGTGGCTTTTTCTGCCACCTCATCAGGGAGGGGCAGGCGGGCTGGACGAAGGGGGACCCAGCTCACCATGGTGGAGCTCTAGCCAGGACCGTACCTCTGAAAAAAGTGGGTGCAGCTGTCTGCTACCATCAATAGAAAAGAGGGAAAAAGAAGGCATATTGAAGGTCGAGGTCTCGCACTTCTTTCTTGGCCTCTTGGTAGGATGGTGTAGCCCTCTGAAATGCCAACGTGAAATCTGAAAAGGGAATCACTCCAGAGGAGTCCATGTTGATGGGGTCTACATTTCTGGCTTGGTGAAGAATGTAGTAGCGGTAGCTGCAGTTCAATATCCTGGCTCGAAAGTCGTCTGGGCAACACTCTATCTGCTTGCTCCACCGCATACACTTGTGAGAGGCCAGCCAGGTTCTGAGTCAGGATTCAATAAAGGTACTGGTGTTTGTCCCCTCTGTTCCTTCAGGGAGTCCCACCACATGGTTATTGTTGTGGCCGGTCCTGCCCTCCACATCATTGCTTCAGTTCTCCAGGAAGTGTATGCACTCTGCCAGGCTGGTGAATTGCGCCATGTGGTCCCCGAACCTGGGAGCGATGTCCTGTAGTGGGTTAGTGTGTTGTTGCACCCTATCGCGTACTTTCCACTGGTCCTCATGGAGGACGCCCAGGTCTAGAGTGGGTTAATAAATAAATCAGTTGTGCAGGGGGGTGGACCCCTAGGTCTGCCTCCCATCCCAGGCCTGTAGGGTCAGTTGCGACAGGAGGGGGGAGTCCTCCATGTGCCACTCATGGAGCATCTAGACCA